>NC_000078.6:94819693-95155943 GCF_000001635.26 Mus musculus | reverse complement strand
AGCATATGCATGTGAGTCTATTTACACATATGTTCACATACATGTGGAACACAACCAATACTATGTGGCTGGGTACATTTTTTGCATTTTTAGACAGAATCTCTAAATGAACCTTGAATTAGAAACTATAGCTATTTGGTTTGGGTGGCCACAGCCATGTGTTTTTACCTCTCCAGTGCGGGGAAAGGCATGTGTACTGTCAAATCTACCTTCTAACATGGGTTCATGAGTAAGAACTAAGGTTCTCATGCTTGTATGACAAACATGGCACTTAGTCAGGCGTCTTATTGTCCATTGTCACAGCTCCTGATCTTTAAATACCAAATCAAATTAGGATGGGCCCTTAGCAGAGAACATTGGTAATTTGTAAATCCTGTTTAGATATTATACATATGTCCTTGATTATTTAAAATACTTTGGTTTGATAATTGGATAATGAACTATCTGGAAGTAGAGAATACAAATAGTTTTTTTTTTAAATCTGTAGCCTTGATGTTCATGTTATTTATAGCACATGGTGTGCAGGCAGTATTTGTTAGAATATTTAATTCGGTGATTTGATGAAAAAAGCAAATAAGCAGCTTTATCTAATACACATACATGCAGTAACCCGTATAAAAAGCCTACAGCATGGTAGCCATGCTAGAGGCTCAAATTACTCACCTCCTGGCATAATCATACACAGAAAAAAAAGATGTTCTGCTATCATAGAGCCTACATTTAGTTTACAAAAATCAGAAATTGATCTTTTGTTTTTAACTTCAGTAATTACATATACATATATGATATATGATTATATATATTATTACACACAATATCATATATTGTCATATACATATGTGACTATATATTATATATCTGTATGTGTTTACATTCATATATATCCATATAAATACATGTATATATACATACACACACAGACACAGACACACACACATCTATATATGCATTTGATTTAATGAATGTCTAGAAAGACAATGGACATTTATTCACTACAAAATATAATAGATGAGGAATATTTAGCCTGAAGTCAGGCTAAATTAGAGACTGAGGAAAAGTGAGTTCATGTCGTGAAAAGGAAGTGGATTTGATACATATAATATAATATTACTTTGAAACCTTCAATACTCCTTTTCAAGAGAATTTTCTGAGCTATCTGTGTATAAAAGCATGAATATCGTGAGTTTTATCACAGTAATATCATGGTTTAATAAACAGGTAACATATATCTGAAACTTGTTCTGTTAATAAGGGACTGGGGAAGAGAGTGAGATATGAAAATTGAAAACCTTGGTATCCAAATCAATATGCTATGTCTGATAGCTGGAGGCCTGCTTTGCAAACTTTGACAGAGTATGATCTCTACCTTTCGAATAAGAAAGCCTGAAAAACAGTCTCTCATCTCACATTAAATAACCCGCTGACCTTGTACAGTTCCCTAACCTCTGAGATTTTCAATTTTCTTATCTGTAAACCTGATTGGATAACAAAACTTGAAAGGATTTCTCTGAGCTAAATCCTGTAAAACTTTATAGGCAGAGAGGTATGTCATAAACTCTAGCTGCACAAAGAGTGATGCATATTAATTCTGGGCAGTAAAATCTGTTGACAGTGTGAGAAAACAGAGAAGGAATAAGAGGCAGAAACCAAGTGTTTCAAATCTAAATTTCCCCAAGAGCCTTTTGTGTAGATGGTGGAACAAACTCAATTCGGGATTAAATGCATCTAGTATGTCTAGTGTGCTTTCTGGTTGTCTATTTGAATATCAATGCCTGTGATAAGTTTTGGAAAATGTTTCCAAACGCTTCCCAGTTGTCCTAAGACTTGTGCAATATGGAGCAGGTATGCTATCAGCATTAATTGATAGAGCTATAATAAACATACTATGTGCTTGCAAACTCTTAACTGGACACAGGTTCTGGTAGTAAGAAAAAGAACTGTAATGAAGTGAGATTAGTTATAGGGATCCTTAGGAAACTCAAGCCCAGAAGTCCCATTCTGGGATGATAAATGCCACAGTAATGCTATTTCACTTTGATTTAAACAGAAATGGCAGCGTAAACAATATGAGCAAACCAAACAATTTTATAAGCAATGGCATGTGTCTGATATGCTGGCAAATAGTAGTGTCAGCAAATTCTGCATGGGTAATTGGTTGTCACTGTGCATATTCACAACAAATTGGGCCTTTTGCTCCTAATTTAAATACCCATTTTTGCCTAATTACATTGTGTATTTACATTTCACATTATCTTTTTTAACACGTGGAAATCCAGCTGGTGACCTAGCAGGAAGTCCCTTGAAGCTATAACTCTTAATTACCTACCCTGGAGCAAGAGTGGTTTGAATTTAGAGGTAGTCAGAGCTGGTTTTGAGAAAGGATGTTGCAATGTCACACAGATGTGCCAGACCCAGTGCTTTTGACTTGTTTACTATTTTGGCAAACAAGATTAGTCCTTGTTGAATATTTTATAGTAGTTAGTCACAAGGGTTGTACATTCTGATTGAGCTGAGTTCAAACAGAAACTTGAACTTTAAGTGGTTTGTATGATACTGACAAGTATCTTGGTCCAACTATGTCACAAAATGTCCAGTATTAAAATGGATAAATAATGCTATCTAAACCCCAAAGGTATAAGAAGAGAGAAGTTGTTAGTATCTGTGAAATTTGAAATACAGGACATGCTCAGTTAAGGATTATATTTATTATTTTATGATTTTATTGCATTTTTGTGTGTAATGTGAAAAAGTATATCACCCAAAATTGTTAGTATTTAGCATATTTGCCATTATTTATTTGTAATAAGTAAAACATTAATTTCCATTACTAATCAAAAGTATGTATTAATTTTATGCTTTCTGTTATTAAATATGCTGTTATCCCAGTGTTAGTTCATGGGACTGAAGAGTAGGCTCCTTGGTTAAGAGCTAGGACTGCTTTTATAGAGGACCCAAAGCTCATTCTCACATTGCTAGGCATATTACCACCTCCTGTAACTCCAGCTTCTGGCTCTATGACGCCTTTGTTGACCACAAGGGCACGAGTGCTCACATGTACACACATCAAAACACAGACACAAATATATAGACATAATTTAAAAAGCAAATGTAAAATATCTCTCAAATTATCCTTAAAAGATATTAGTCTATGTTAGTATGCTAATTAGGTCTTTGTAAATTCAGTGGTAGGTGCTTAAAGGATTTTAAATAATGTCGAATAACCATTTTACTGAAAGTCATGATGTCATTTGGAAATATGATCAATTGTTTAATCTTAATTGTTGAAAATTAAACTTGAAAGAAGACATAAAAGTATGTGAAGATGCTTAGCAACTCAGAAGAATAAAGGCCAAGTGGTTTGTGTGCTTTACCATGGAATTCAAATGGAGAAGGTATAGATTAAAGATAGTAAGACATTATTTAGCATAGGACTGGACAACACATAAGCCATACAAATTTAAATACTGCATCTACAAGGCACTACGGTGTTGCGTAGCTTAGAACACTGGCCTTCCCTTACAGGTAGGCAGAATCACCTAAACCGGAGACAGATGTATGGTGAAACTTTCACTCTCTGACATGATTTATTAAGAAAGTCTACTGAAAAGGCAGAACAGAATCTGTGTGTGCTCAAGCTAGCATTATCTGAAGGAGAATCTTAGCAAACAACCTAGTTTGTTATGTTTTGAGAGTATATAATTTATTTAATATCATTTAGCTCTTCCAGTTCTTCCCTCCTCTTCTTTCCATGTACCATGTGTGTGTGTGTGTGGGGGGGGGGTCAGAGAGAGAGAGATAAAGACAGAGACAGAGACAGAGACAGAGACAGAGACTGAGACAGAGACAGAAACCGAGAGTCTGTATGTAATGTCTTATCATAGATAATAGATCACTTGCATCACTTCTCTTAAAAATAAATATGAAAATAAATGTTTTGGTTTCAGTCTTCAGCTTGTTGGCCACTATCCTGATAATATGTATGATACAACTGGCATCCATACTCCATAGAATAAAGGCTGTTATCTCTAGATTGTAGGTAAAGAAATCTCATGGAAGATAAAAGTAGAGGTTCAGTTATCCAAAACTTTTTTTCCTACATTTAGGCAACAGACCCGGGGGGGGGGGTGGATTTGCAACTTAGATGGAACTAATCACGAGCTCTAGCTGTGTGGAACTTTCTTTTTATTGGTGGGTATTTGTCTGTTGCTAGTTCAGATCAGAAATATTATCATAGGATAGAGTTGCCTTGGAAGATTTTACCTAATATCTGGCTGAGAGGTTGTGTTAGAGCACCTTTAGAGATTCAGGGGCTATTTCTTCTGCCTTTGGGAAATATATGTAAATTTAAAGTGACTGCATCCAATACAAAGAGAGAAAAGAAACAGACATGCCATTATGAAATCTGGCCTCACCTCTGCCATTTTGTGTTCTTGTCATGTACCCCATTATTTTCTTTTACTTTTTAAGGTAATTAATATTGGATCTCTGCAGACTGCAATTAAAAGTCTCTCTGATTTAAATCTAGAAAGTTAAGCACATCACCCACAATTACATAGATGTTTAGTTGTTAAGGTTGGAGTCAAACACAGGTCATTATAGAAAGAAGTCAATTTTGTGGCTACTGGAAATTTAAGTGAGATAACAAGACACACTTGGCAATCATTTTTTATCTTGGTATTTGTTTTCTAGATGCTGGATTATCTAAGAATTTTATACTTTGAAATAGTTACCTCTTGTCACATGTATGTTTTTCAAGTACTTTTCTCACTCTGCAGATCTTTCTACCAATTTTCCATTGTATACTTTGTTATGCAGAAACTTCTTACATTTGTGCAATTCTGTTTGTGTTTGCTAATGTCAACTGTATACATGAGTCAAACATGAAAAATGTCATCAACCATCTTCAACCTAGGCCAATTTTACATATCTTCTTCAACAACTTTTCTTCTGGGAGTCTTTTTTGTTTGTTTGTTTGTTTGATTTTCCAAGACAGGGTTTCTCTGTGTAGCCCTGGCTGTCCTGGAACTCACTTTGTAGACCAGGTTGGCCTGGAACTCAGAAATCTGCCTGCCTCTGCCTCCCAAGTGCTGGGATTAAAGGCGTGTGCCACCACAGCCCGGGTCTTCTGGGAGTCTTAGTGCTTTACAGTTTTGTTTATTTTATTTTTATGTGAGGAAATACATGCTATGGAAGTCCTAGAACCACTATGAGACTCAAATCTCACTAGGTTGTAGATATGAGAGATCACATTTTGGGGGGTCAGACTCCATTTTAGAAAATCTGACCTAAATTTAAACTCCGATAAACTAACAGGCTGGTACCAAGCTTCAGTTTCCACAATAGCCTCCAAGAAAACTTAGCTCCAGTACCCAGGCTACCCATAACAAGACCTGTGTTTCCATGTTATTCTCCCCCAACAAATCCAACATTTAACACCAGTTTTCAGGTTAACCCCCAAGAAATCTACACCTCCAGGTTACAAGCTCTACCACCTGCCTAACAACCACCAATTAGGAAAAAAAATCAGAAATTAAGCTTTTGATTTGGCTCCCACCACCAGCCCATTGTGCTAAAGACCACAGTAGCACCATGATTACATGCTTACCAGGCTAGAGACACTCACCCCTCTCTTGCTGCTTCCTAAAAAAGGGTGTTCAGTGCTTTTTCTCCAAAGAAACCACCTGTGGGTTGGAGGTAAATCAAGCCCGAACTAGGGCAAATAAAGAGCCTGGTGTGATTATTTCAGTTTCGGCTCCTGACTGGTGTTTTGGAGTTCATGAATGTTACAACACAACAGATATGGAACTCAGGTGTTCAATCATGGAAGCAGATATTTTTGGTCTACAATGTGTGGACCCATAATGCAGTCTGGATTTAGAATTGTAATTATTATGCTTACTCTATATTTTTGGTTCAGCGATTTTCAACAACTATGGCAGTAATAAACCGAAGGAAACTGACAGCCTTTATTTTTAATATAGTGTTAGAGAAAATGAATCTCTATATGAAAAAAAAAGTGAAGCTGGATCTTTAATATTACATATGAAACAGTTGACTAAAAAATGTTTCACCTATAGGGTTGCAGACCCCTTTAGCTCCTTGGGTACTTTCTCTAGCTCCTGCATTGGGGGCCCTGTGATCCATCCAATAGATGACAGTGAGCATCCCAGTACACCCCGGAGCTCGTGTCTCTAGCTGTATATGTATCAGAAGATGGTCTAGTCGGCCATCAGTGGAAAGAGAGGCCCATTTGTCTTGCAAACTTTGTATGCCTCAGTACAATGGAACACCAGGGCCAAGAAGTGGGAGTGGGGGGGGGGAGTGGGAGGGAGTTCTGGGGAACTTTTGGGAGAGCATTAGAAATGTAAATGAAGAAAATACCTAATTAAAAGAAAAAAAACTCAAAAAATGTTTCAGTTCATTGGGGTTTCTATTATGTCCCATTCCTCTGTATGCTTGTGCCATATTATCTTGATTCTTATAGACGTATAAGAAAGCAAGTAAGCTAATAAAATGGAAGATTATTCAATAAACATTTACCAAAGAAGAGCCACCCTAGCCAATACACAAATGACAAGAATGCTCAGCTTTCCTAAGCATCATGGGGTTACATAACACAACAACACCTTCGCATCATCTCCTCCTCTCAAAAGACACAGGTAAGTAATGCTGAAGATAATTTGGAAAAATGGCTTCCTTGTGTACCATGGTTGAGGATGTAAGATGGTGATGCCATTGTGGAACACAGGGTAGAGCATCTACAGAACCATGTTTGCATAGCTGACAACTGTTTCAGTATACACCTGCCCACTCTAAGTATACAAAGGATTTCAAGTCAGTATTACTAGTGTATTTCTCAGACTCCCTTGCTCATTGCAGCATTATGTGCAGTACTCAAGATATAAACTCGAGCAACTGCCCACCAACAGGTGGATAAGATGCAACATCTTCCAATTGAATATTTATCATCCCTAAAAAGGAAGAAAATGACATCATTCATGACAAGTTGTGTGATGCTTAAAGATATGTGAGTAAGATAGACACAGAGCAATTAGAAAGAGTGATATTTCCATCAGATTGTAAAAATCTAACTATTCAAATATACAGTAACAAAGTACAACAGTAGTTATTAGAGACTGAAGAAAGACATGGGATCAAATCCTCTTGGCTCAGTGTTGTAGTTTCAGTTTTACAGGGACTTTTTTTAACATCAATTGAATACATTTTGATTATAATTAATAAAACTGTAAATTTAAACATTGCTAAGACAGTTACATGTTAAAGTTCTCCAGACTAAAGAGGTTGATGTAATGGATAATTGCTTGAAATCTTGTACTTTTAAAATAATTATTAAAACACAAGGATATATTTGTTATCTGAATATAAGCATAAAGTATTCCAAACTTAAAGTGAGCATGAAACATACATTTAAAATATTACTAAACATTTCTGCCATCCTACTGTACTAACAAGTGGGTAATACATAGCACAGAGCACTCACCATAAATACTTACTTTTACAATAAGGTTTTTAAAAATTATAAATATAGACTTTCTTAACATATTATTGAATAATCACCCTGATAATGTAACATTGTCTAAACAGACCGTCATTTTTGCTATAAAGCAGAAATGCCTGCACACAGATTTCTGAATTCTGCTTCTCCATATGATAGCTCAGACCTAGTGACATTCAGGAACGTGAGAAAGAACAGAGTGCAAGCACTGGGTGTGTTACAGGGAAAGTAGACAGTAGAGATGTCATGTCAGTAAGTAGTGAAAAATAAGTTGTTGCTATATACAATATTACTAAGAAGCTAGCAATTTGGATATATGAGTGGAATTGCAGTTTATTCTTTTGATTTGGGGATGAACAATTTCATATATATATTGTGTATGTGTATGTGTCTGTATATATGTATATATATGCATGTAGATATAAATCTATACATGCTATTTTGAATATTATATACATATCATTAAGTCACCTCAAGGATCTCAAGCCCATGTTATTATAAAGTGAGACTGTCAAGATTTTATGTTGCCAGTAGAACAAGCAGATTACAGTGCCTAAGATAGAAGTTTTCCCAGAGGAAGGTGATATGATTCCCTTTTTGATGTTAGAAAGTCCATGGATTCTGGGATATTTCATGGAGTGCTCTTAAACATCATACCATGGTGAGATAATATTTCATTTTAATTGTAGGTCTGGGAAACACAAATGGAGATGTTGGATTGGAAATATACGAGGTGTACTAGACAGGGGGGTGTTTTGATTTTGAATGTAGAGGATCTCAAGAAAATATGTTCTCCCCTGAAATTCTTTCCTTATGATTTTAGATCCATAGTCTTTGCTACAGGAGACACAGCTTCATCTTGATTAATGCTACTATCGTAAAGAGATGATGGATGGAAACTCATGTTCATTCTGGCTCTTTCTCAATTTGAGATGATCAAAGTAAATATATTTTATTTTGATATGAATGTGTGGTTTATGTTGTGTAATGGGAACAGTGACACATTTAGAGAGTTGCTGTACTTTTACAAATGCCCAGAAACAAAAAAGAATTTTCTTCTAGGGTCAAGATCATTTGTCTTCTCTATGACATTTTTTTCCTTTCTTAGTTAATATAAATATGTTACAAAAGCAACAAAATTAATTTTCTTTCTCTTATCCACTCATGGAGTATTTTGAAAAATCAAAGAACGATGATAGGATTCTTTGTGTAAACAAAACCAAATACTATTTTTTTACATGTCTGCTCTTTTAGGTTGATGTTTTAAACTTCCTAAAAATGTCTTACTGATTATATACTGAGGAGAGTCTTGTAATGACCATTGGATACTCCTGGCCTAAATAAAAAAGGAATATGCAAGCCTTAATTGACTGTAGCTGCCTATAATTCTTGATGCTATCACTATAGTAACTTAATGAACTGTAGGCACAAACATTCTATGTACCTATATAGTTTGCAAGCTTGTGTTGCTTTAGGCAATTTAGAATTGGGTTTTGCCTAGAAATATTCATCCTAATACAGAACAAGTAATGAAAAATATTTTTATTAAAAGTTCATATTACATGTATAATTTTAAATAGCAGAAAATTAATTTCTCCCTTAGCAAAGATGAATAGAAAAGAAGTGTCACCATTTTTCTCTAAAATTTATCTTTTTCTATAATAACTTTATGTAAATTTGAACAAGATAGAGACATAGTTTTTAATAAAGTTATTGTTATATCTGATTACCATACTAAGCAATCAGCTATTAAAACCAAATTGTCTACAGTTAAAAATATCCACCTATTCTTTCAAATTATCAAAACTTAATTTACTCAAGCTACACATTTGATTCAAATACATTTTTGTCTAACAAAATTATCCACTCTAAAATTTCAATTATTATTTAGATAAATTTACTCTGAAACACTTACTGGCTGGCCCATCATTAAAAGGTATTGTCACAAAAAAATGAACAATATGGACAAAGTATAAGTGACTCATCCTGTGAGTGGGTGGGGGGATTGTTTCTTTCCTTTTTATGTGATAGAAGACAATTATACTCTTACTGGCAGCTAATTTTTTGTGACTCACCCATGCAATTGAAAATCAACATAAAGTGAAGCATTAGACTTGTCTGAATTTATGTGAGAAGGCTTGGAAATACCATTTCCTACTGATACAATAAATAATAACTAAACAAATAAATATTAGTAAATAATCTTCATTTTATGGACTACCCTCTTGGAATTGAGAATCCCATTTCAATTTTATTAGAACCATACTTTCATTATAAATATTAAGGCAATGGTAGTACTAAATTTTAACTGCATATATGTCACTATACTTAGGTTTAAAATCTCCAAGTTCTACAAATCTAGTAAAACATATTAACACTATATATCTTGTTTTACACTGAACATCTAGTTCTGGCCACAAATGGAGACAGTCATGTCTATGTCTTAATGGAATCAAAGATGGAAAATCTATAGAAATGAACAGATAGATTACTCATAGAGAATAAAGTTGCACTTAATGGAATAGTGCCAACAGAGTTTCAAAGTTCTTAAAAAAATGTGATGGAAATAGCAAGGAAGGTGACAGACTTCATTTCCATAGGGGCATATATAGTGGTGACATTTTAGCAACAGTTATGTAACATTTTCTCAAAATACATTTTAAAATGGGACATTAGATATGACTTTTGTTAAAAAGAAAGAAATATTCAGTCTGAATGAGATCACCCTTGAAATTCAAGAAGAAAACACACCTTCAGATGAATAAACTATACATGATCTGTAAAATTCAGGAATTTTGTTTTTGTCAAACAACATGAAATCAGGTCTTGGGGCACCTTACTTTTAAAGTAGTTCACTGGCTTTGATTGTACAGGTTGGTTATCTGATATCTCTAGTGTGATCACTTGCGGGGGATTCAGGGAACTAATTGTGATATGGAAGATAGTATTCTGTTTGTCCTAATGTGATGATATGTGTAAGGGCATCTTTTTGTTTCTTCAATCTTGCTATTCTTCCTTCTGCTAGGTAAGGTTTCAACTCAAAAGTAGCATTCATGAAGAATGGTGTTGAATCAGGCATCAGATCTGTCAGAGCCTTGACATGGAACATCTAGCCTTTAGAACATTAAGAAAATTTATTTCTGTTGAATATAAATTATCCAAAGTCTGGTATCTATTATAGCAGTTCAACTGGTCCAAGACAGAGTGCTAAGGATCAAACTTGATCTTTTATTAGAAAGTTCTTTTTTCTTTCCCCAATAAATTCACAGTTTGTTTGTGGGAATAAGGGAAGCAAATAAATTAAGTGACCACTATAAGACATAGTCATCAGGACAGGAATGTTAACGAAAATATGTGCATCAGACAAGGGACATACAATCCATTATGGGAGAATCAGTGTCTTCCTAAGAAAGGGTAGTGAATGTGGACCTTCAAGCAGAGAATAGAAAGAGCAGAGGGAACTGCAGAAAAACTGAGGCTTGACGGAAAAACAACCAACAGTATTTTCTAAGCATTCCATGTCATCGATTGACAGGCCCTACATTGATAAGAAGTGATCAATATAGGCTTGGCTTTTACATTATGATGTTTTTGATCTTCATAAGAATCTTTGAGATGAAAAATAACAAGTCTAAGATTCTCTTTCAATGTAGACCTAAAGCGCAGGCCTGGGCCATCGAAATTATAGGTCAACTGCACCTTGACACCCTTAATCTGCTTTTCCTTTCTTCTTTTTGATCTTAGTCTTTGCACTGGTGGATGTAAGTGCCCTGTGGGATGTAAGCTCTAAGGGGCTCCCGCTTCTTGTGTTCCTGAAACAACAGTTTGAACAGAAACGCATAAGTAGGAAGAAGCAAAGGGGAGACATCTGCTTAAAAGAAATCATTAGGCTCCTGAAGGAAGAATGGAGCAGGAATAGAGAAATAGCTTAGCATCCCTGTGCTAATGATATATAACGGGTGAGGCTTTTGGGGCCAATAGTATTCGCTTTTCAAGTTATTTGTAAAGTACAAGCATTTCCTATATATTTTATCTGTTATGTGTAGTTCTTCATGCAACTTCTCACTAGTACCTTTAAAGCTCCACGTAGAGATATGAGTTTTATTACTATAGTGTATCACAAGTTACCCTCAGGTATGCTGAGGATATTGTCGCTTCTCAGGCATACTTGCTTTGGTAAATTCTGGTCAACCTTGTCTTAGATTTTCTAGAAATCAATTTTGCTAATAGACTTTGTGCATGCTAATTATACATTCTTTCTGATCATATGCTTCGGGTGGTTGAATCATTTTCCTCAATAGTTAAATGAGAAACTGCCCTGTACATGCATTTAATGTTTTCCTCAGTTGGCTTTATTCTTCTATTTGGCATGTTACCCTTTGATAATCATTGGGAAAATAAAAGCAAAGTTTTCAATCATATGGGAAAATGTTACAAATGATAATTATGAAATAATTCAAATCCTGGGAAAGCAGAGATCACAGACTAAACATTCATGAAGATGAAAGGGCATTTGGGATACACAGAGAATGAAATCATTAAATCATTTAAAGACTCACCAGGATTAAGTGTATCATCTCCCCCTGGGGACAGAAAAGGCAATCCAGCTAGAGAAAAGGACAAAGGCAGGCAGGAGTCAGAGAGCCCCCTCTCCAATGGATGGAGAACCCACATTAAGACCTAGCTGCACAACTTTACATATCTCTAGTGTCCCTAGATCCAGTCTGTGCATGCTCTTTGGTTGACAGTAAAGACTGTGTGAGCCCTGATGGACCCAGTTTAGTTGTGTCTGCAGGTCTTCTTGTGGTGGCCTTGACCCATCCAGCTCTCTTAATCTTTCCTCTTACTCTTTGACAAGATGTTCTGAGCTCTGTCTGATGTTTGGCTGTGGGTCTCTGCATCTGTTTCCATCAGTTGCTGGATGAAGCCTATCAGATGACATTTGTGCTACTTTCCTGTCAGCAAGCATAAAAGAGCATTATTAATAGTGTCAGAGTTGGTTCTTTCCCATAGGGTGGGTCTCAAGTTAGGTCTCAAGTTATTGGTTGGCTATTCCCTCATGCTCTGTCTCATCTCTACCGATGTACATCTTGTAAACAGAGAAAAATTTGGTTCAAAATTTTGTGGGTGGTTTGGTGTCATCCTCCCTCCAATGGAAGCACTGATGAGACTTGATGGGACAGGCTGGGTTGTTACCTAGGAATATTCCTCTGAGAAGAAGTGGGAGAGGGAGTGGGAGAAGAGGGTGGGAGTGTGAGACTGGGAAGAAAGGAGAGTGGCTGCAATTGGAATATAAAGTGAATAAATAAATGGATTAATAAAAATATAATTAATCACTAAAACATATTAAAATTTAAGCAAAAATATTTTTAATTAGGTATTTTCTTCATTTACATTTCCAATGCTATCCCAAAAGTCCCCCATACCCTCCCCCCCAACCCCCTACCCACCCACTCCCACTTCTGGCCCTGGCGTTCCTCTGTACTGGGGCATATAAAGTTTGCAAGTCCAATGGGCTTCTCTTTCCAGTGATGGCAGACTAGACCAGCTTTTGATACATATGCAGCTAGAGTCAAGAGCTCTGGGGTACTGGTTAGTTAATAATGTTGTTCCACCTATAGGGTTGCAGATCCCTTTAGCTCCTTGGGTATTTTCTCTAGCTCCTCCATTGGGGGCCCTGTGATCCATCCAATAACTGACTGTGAGCATCCACTTATGTGTTTGCTAGGCCCCAGCGTAGTCTCACAAGTGACAGTTATATCTGGGTCCTTTCAGCAAAATCTTGCTAGTGTATGCAATGGTGTCAGCGTTTGGTTAAAGGCTATTGATCAATAAAATCTAAGTAAATTTATGTGATTTTCTCTAAGAATAGTACAATAAGTAGGCTTTCATACTTTGGAAGAAATAGGGCAGCCTTTAATTTAATTTTCTTTGGTAAAAAATAATGGCTCAGCAGGTAAACTGCTTGTTAAGAACCTTGTGTATCTGAGCTTGATTCCCAGGACAAAACAAAAAATGAGAACAACTCTGAAAAGTTGTCCTCTGATTCCACAGAAAAAGCTTTGTATGGCGGTGCCTCTCCCTAAACAAACAACAAACAAGCAAACACTACACTCAAGCAAGAGAACAGGAAAGTGGAATCAGTTTATATAAAAAGCATAGTTTTCTCAGAAAGGCTGGATTAAGTCCCATGCTTTTGTAGGAAATATCACTGTCTGTCTAGTGGTTGTATTATGTTCATAATAAAATAACCCATATGTGCAAAATGAATATGTCACACCAAGAGAAAATGTTTAAAATGCCAAGTAAATACCACAACAAATGCTTAAAAATGCTTGGCTGAAGTTTTCACCCTGCAAATTCTTTTGATGTCCCACTTGGCCCATATTTCTTGTGCCACAAAAACAAGGGTCCTGGTTTTGATAAAGGAATATTGTGAGCATGTATTTTTACATCTATTCAGTTTATATTTAATCAGAAACTTAGCTGTTATGGTTGGTAATTTTTAAAAATACATGTTTCAAAACATGGTCTTCTGAATCAGCTTATTAGAGGCACAGGGCTTGATTTTAGTTCAAGCCAAGTCGTGCTTTTAGTTCCTGCCTGTCATTAACTTGACTTTGCTAGTTTTCATTATGTAGGATAATGTTTTCAAAGATTGGACTTCATTTCTTTGATCTAAGGACTCACGTTTTTTGTAAATATTCATTCATCAAATTTTGCCTGCTTGAGTCGCACAGGGATTTTGATTTGCATCAATTCAATAATCTATGTGATAGGGATGCACATTTCCTCTAGCTTTCATCTTTCATTGTGGCACTCTTTTCCAGCTTCTGCAAAGTCAATGGGACATTTTGCTTCACAGAAGATTTTTGTTACCTGACAGCTCACATGAACCCCTGAAGTTTCAGCCAGTTTAATTCTTTTCCATATTTTGTTTTTCCATAATCTTCATTATTTATTTATTTATTTATTTATTTATTTATGTAGTGTGTGTGGTGTGTGTGCACATGCACAAAAGGACATGCATGCTGGCTTATATATACATCACAAGAAACGTGTGGACATTTGAAGAAAACATTTAGGACTGTTGTATCACCTTCTACTGTGTAGTTCCTAGGAGTTGAAACCAGGTTGTGGTTTGAGGCAGCAGGCATCATTATCTACTTAGCCATCTTATTGGTTCCATATTTTACTCTTTTTCTTTTCCTAAAAAGCATATTTATTTTATGTACATGGGTGTTTTGTTTTTCATATATGTCTGTTTACTACATGAAGGTCTGAAGCTTCAGAAGGTCAGAAGAATATATGGGATCTCTTGAACTAGGATTAGAGATAGTCATGAGACACTCTGCTGGTGCCAGGGTCAAACCTGGGTCCTGGCTCTTAATGAATGGGCCATCTCTTCAGTACATTTTATAATTTTTCATACGCAAATTTTTATCTTTTGGAATTGACAAATATTTGAATTAATTGTTTGCACGACTCATACTTCTTATGTGAGCTGTGCATCCAATCAGAATGTTTACCTGAATTTCAAAGTCAAGAAAAATTGCTCAGAAGAAAGCTCACTGTTTTTACTATCAGATGTTGTTCTCGTCATATACAGAAGTGGTAGCTTGAAAGTATGCTATATAGAAACCTCATGTAGTATTGAGGAAAAGGAATATACATAAATAAAGTTTCAAATTACTTGTTACATATTTGACAAAGTTAAACATGTAACATAGTCTCAATAATATAAATGAAGACGACATCATACAAGAAATTCACACAAATGGTCTAGCAAAGCTGGAAATTATTCTGTGTTGTTTTGGTTTTTCCTTCTCATAAATAAGGTGATTAGTTTATAGGTATTTATTTTGGCATAATTTTCATATTTTAACATTTAAAAGTCAGAATTTTAACTAATATAATTTTAATTAGTTATGTATTTAAATTGATTTGTTGAAGTAATGTTTGTTTTTATTTTAAAGGATATCATATGGTAAAAGTCAAAGTTTGAATGTACTTCTTAATCGTTATAAAATTTGAAAATAATGACAAGGCATTTAAAATATATCAACTAGGAAAAATTATGCTAGTAAAGATTGAATTTAATTGAAAATCCCTGATATTTATCTGCTAATTGTAACAACCTTAAAATTGGTAAGTTTAATGGTCCATTTACTGCACATGAGAATAAAATAAAATAAAATGGAATACTAGAAAAAAGTTACACAAGGGAAAATGAGAATTTTAACGTAGGGGAATGGAAGAGTGCAAAAATGTTGGAGAATTGATAAGAGAGCTTGGTATGTGCAAATGATGACCAGAGCCAAAGAAGAGATAGAAAGGAAGAACATGGGAATAACGATAATTGGTGAGAACGAGGAAGGATTAGCTGTCAGACTAGAGTAAGGCTAGGACTCCCTGTCGGCAACATACAAAAGACAACTACACTAGGCACACCGATTAAAGCTACTAACAACAAAACCCAAAGGGAAGCACATGAGAAATAAAGCTGGGCAGTGGTGGCACATGCCTTTAAGGAGGCAGAGGCAGGCGGATTTCTGAGTTCGAGGCCAGCCTGGGCTACAGAGTGAGTTCCAGGACAGCCAGGGCTACACAGAGAAACACTGTCTCGAAAAACCAAAAAGAATAAAAAAACAAAACAAAACAAAACAACAACAACAACAACAACAAAAAAAAAAAACCAATGTGCTGTTGGGTTCAGGTAGACTGTCAGCAGCTTAGGTCACATTGAATTCATACACAATGAGAAGAAACAGCACATTAATAACATACTCATTTCATTGATAAAATCTGAAAATAAGTATGAAAGACTTTTCTCACTGTCAAAGCAAATGACATTAGAATGTCACTAGACCCATACTAAAGCAAAGACTGTGGAAGTTCTCAACAAGAAAGGCTGAGACCTTTAAAAGGAAGGTGGAAACAGAAAGAGCAACAGAGTAGCCAAAATTCCTGATACACAATGAAAAAGATGCATAAATAAGTGCAATTGGTTTGAGTTTGGAGTTTTTTTTTTTATTGTGTTTTTATTTTTGTTTTGATTGGTTTGGTTTGGTTTGGTTTGGTTTGGTTTGGTTTAGTTTTTTTTGGTGGTGGTGGTTTTATTTTGTTTTGTTTTGTTTCATTTTGTTTTTTGGCTTGGTTTGCCTTTTGTTTTACTTTGTTTGAGACAGGATTTTTCTGTGTAGACCTGATTGTCTTGGAACTCACTGTGTAGACCAGATTATCCTTGAACTCAGAGATATCGTCCCACCTTTGCCTTAGATCTGCTGGGGTTCAAGGTGTGCAACACTGTTCCTAGCTACCTACAGTGACATTTTAAATAAACACTGCTGCATTGCAATAGATGCAAATAAGAAGAGAAAGGGGATGATGATGTGTTCCAGAATGTTTCCAACCTTTAGAAAATAGTAAGAAATTGTTCTCTTTGTTAAGAATAATTTCCTAAAAAAGATTGATTTTATGCTAAAATAATAGTAGGAATATAAAAGTTTGCAGATAGTAACTCAGTAATCACTTCATGACACTCAATTCTGACCTATATAGCTAATGCAAAAAAAAAAAAAAAAAAAGACAAGACAAGACAGGGGACAAAAATAAAAATTAAATCAAATCCAGTAAACATAATCATGTGTGTTTAAATCACTTAAGATACTTCATAGCTTGCCATGGGAAAAATTATACCAATTGTTAACAAAGAAAACTGCTGTATCATTATACTATTTATAAGTTATGCACTTAACACAGATTATAGCAATATTTAGAGTAAATGGAAAAGAACATACTAGACTAAAAAATGTTACAATGGCTATGTTACTATCAACAAAGAAAGTATATTATATCATAAAAGCATTAGTGGCTTGTAAAGAACATTTAATGATCCTTTATGAAGGTGATCTTCCTAAAATGCTTATGATTTACATTTACTTAGATATGAAAATGGCCTTAAAATGGTTAAAGCAAATATTGGCAAGGCTGAAAGAACAAAATAACAGAAGAGAGATAAGATGCTAGTCATTGATTCCAGCTGTGGTTTTCTGTGACGCTCTCCATTTGCTGTAAGGGAGGCTTCTTGGCTGAAGGGTAGTAGCTGTACTGAATTTGAGTTGGAGATAGAAATACAAATGAGTAGGAACATAGGGCGTTCATCTTTCTGGACTTGGGTAACCTCATCAATATAATCTTCCTAGTTTCATCATCTGTTTAAAAAAAAATCATGATGTCATTTTTATTGAAAGTTTTTTTTTTCTGTTAATTAATTAATTTATTTACTGCTCAATTGAAGCCAACCTCCCACCCCATTTTCCAGGTCTGACCCTAACAAATAAATCCCTTCCTTCATTACCCTCTTCCCTCACCCTTCTCCTCAGAGAAGAAGATGCTCCCATCACACTTGTTGATAGGAGCCTGCACTGGGATATCAAGTAGCAGCAGGACTAGGTGTGTACTCTCCCACTGAGGCCCGATCAGGCAGTCCAGCTAGAGGAAGGGCATCCAATAGCAGGCAATAGAGTCAGAGACAATCCCACTCCATTTATTTGGAGACCCACAGGAAACCTAAGCAGAACATGTGCTACAAATGTGTAGGATGGCTAGGTCAAGCTTGCATGTTCTTTGATTGGTAGTGCAGTCTCTATGAGCCCCCATGGGCCTAGATTATTTAATTCTGAAAGCCATCTTGTGGTGTCCTTGACCCTTCCAGTTGAGTCAATCTTATTGCCAAGTCTTCCACAATACCAACAAAACTACATTCAGAAAGTAGTATTTTTAAAAAATTGTCCATGTATATGAATCTATATGCAAGAATAATCAAAACAGAATGTAGCAACTTGAGAATGGGTGTTGGAATATGCAGGACTCAAGGGAGGATAGCTGGATGGGGCTGGAAGGAGGAAAGGTGAGAGAAAGTGATGTAATTCTATTTTACCTTTAAAAAAAGGAGATAATTATCATGCGAGATCATTCAGAACAGGAAAGAAAGAAATCTTTAGAAAGGAGATAAAGAAAAACACAGTGACTAATTAGCAAAATTGACTTGATTGGACTTTACATATGGGTGTCATATGCAGACCTTAGCCAAATGAGACTGAACGTCCTTTGTAAAAACAAATGACACGTGCACAATGTTGATTGTTTGGGTATGAGGCATGTTGATGTAATTTTCTCATAGCTGGCCAGTCTGTATAAAGTTCAGATACTCCCTGGCCTGACAGGAGTCTTGTTTTCAGGACCATGAGCCCCTGCTACATAGTTATTTCCTCTAAATTGAAGCAAACTTTTCATCCTGGGAAAAGAGAAGACTCATGAATTTCACAATACCATTACAAGACTCATGAATATCCTATACTTACATTATATAAGCAGTGACCATTCACTGAAAGAGGGAAAACAGCTCTGTGCAGCTGGCTACTCATTTTCTATGGATGCCCTGTGGTAGTCTTGTGAGCTCTGATTCTTGCTATTGAGAGATTGTTTCATTTGCTGACAGAACAATGCTCTTGTCAGTAACCTCAGCAAAGTCATTATTTCCTCAACATAGATGGGTTTGTTTCTTTGACCAATGGAAGTGCCCTATCTGCAGTGAAAGACATTTTTTCACATCTCTCCAGCAAATATATTGTGATAGCGAAGAAGAGAAGCCAAGCGAAGGCCTCTGAATGATAGAGTCTGTGCAGAAGTAAATGGGCATTGTTTAAAGTTGTTAATCTTGTTATAATTTGTCATAGAGAATAAGAAACTAATAGAGTCCCTGTTGCTATAAAATCTCCTACAAAAATCTTAATTTTGAATATGTGGAAAATCAAGTCCACCCCTGGAAGTTACCATGTATGTATGTGCATGTAGTACAGATGCTAGCCTTAACTGCTACTCCTCAGGAGCAGTTCATCTTGTTCTTTTGGTCTATCACCAGTTTAGAACCTATCCAAAAAGGCTAGAATGCCTGGCTAAGAAAAATCTCAGCAATCCTCCTGTCTCTGCCTTCTTAACTGAGGGATTGTAAGGGTGGGCGACAGCATCTCACATTTGTAATGGGAGCTCTGGGGACTGACCTGAGTTCCTTCTGTGTTTGCAGCAAGCATTTTACTCACTGATTCATCTTCCCGGCATCAATAGTGGCTTGGCTTCTTGGCTCTTGACTCTAGCTGCATATGTATCAAAAGATGGCCTAGGCGGCCATCACTGGAAAGAGAGGCCCATTGGACATGCAAACTTTATATGCCCCAGTACAGGGGAACGCCAGGGCCAAAAAAGGGGAGTGGGTGGGTAGGGGAGTGGGGGTGGGTGGCTATGGGGGACTTTTGGTATAGCATTGAAAATGTAAATGAGCTAAATACCTAATAAAAAATGGAAAAAAAATAGTGGCTTGGCTTCATTTATCTGTACCACCTGTTAGCTTCCTTCTTCATCCCCTCCTTTATTTTGGCTCTTTTTAAAAATACCTGGCAGAGAAATCAAAGAGATTATTGCCACACTCACACATAAAAAAGAGTGTTTCATCACACAGGGACCAAGCAATGGCAAACGACACACAGAGTCTAACACATATATATTTCACATTTCTTGAAGAACTTTGCAATCCTCCCTTTTCAGTAGTCTCTTATGTAGAAATGCTACTTGCTGACAGAAGATAGGTGGAAAAAAGTTACCTCCATTGATTAAGTTTTAAATTATTGATTTTTCACTCAATTAAGGGACTCTTGTGCTCATATTTCAACATAATGAGTATGAATGTGATTTGTTGGCATCAATTTGGGCAGAGAATTTTACTACCCATGAACAAGGGAGATGGGCAATGATCAGAAAAACAAAATGAACCAAGGATTATCATTTTAAGGTATTTCATTTCTTGAAATCATGAAGTATGCTGTAAATTGCTTCTCAGAGGATGAAGAAACAATTGTTACCATTAATGGTTTCAAATCCTCATTCCTCTTATGAGATATATCTCACTTTCTCTGCTTAGACTAGCCATTCAAAATCATGGGAAATTTTATAAAATTCTCTTAAAACCTTGAAGCAAAAGAATGTATCTGAAAATAATCAAGCTTTTGGAAAATGATTAAAAAAAACCATGAGCAATAAGTTGCAATCACTCTAAATTGCCTTTCCCTGGAAAATCTGTATCTACTAAGAATGAAGAGCTGAATCTTTGATCCAGTATCAGTACTGTGGGAAAGTTTTCTCTGGATAAGTTATCTTTCTGGCATCCCCATCTGTTTTCTTTCCCTTGGGACTCTGAGTCTAATTCTCACAGGTTATTCTGTAATGCTTGATAGAAATATTTCTCTCTTGGGGATATTCATGAGTATATCGCTTTGAAAGAAAAAACATCAGATTAATATAAATTGAGGTAGAGCTAACACCTGAGAATTTCAAACATGCTACACTCATCTTTTATTTGTATTTATTATTGCATGTATTTTTATACTATTATATAATAATGTTTGAACATCCACTATATTTTCTATCTATAGACTTCATGCCTAAGGATAATAGTGAAAGTGAATAAGAACAGTTTTCATCTCATTATAATTCTGAAGCTCAGAGGTTTGTTGCATTGCTTGAGACCCATGGGCAATCTGAAGACTGCCCCGTTCACGTGGCCACAGTCCTGGGGGAGGTTCATCTCAAGTTAGCTATCTTCTCTCTAACAGTGTGTGTACAAGTACTCGTGTCTGTATGGCAGAAGAATGCAGAAGCGTGAACCACAATTTCCTCATTTGATTTATCAGGGTTATTTATGACTTTGTGACTTTGACAGAATAGTGTCAGATCCCCGATGTAGTTTACTTATCTGCCAAGCTGGTAAAAGATCAACACACTCCTCATGGGTTTGTTGAAAATTATATATGTTCCTGGGACTGAAAGAGCTAATATAAACTTTTTTTTTTCCTATTTGTATCAGAGGATCTCTCATACTATTGCTTTGTGTACCCATCTAATGGATACTTGGGTTTTAGTGATTTACATTCTCTTACAAGGCAAAGCAATATAGACATGAACAGAACGTATACTGCCATTGCCCTATGAATCACATATTAACAAGGAAGCCTATGATCTTTAGAGACTACCTCTGAATGTGTGTGTGTGTATGTGTGTATATATACATATATATATATATATATAAAACAAAAGTCACACTTGCTCACATTCTTATGTTGAAACAGCCCTTTAATTAATTCCCAGTGTCATTGTGGATTATAAAATAGGTCACACTGTAGGATCAAAATCAAACAGCAGCTAGGGGAACATTCAGGAAGAGAGCATGAGTCCGTCAAGTGTCTTGTGTTTCAGGAATTCCTCATTTCATTGAAACTTCTGACACATTTTATTTAATTCAAGGGACTGGAGAGTATAGACTTTTTAATCCAGAAATTGTACAACTACTTAGATTTACTTGAGAAAAACTTATATGATTTTTCTATGAATGTCCCTAAGCCTTTAGTAATGCACAATGATTATTAAGTGTTCATAACCGTTATATTAAATGAATCTTAATTTTAGTTTCATTTAATAGATGAGAGTATAAAAAAGCAGAATACCAAGTCATTCAGTTAAGAAGCTGTAGTCCCAAATTCCGACATAAGATAAACATATCGCTAGCAGCCTCACTGAAAAAGTACACTGAGTATTGTACACATGCCTGGGCCTGAGAGGATCTCTGTAAACCGCAAAAATATAGCCTTCCTGGAAACAATCCCATAAGCTCAGTAGAGGACTGCATTATTTTCATTTCTCTAAGTAGAGGAAGCAAGGTTCATAGGTTCAGGATTCTACAAAGGTCTTATAACATCTTAACAAGGACAGCCCTTTACTAGATTTAAGGCTCTCCTTTGCTCTGTTAAATTTTTGTATGTCTTGCTTTAGCATCATGAGCAGACGAAAAGGTCTCAGTGTGGAAATCAGTGAAGTGTTTCATTTTAGTTTTAGGGGGCAGGGGGAAAGAAGCTAATTTAATACCAAGACTGATTACCTTTCAATTTTAGCAAAACATTATTTAACATTGTCCTGTTGCCTGAAAGAAGCTCAGTACACACAAACTACCACTTTTCATATTTAGTGACCATTTACTGTTAAGGGATGCCTCTAGAGAGAGACAGTCATGTATCCCCCCAGGGAACTGTATCTTAGGCTATATAATGCTTCCTGCAGATCTTAGGAAGAACCAAGCAAACAGCAATACAAGAAGGATAATATATCTTTAAAAGCTGTGTTTGCAATATCCTATCTGTAGACTTAGAGACCATAGCTCTTCTTGGGACTTATATTTTCTGCTCCTGACATATGAGGCTGACTCACTGTGGCAGTCAGACAACTTAGAGCAATCTGAGGCTCAGCAATATTTCACACATCTCCCATTGGTTTCCCCCAAGAAGCTTTGCCTATTAATATGTCTGGCAGGGTTCTGACTTAAGCACTCAGCAAGGCTGTAAAAGACACTCACACAGGGTGACAAGCATGGGAAGTGGCTGCTTGCAAAGCGACTTGGGTTGCCTGTGGAGAACAGCAGCTCTAGGGAGTGATAAAAGTAGTTTCTTTCAATCATAGTTGGACATTCTTGAGGAATTTACAATTTTTTACAACAATGTTTGCAAAAAGACTGTCATAACTTTATGTGTCGTGTGTCATTTCTTCCAGAACGGCTCACACGGTATCACGAAAAGATTAAGACCAGCGGTGTAATACCTTGTTCCTATTATATTCCAGACTGTGGTTGTTGGCATTTTATTAGAATTACACAGATCCTAGTTTCTTCTGATAAAAGACAACAAGCAAACTGAAATTAATGAGAATGAGGCAATGCATTTGAAACAGAGCAAGCAAGAGTATATTAGAGGGTTTGAAGGGAGAAAAGGACATTGAGAAATAATGTAATTAAGTATTATAGTCTCAAAAGAAAAGGGGAGAAGGAAAGGTGTCTGTGTTTGTGTGTGTGTGTGTGTGTGTGTGTGTGTGAGAGAGAGAGAGAGAGAGAGAGAGAGAGAGAGAGATATTATACATCTGTTTCTGCTCAAAGAAGCAAAAATTTGAATCCTGACTAGGCTATGGGATTTCTGTCATTTAATATTTGCAGCTATCACTTGACTGTTTTGAAACTGAGGTGTTTATGGAAGTCATCACACAAAAACAGAACAATGTGTAGAAAACACTTAGGAAATGACTTAGGCACACTAAACCACCCCAGTCAATGCTTATTGCTAGCTATTAAATTACAACCATCAAGTTCCTATTTGTGCTTTTTGGATAGGAAGATTTTCGTCAGGAACCTCTTGTAGGAATGAAATTAGTTTATTAAGTAGTCTCCTGGTACGTGGAACTTTCCTGTCCAAAACTAAGTAATTTAAACTCCTGAAAGCAAAGGGCATGGGGAAGCCATCTGGGAAGAAGAGAGATAAGACTGAGAGGAAACAACCTGGTTGGATGTGAAAAGTTAGAGAGGTCATGAATGCAAAGAGGGAATTAGCAAGGTGACTGGAGGAGGAACAGTAAGCCATAATTCCCAGAGTGGGAAGTGAGATTAAATTCTAGCTTTAGCCAGAGGCTCTACAACCATTTACTGCTGTGGTCATTTGTTTTAAAGAAAGGAACCCTAAGGCACTGTCTTCAATCCTTAAGGCTTAAGTCTTTGTGATTGGCGTAATGATTAATATTAAGGCTAAAAGTAAAGTGTTAAAAATGACAGAAACGGGTTTGTGTGAGGACAATAGAGGTTGTAGTCAGAAGGGCTTCAGGTGAAATTAGAGGAAGGTAAGCTGAGAAATTGCAGAGGAGAGGGTAGCAGAAAGCTTAAGTTCTGTCCCATGAGAGTAAAAGACCTTGGGGAGAATGGTCAGCAATCACTTGAAGTCAATGAATTTCAGAACTTCAGGTCGCCTTATTATCCACAATTCTTTTAGTCTCTCATTTCGAAAGCTCAGGCTGAAAATGTTATGTTAACAGAGAGAGAGAGGTGAAATTGATGGACTGTGAAGAGAACTGTGGGCTGGTCACACAACCATAATTTTCTCTTGCTGTCAATTTTTCCCCTATGAATTAAGTGATTTGACCTTGGACAAATTGCTTAAGCCTTTGGCATATAAGTGTCTTTAGCCATAAAACAAGGGATGTTACAATTATCCATAAAAGGCATTGTGGCATATTTAGCCCACTAAGGATCTAGGTGCATGCTAAATTTTTAACTAATATATTTATATTTTTTTATTCTGAAAAATAAGCTTACTGCAACTGAACTTGTAGCTGATACTGGAGGCTGTTTCTCTTTGTATGTAAACTACCTGTGCCTTGATATTACATGTCAAATTTCCTTTCAGTCTCCAAGTTCTTGGTAAACACTATAAATGTCGGATAATTGAAAGAGTCTGTGGATGAGTGGAACTTGAATTACCTAGGAGTTTTTCCACAAAGACAAAGAAGGGTAAATCTCTGCTTTTGATTGCTGAATATAAAGTGAATATGTACACACACACACACAAACACACACTCATCCACTTAAGCCTACACAGCTTTCCTTGAGCCCTAGACACACATAGACACACACAGACAGACAGACAGACACACACACTCACATAAACACACACACACACACACACACACACACACACAGACATACATTTAAGCATACACAGCTTTCCTTGAGCCCTAGACACACATAGACACACACAGACAGACAGACAAACAGATAGACAGACACACACACACATAAACACACAGACACACAAATACATACATACACACACACACACACACACACACACACACACACACAGACATCCATTATCCATTTAAGCATACACAGCTTTCCTTGATCCTTAGAGACACAGACACAGACAGACAGAAAGACACACACACACACACACACACACACATACAATATATAAACAGCTTCCCTGACACATATATCCCTCTTACACACATAAACATTGTTCTCTATAGTGAATTTAAAAGTTACACATACATTTTATTTTGTCTTACTGTTGTTAAATCTTTGAGTTTTCCCACTATGTCAATGATATCCAGTTCCTACTGGAGAAGAGGGTTTGAGCTTTCTTAACTCTTTGAATTACACAAGTATTTATTTCCCTTCAGTATTAGATTGCCAGTATAAAATAGCATTTACATATGTATAATCTATTTAGTTGTCATTTGAAATAAGGAGACATTTTTGTTTTAAGCATATTTTATTAAAATGAAAAGTCTTATAATTCTTGAAAATGATAGAAATAAAATTTTTTATGACATAGCAGTTGCTGTATGAAAAAGAAAGATGTGGCACCAGCAGAGTTTGAAGATACCAATAGATGTGTTACAAAATTATTCTGTAAGAGTTAATTTGCTACCATATATTTAAAACATTAACCCAGAACACTAGTTGAATCTTGCTTTTGTAACATTATGAGCCATTGTTACTTTCAGCAACACATGATGCAACATTAGTGACTGCTTTTGTAGATTAATCTCTTTTCTCCAATACATATTATCAAGTAAAGAAAGAATTGGAGGAATTGTATAAGTTGGAATTTTAGGATCCTAAATACCCTTCCTGTACCCATGTGTTACAGGATTAGTTCCTATAGTAGCACTGGTGGGGGATGTTAAGATGTTAGTAAATGACCCTTAATGGAGGATATTTGGCCACTACACCAAATATTGGGCTGGCAGCCTTCCTTTTTCTTTTTCTTTGTGTCTAGCTGCCTTAAAGTAAGAAAGTTCCCCTAGCCACCCATCACAACCTATACCACTATAAGCCAAAAAGAAATTGTACAAACCAAACATGGAAGGAAAGCAGTGACCTAGAAGAATGTTGTTTGGTTTGTGTATTGCTATAGTAGTTATTTTTCGTTCACCAACACATACCTAACTCATGCAGGATTCCTTAGGACATGTTTGCAAGCTGAGATGTTCCACAGATTCCATAATAACAGACAACATCAGAGGAACTATCATCTGACAGAATACTAGCTTTCTCCTGTGCAAAGTTGGAGTGATTAAATCTAAATATTGTTGGCTTTTGGTTTTGGTGGCAACATAATTCTGGAGAAACTAACTTAACACTTAGACTCTGTATGTGCTATCATTAAAATGAAAATGTAATAACTGTACGATTTTTCATGATGGTCAACACACATAAACCTAAATAATAACATTGTGAGTTGAATTCAGAATCCTCTCCATGACTACTTCCAAATTTGGACTTGGTTGTGGTTTTCAACAAAGTCTTATAGCAGGCATCATCTTGTCTAGGCTGAGTCATTCTGTTCCTTGGCTCTATCCCACCTGGGAGTTTATGGTAATTACCTGTACATACAATGAGCATGCCTAGGCTGTAATGTGGGCAACTATTCACAAGCCCACTAAATACCTTCTTAGTTTTGAAATGACTTTCCACAAAGACATAGCCTGTAATGCTTTCCGAACCTCTGAGATTTCTAAATATGCATATGATGGTGAGGCTACCCATGGGTCCTCCACATATATTTTTGCTGTGTGTCTGTAGGGTTAATATCCCTCAAAAGACAATTGTGTGGCTATAAAAATACTCTAGAGATGAACTGAATTAGTGTCTATAAATATTTTCATTTAAAACTGATGTCTTATTTTCAGTTACCATGAGAAAATATTTGAGATAATCAACTTGTGATGAGATAGGATTTTTTTTTCTCATGACTATGTAACTACAGTGAATTGAGTCTGTGATGAGAGGGAAGAGCACAGCAGAAAGTATTTGGAACATCAGTCTGCTCACTTCATGGATGCTAGGCAGCCAAAAAAAGGGGCACAGTTGGTGGGGTGGGGGCAGGGGGAGAATGTTGGTGTCTTTCGCTGAACTCCTTCAATAAGTTACTTCTAATGGACTGATCCCCATCTTTTAAAAGCCCCACCACTGCCAAAACAGCACCAAATGTTGGGCACCATAGGTTTGACTACTTTGGAAGACATTGTAAAGCCAAACCATAAGAAGGAATCTTACTTGCAAGGATTATCCCTGGAGCTTTCTGTCAAATACTCTGACACAGCAGTCAAGTACTTAATAGTCTGTGATTTTCATAAACATCTTTTATTATATAGAAATACAGAAAAGATTAATCAATGTTATTCACTCACTTTGATCCAGCAGTCAAATATAACTGCACCTGTAGAAAGTGGCTTCTAGTAATGTACGTGAACTGATGGCAAAGAGGCACAGACTGGCAAACAGCCATTCTTAACCCTCCACACCTCATTAGATGACTTCAGTGACACTCCAGCTTCAATGTTCATTAACTGTAGTGCCTTCCACCTTATATTTTCCTCTGGTTTTATTTTATCTTCTTTACTTACTCATTTTTTTTTAACATAGAAGATGAGAGTACTCCAGAAAAATTTATTAAATTAACGCTTTTGAACCGCAGTGCCTCTGAGATTGACTCTAGACCATGATTTTATCCACTGGATCATCTATGTGGTCCACTTATAACCAGGTATACAGAGTATGTACAGATTATTTCCTCTCCCTTTTATAAATGTGTTCTGCGTTCCTACATACGAAAAAGTCATTTATATCAGGCTCCAGGAACACTGCCTTCCCATTAATGTAATTTGTTTTAGCTCTAATCAAATATTTGCATTGTTATAGAAACATCCCAGTTTGAAGTATCTTTAAGTGTCTGTAAGTACTAGAGCAGTGTGCCACCTGCTTCTGTGCCTGGCTAGGGATGCAAAACAATCAAAACAAACAGGGAAAAGTTTCAATCCTCAGAATATTTACTCATAAGTTATAATGAGCACATGCAATTCATGGTTGAAATCAAAGACATCTTGTTGGAGACATATTCTTATTCTGTAGATTTATACCACAAGCTGGCCAATAATTCACTTTGTAGCTCAATTGGACTCTAATTATCAACAAACAGACCTGCTACTTCAACTTCCTAAAAGCAGAAGTTACAGATATTAGAGGTTGAGTCCACTCAAAAGACTACATCTAAGCCCCAAAACTGTACAGAAAACTAGGGATAACTGGAGTGGTTATGGGCATTAAAGTTGGAAAAAATCCTAATTAATTTGCATCAAAACCTATTAGTTTGGTACACACAGTCATACTTCATTTATTATAGATCCATTTATTTGGTATGAGTGTATATGTCAGGATCAAGGGAGAAACATGTGTGCAAAAACAGTTGTCTGGAGGTTAGAACATGCCTGAATCAATTCTCTCTAGCCACCATTTGAGTCTCTGGAATCAAACTCAGATCTTCTGACTTGGTGGCAAGGGTTTTTGTCCAGGAAGACAGCTTGTCAGCCCTGAAGCACATTCTTATATCATATGTAGTCAGTTGACTTCTTAGCCACACAGCCTTTAGTCCTTGAAGGAAGCATGTCATTGTTCATGTGTTTTCTTTATGGTTGTGAGCAAAGGTTACACTCGAAAAGATGTGGGTGAAGACCACAGGGGATGCCTCATTGTGCACAGTGACAAGCTCTTGGAATAAAGCCACCCATTCCCCAGAAAATGCTTGATAAATGAGAGAGGTTGAATATCACAAAAAAATTTACACAGCAAGATGTTTGGTGCTGTGCTTGAAATGTGAGATGTCAGGGAAGTTCCACTCACAATACAAAATCTGAGGTCTGCCCTGAGATATGAAAAGAAGTGACATAAAGCAGAAGAAAACAATAAATATGCAGGGATAAAGTAGAAATAAATGTAAACTTTAGAGAAGTAGAATAAATCAGCATTGAGAAGAGTAAAATAAAAAGAGGAAATATGGAGAAGTGTGACAGGTTGGAAACAGAATCTTAGTAAAGAACATTTTAGAGCCCCAAATAGAATCGGTATTTTTAGGCAGGAAAAAAAGGAATGGACAATGCAAGAATATGCTTTATAACCTAACTCATAACTTCTATGTCAGTATAGAGAAGTGATGTTATCACCATCAAAAAGATCAGACATGTATTGGTAATATCCTAGAAGCCATAATGACGGTTTAGGATAGTGTTTTCTCAACTGTTGGAGACGTCTGTCCCATCCATAAACATGGACTCTGTGTCGATGTCTAAAGCCATTTTTTTCTGTTAATAAATGGGAATATTCAAATAGATGTAAGAACTATTGATTAGAAGTCTGCCACTGATGCAAATTGCATACACTAGCAAGATTTTGTTGAAAGGACCCAGATATAGCTGTCTCTTGTGAGACTATGCCGGGGCCTAGCAAACACAGAAGTGGATGCTCACAGTCAGCTAGTGGATAGATCACAGGGCTCCCAATGGAGGAGCTAGAGAAAGTACCCAAGGAGCTAAAGGGATCTGCAACCCTATAGGTGGAACAACATTATGAACTAACCAGTACCCCGGAGCTCTTGACTCTAGCTGCATGTGTATCAAAAGATGGCCTAGTCGGCCATCACTGGAAAGAGAGGCCCATTGGACACGTAAACTGTATATGCCCTAGTACAGGGGAACGCCAGGGCCAAAAAAATGGGAATGGGTGGGTAGGGAAGTGGGGGAGAGGGTGTGGGGGATTTTTGGGATAGCATTGGAAATGTAATTGAGGAAAATATGTAATAAAAAATATTAAAAAAAAACCCTCATAAGGCACAGGAGAGCCCCACATTGAACTGGTACAAACCATTAAACAGTGTAACGTTGAAACACTATCATTGACTACAACCCGAGTAGCTGGGATTTTGTGGGCCTTAGATTGCAGAATGTAAACTAATGCTCTCCTGGACAACTGAACTCTCTGCTTTTAAGCCATTGTCTCCCTTAAGAGTTTCCACAGTTCTCTGTATTATCACAGAGCTCTTACTGGGACTTCTTAGTTTCCCTCATTGTAAGAATCAACTTATCCAATACACATCCTCTCAAAATAACAGTCATTCTTACACAATATAACACAAGTTTTTGGGTTCGTATATGTAGTGAGCACTGTCAATATGATGACTATATTTTGAGCTGCTGATTTAACAGATAATTCATTATGGGGACATTACAGTTTAGCTGTGTCATTTTTTCGCAATAGGACTGAGATTTCCCTGAACAGGAGATGCTGCTGCTGCAGCTGTCTCCATTGCAATGCTCCTTCATATGCAGGAGTTACCATAGATGCTTGCATTTGCTTTATTGACAATTGGGGGATTTAGAATGTGAAAAGATGAGATGCGTTTATAACATTTTTGCTGTTACTTAATAATTCTGACTCATAATGTTTTTATATTCTAATACCACCTTCTGAAAATGCAAAACTCCACTTGTAAATAAATATTGCTAGTAGATATTTTGTTGTCTTAATATCATTTTCCTTTAAAAATAACCAAGATCTTTGGGAACAGTCAATTGAATCTAATCACTTTACCATCTCTTCTTTTAAAGGGCAGATACAGAAAAATGAAAAAAAAAAAGAAACACTTCATGTAAATTGTCATCTTCAAAATATTATAGGATATAAGTTCCTTTGAGAATATTTAATTTAATTTTAAATTAAATTTGTAACTCATTTTTTACACTCCATATTCCATTCCCCGCCTCTCCTCTTACACCCTCCACCAGCTCCACATCCCACACCTCCTCTGCACCCAACCCTGTATCACATGGATGCCCCTACCCCACCTGACCTCTAAACTTCCTGGGGCCTCCAGTTTCTTGAGGTTTAGGTGCTTCATCTCTGAATGAACACAAGTCCTCTACTGTATATGTGTTGGGAGCCTCATATCAGCTGGTGTATGCTGTCTCTTTGATGGTCCAGTGTTTGAAAGATCTCAGGGGTCCAGATTAATTAAGACTGCTGGTCTTCCTACAGAAATGCCCTTCTCCTCAGCTTCTTTCAGCCTTCCCTAATTCAACAACAGTGGTCAGCTGCTTCTGTCCATTGGTTGAGTGCAAATAACTGCATCTGACTCTTTCATCTGCTTGTTCGGTCTTTTGGGAGGCAGTCATGATAGATCCCTTTGTGTGATCATTCCATAACCTCAGTAATAGTGTCCAGCCCTTGAGCTGGATCCCAGTTTGGGTCTGTTGCTGGACCTTCTTTTCTTCAGGCTCCTCTCCATTTCCATCACTGTAATTCTTTAAGACAGAAGCAATTATGGGTCAGAGGTGTGACTGTGGAATGGCAACCACATCCCTCACTTGATGTCCTGACTTCCTGCTGGAGATGGGCTCTATAAGTTCCCTTTCCTGAGAAATTTGAAGTAAGAGAGAAGGACACAAATTTTACCCTTCTAATATGTATGACAAATCAGAGGAACCAAGTAGTTTGATGGATTGCCTTCTTCTAAAGTAAGTATGCCAATTTAAAAACAAAAGAAAAAAGGCAGATGGGCATCATGTGTTGTCTTGCAGTGATATCCTGAGCCTACATCATAGCAATCATTCATTGCAGTGAACTGCTTGTATCTCCAAAAGAGATGTCACAGATGTGGCAAGTTATAGTCTGAGAAAAGAAACAAACAAACAAACAAACAAACAAACAAAAAACCCTCAATGTTGTTATGGATACAGTGCCTTATTTTACTTTTAAAAAATAAAGTGGGAAAAGAAATTTATAAACTAATACCTTGACTATATTAGGAAGACTGTCATCAAACTCTATATTGTGAGATGTAAGAGAAACAATGCAGTTGTTGTCTCACTAAAATAGTGAGGAATGAAGAAACAAAGGAAAGGAAAAAGAGGAGAGGCACAAAAAAAAAAAAAGATGAGAGGAGAGAGATTTGGAAATTATTTCCACAACGTGCTGCATACAGGAGGTAATTTTACTATTCTATATACTTGCATTAATGATTGAACCATTTTATAATTACACCTTTTTAATGTTTATCGAGTGATCGTGCTTTAGACTGTTAAGGTTCCACAGAATTAAAAGAAATGCATTTAACTTAGACTTGGATAAGATGTATGGCAAGGAACGCTTGCGGGTGTCCTGAGACTCCCCAGGCCAGGAAACAAGGTCAAATCTAAGTGGATCAAGGAACTTCACATAAAACCAGAGACACTGAAACTTATAGAGGAGAAAGAGGGGAAAGGCCTCGAAGATATGGGCATGGGGGAAAAATTCCTGAATAGAACAGCAATGGCTTGTGCTATAAGATCGAGGATTGACAAATGGGACCTCATGAAACTGCAAAGCTTCTGCAAGGCAAAAGACACCGTCAATAAGACAAAAAGACCACCAACAGATTGGCAAAGGATCTTTACCTGTCTTAAGTCAGATAGGGGACTAATATCCAATATATATAAAGAACTCAAGAAGGTGGACTCCAGAAAATCAAATAACCCCATTAAAAAATGGGGCTCAGAGCTAAACAAAGAATTCTCACCTGAGGAATACCGAATGGCTAAGAAGCACCTGAAATAATGTTCAACATCCCTAATCATCAGAGAAATGCAAATCAAAACAACCCTGAGATTCCATCTTACACCAGTCAGAATGGCTAAGATCAAAAATTCAGATGACAGCAGATGCTGGTGAGGATGTGGAGAAAGAGGAACACTCTTCCATTGTTGGTGGGATTGCAAGCTTGTACAACCACTCTGGAAGTCAGTCTGGTGGTTCCTCAGAAAATTGGACATAGTACTACCAGAGGATCCCGCAATATCTCTCCTGGGCATATATCCAGAAGATGTCCCAACCGGTAAGAAGGACACATGCTCCACTATGTTCATAGCAGCCTTATTTATAATAGCCAGAAGCTGGAAAGAACCCAGATGCCCCTCAACAGAGGAATGGATACAGAAAATGTGGTACATTTATACAAGGGAGTACTACTCAGCTATTAAAAAGAATGAATTTATGAAATTCCTAGGCAAATGGTTGGACCTGGAGGGAATCATCCTGAGTGAGGTAACACAATCACAAAAGATCTCAAATGATATATACTCACTGAAATAGTGGATATTAGCCCAGAAACTTAGTATAGTGAGATATAAGATACAATTTGCAAAAAACATTAAACTGAAGAAGAACAAAGACCAAAATGTGGACACTTTGCCCCTTCTTAGAATTGGAAACAATCAGCCATGGAAGGATTACAGAGACAAAGTTTGGAGCTGAGCCAAAAGGATAGACCATCTAGAGACTGACATATCCAGGGATCCATCCCATAATTAGCCTCTAAACAATGACAGCATTGCATACACTAGGAAGCGTTTGCTGCAAGGACCCTGATATAGCTGTCTCTTGTGAGACTATGCCGGGGTCTAGCAAACACAGAATTGGATGCTGACAGTCAGCTAATGGATGGATCACAGGGCTCCCAATGGAGGAGCTAGAGAAAGTACCCAAGCAGCTAAAGGGATATGCAACCCTATAGGTGGAACAACATTATGAACTAACCAGTAACCCGGAGCTCTTGTCTCTAGCTGCATATGTATCAAAAGATGGCCTAGTCGGCCATCACTGGAAAGAGAGGCCCATTGGACACTCAAACTTTATATGCTACAGTACAGGGCAATGCCAAGGCCAAAAAAAATGGGAATGGGTGAGTAGGGAAGTGGGGGGAGGTTATGGGGGACTTTGGGGATAGCATTGGAAATGTAATTGAGGAAAATATGTAATAAAAAAAGAAATTTATAAACTAATACCTTGAGTATATTAGGAAGACTGTCATCAAACTCTATATTGTGAGATATAAGAGAAACAATGCAGTTGTTGTCTCACTAAAATAGTGAGGAGTGAAGAAACAAAGGAAAGGGAAAAGAGGAGAGGCACAAAAAAAAAAAAAAGATGAGAGGAGAGAGAGAGATTTGGAAATTTTTTCCACAATGTGCTGCATACAGGAGGTAATTTTACTATTCTATATACTTGCATTAATGATTGAACGATTTTATAATTACACATTTTTAATGCTTATAGAGTGATCGTGCTGTAGACTGCTATGGTTCCATAGAATTAAAAGAAATGCATTTAACTTAGACTTGGATAAGATGTATGGCAAACTTGCTATAGCAAGATTACCCTCTGTAGCTGGCATAGACTTAACAGACTGAGTGAATGTGGGTGCCGTCCCTAAAGATGCCATAGAAAGTCTTGAAAAGAAGGATCCACAGCCCTGTCCTGTCTCTCTGAACATTGGATGTAGATACTCGTGGGACTTGCTAATGTATAAACACATCCACAGACCAATTCCACCCCCCATCCTAGAATTCAGCATCTTTTAGGGGCTTTCAGAACTTTGATCTAATCAGATTGTAAGCCTCTGCTTCTTGTGGTTCCTACTGAAGGTTATAGCCTGACTTTATATAGTATCGTATAACATGATTATAAAGGTTATCTTTAAGGAAGAAAAACAAATAAAATAACAGCATACCAGGCTACTGCTTAAGAGGTGTTTGTAGACAGTGTTGCCAGGGTTTTTTTTAGCAAGTTATGTGAATTTACCTGTCTTTAATTAATGTAAGTGATAATACCTAGTCCTAAGTATCCTAAGCTATTTATGTCTCATCATGCAAAATCACCTTCCATCAGTTCCAGTTGCTTCAGATTTTTTATTATCTAAAGTACAATATTGTCCACTACAAAGCCATGAAACATTTAGAAATGTTTCCACGTTGTTTTGGAGATAGAGTTAAGTCAGTAGAGTGTTTGTCTAGCTTGATAAATGATAAAGCCTTGTATTGTGGCACGTGCTTTTTAACCTCAACATTAGGACTTATGCCAGGAGGATCAGAGGTCTGAAATCATCTTCAGCTGTATAGTCAGTTCAAGACCAGCCTTGGCTACATGAGACACTGCTTCCAAATAATTTTACATTCCATGGTCACAACTGTTTCCACACAGTATGTTGTTGTCACTGTTTCTTCTAGATTGTTTTGTACTCACAGTGTTAGAAAAAGGAAAGCAGGCAATTGCATAGCAGGCGTTTGTACATAGGAAATCATGTGTGATTTAGGAATGACCCCAGGACAGGATTGTTGTCAGGACAATGACTGTGACTCCATTGCTTGTCCATGTTCTGAGTTGGATCATTCCCATGGCCTTTTGGGCATGTCAGTTTTCACATGAATGCATACAGATCAGTATATTTGATAAAACAGCTCTAAGGCAGAAACCTAAATGTAAACTGTGAGTTAGTGAGAGAACATGTAGTTCTATGCTCACTCCTCCTCTTAATATATGTTTTAACCTCCAGGATATGTTATAGATTTCAAGCTAAGTTTGCAGAAAATCAGTTTTCATGTCTGAGCCTCAGTTTTAAAATATCTCAAACAGAGCATCATTGCCCACAGACCTAAAAAGACTATGATCCACTTGAACACTTGTTTAAATTAGCTGTGCACTTAGAAATACTATAAAATTAATATGAAAGTTTAATGTTAATAGTTGATTTAGATTTCTCATTTTTCATCTTCCTAGTGCAGGGTTTTCCAAAAGCCACTGCATAGTAAATACTTGTAGCATTGGGCTACATTTTCTGCATTACCCTGAGAATGAGCCTCAATTTAACATTTTTGAAACATTAAGTATATTCAATGCATCCTAAACAATTGACAACCTGTACTTTGCATATGTTTGTGGTTCCCAAGACCCTAGAGCCTATTTAAACACACATTGAATACTATATGGCCCAACAGACATGTCTAAAATTACCTCAGAATAATTGACCCATTCATGGGACTAGATTGCTTTACATGTGATTGAGGTCTATGGTGTAGCAATCACCTTGTGTGATGGGGCATCACGTACTCTGGGACAAATGGCTTACAAAACCCTCAAAGGTTAAGGCTTGTCAGTGCCTGAATATGACTATTGTATTTCGGTAATTGCCACTTAGTATTTGATTTAATGAGCACTTAGGAATAAAGAATGTTTCTACATAGACAGGGCTGTTATGCTAATTTTTACTATACCCTTCTCTCTATTTCCAAATTGCACTTATAAGCCTCTATTTTCTATTATATAATCTCTTTCTCTCTCTCTCTCTTTCTCTCTCTCTCTTTCTCTCTCTCCCTCTCTCTTCTCTTTCTGCATACATTCCCCAGTATTAGTGGCCTCATTAAAAACAACTACAGTAAATTATAGGGTTCCTAGTTAACTAGCTTGTCCTGTTGAGATCTAAAAATGCAAATTCTTTTGTAAAGACAGGATCAAATAGGTGGCTGCCTTCCTTACATTATAGGCTGCCTAATTTTCTTTACAAATACTGACTCTGTGGAATTCGATAAATTTTTCTAATTATGTGATTCTTAGAGGGAGCCTTTGCATATGTGTTTATAAAAACCTTAGTCTATTCTCTCAAACTAGAAAAAGTATGCAGGACTTCTCTACAGTGGTCATTGATGTCAGTAAAATGGGATAGACTAGAAAAGACTATTTTCACCCACTCTTTCAAAGTCTAGAGGCCTCTACAAGGAATTGAATTCACAGCAATTATTACTGACTTCTAAATGGAAACTGAAATCCCCAATTCTGGAAAATTTAGCCATCTTTAGATGATTATCAATTTTCTATTTGCATTATTAAGTCTGTCTTTGACAGTTCCATGAACTGGAAGACACAGGATTCCTAGTTAGTTTTATTACCCTTTGCAATGATTTTTCTGTACAGGTCACAGGTGGATATTAACTCCTCTTTGTTAGTTGTAAAAGCACACTGAGTACCTGCCCAATGTGTATGTGAATCTGTGTGAAAGAAATCAAACGAAAACAAAGAAGATCAAAGTCAGAGGACTAGAAAAAACTTTTGACCCATTTTTCTCCTAACAATCATATATTAAGATTTTTTTAAAGTCAATTTAAATCTATTCCCTATTTTTCTTTTTGTTTTCTTTGCTTTGCTTTGTGAGTTTGTTGTTGTTGTTGTTATTTTGTTTTTTTTTTTAATTTGTTTGGTTGGTTTATTTATTTATTTATTTTTCTTCACAAGACAGACTTTCTGTCAGTGTAGCCTTGGCTATCATGGAACTCTCCATATAAATTAGATTGGCCTGGAATTCAGAGAGATCCATCTGCCACTCTCCTGGAGCTTAAGGTCTATGCCACCACAACTCGGCTATCTTCTATTTAATAATCTAGCAGTAAAAGGCAATAGAATATACGGATAAATTATTCTGCTTTTGAATGAGGTTGTGTACGCTATAAAAAAAACTACAAGAGAGATATTGTCTCCATGTTAGAATGAACATTGAACAAATTCTTCTAAACCCTTACTCTATGTTGAAATTCTAGTCTCTCCTTCTGAATTGCCATTGCTGGATTCATTTGCCTTCTATCAATTCCATTTTGGTATCCAGAGTAAGGCAGTTTCTGAAGATAATATGGTTGTCTGAACAAATAATTCCAAGAGGAAGAAACAACAGACTGACATGTAACTCCTTGAGGTAGTATTAAGTTCCTGCTTTCAAATCTCTATATAATAGAAAATCCAAGTGTACCCTTTTCATTTGGCAGAAACATTTCCCACAGTAGAGTGTCTGTCCTTCAGTCTTTGAAATAAACAGTCTTGTCTGCTGAGGTCAGAATCCACTCTTTTTTTTTCTGCCTCTTGTCAATTTAAGCTGCCTCAGAAATCTAACATTGTGTACCACAATTTTGAAAAATATCAGAAGCTCATGGTCTTAAAAAATGCATAAACAAAAATGGAGCAGAGACTGAAAGAAAGACTGACCAATGATCCCAACCAACTTGGGATCCATCCCATGAGCAGGTAGTAGTCACAGGCATGTTCTACTGTTGCTATGTTGTACTTGCAGACAGGAACCTAGCATGGCTGTTCTCTGAGAGGACAGCTGACTAAGACAGATATAGATACTCACAACCAACCATTGGACTGAGGTCAGGAACTTCTATGGGACAGTTAGGGGAAGGATGAAAGGAACTGAAGGGGATGGCAACCCCGTAGGAAGACCAACAGTGTCAACTGTGGACCATTGGAAGCTCCCAGAGACTGAGACACCAACCAAAAGTACACATGGACTGGTCTGAGGCCCCTGCGAAAAATGTAGCAGAGGTCTGCCTTGACTAGCCTCAGTGGGAGAGGATGCAGCTAATTTTGTGTAGATACTTGATGTTTCGGTGTAGGGGGATACCTGAGGGAGCTACCCTCTCAGAGGTGAGGAAGAGTCAGTATGGGGGTAAGGACTCTGTAGGGGGACTGGGAGGGGAGCAACATTTGGGATGTAAGTAAGTAAAATAATTTTTAAAAAGAAAAAATATATTTTTTGAATTAAAATTTAGAATCTGATCAAATCATTTCAGGACCCTATTGAGGAGATTTTGTAGAGTGTTGAAAATTAACAATGTTTTTGGTGGCTTCAACTAGAGTAATTTATTCATTTAGTAAATCAACACAAGATACAGATAGTCCATTATTAGGATAGAGTATGTAAGCAGAGAAAAAAAATCATCTATAAATGGTTTTGATTGCAATCTGTAGTGACTTTCTCAATGACTTAAGAAGCAACTTGTTCTAAACATCATCAAAGAAAAACTTGAAAACCAATAAACTCCCAAATAGCTCTAGTCTAGACATACAACGACTGCCAAATCCTAGAATCTGAAGCCTGAAAGTACTATGTAACACAATAACCTGAACTATGTTGTGACCTTCCTTTGATGTATAATAACTTATTGAACTCTAAGAAAAATTGAGTGGAAGTATAAGAGAAAATATTTGATAATTATAGCTCAGCACTAGAGATTAGAGAGATCAAGACAATGTTATTGGCAGCTAACATAAAAAAATAATGTTGATAAAATATATTAAAAGAGGTGAACAATAGTAAGACATTGATTTTATATCAGCTCACAACATAAAAACATAACATTGAATGGATCTATAAGATTACAAAGACCCCACAAGGACAATCAATTGGTCCTACAGTGTAGTGTTTTCTCAACATGCTTTACCTGCCTATCACCTTTTGCATTCCACTCTGGGAAGGATTTTGTTGCTTAATGGGCTACTCAAATACAAGACCTAAGTATTTCTTGCTTTTCAATTTTCAATTGAATGGTAGAACAGAAAACATATCTCTGCATCCTTGGTGAAGTAAGACAGCAAGCTTAAAATACTACTGTATGTAAACAACAACCAAAAATCCAAATGCTCCCAATCTACTTGAATAGAGAATCAAAAAGGTCTCAGGTTTCAGTTTCCCTGATTCTGTATGAATCCGAATAAATTATTAGCTCAACAATGTAAAGACAGAGATTGCTGAAGCCAGGACTAGTGAAATAGCAGACATCATGGTAATCAATAGGTCTTTCACAAGTAATTTCAAACCAATGAGACAAGAATTTCCTGGGCAACAGGTCCATTAAGAGGAGCGCTGGCCTCCATAGAAGCATGCCTCTCACTAAACTTAGTAGAGGAATCCTGTTTCTAGCCCAAGCTTATAGTGGACCAATGGTTTAGAACCTTCCCTTCTTTAACATGGCCTTTGTTTCAGACTTTTATGCTTCCAGAGATAAACCATATTCCCAAGAAAATTATCAATAGGGCTTAGGCTTTATTTTGTCATTACTTTCAGAATTTCATTCCTCGGCTGCACATTGCTTGTGATTCTTTCCCAATTCACCTGTCTTTCCCAGTACTTTCAAGTACAGTTTGGGTTATTTGATAAAATGAGCAGAATTCATCAATAGGCCAAAAGTATCAGTACATATTTACCTTCTTTCCACATCACTGGCTATTGAATTAGGACTAACATCAACAAAAAACAATGTTCTTTTTTTAAAAAAACTTGGATATTTCATTTATTTACATTTCAAATATTATCACTTTTCCAGGTTTCCCTTCCAGAAACCCCATATCCTACCAATACTTTGCTTCTATAAGGGCATTCTTAATGTTACTAAAGCATTGGATTTCCTATTGGCACATACTTTTTTCTTACTTGACATTTTACACCAAACCAATTAAGGCTGGATAAACTCTTCTATTCTTCATCACAAAAGCATTAGGAATACAGTTAAATAGAAATGATCTATATTTGACTATAATTTGATGGAGAAACCTATATTACTGTTCAGAGAAGAGAGTTTGAATAACTGTGTATAGATTTTTCTTCTGGCTGTTATAGGGATAATAGATCCATTGAAAAGGGTTTTGTGTACCTAGTGTGTGTTGATGAAGGAACTAGGCTTCTAAGTTTTATTACAAGAAGTAGATAGTTAAAACCAAATGGAGTCATTGATATATCCTCTGCTTTACTGTTTTAACTTTCTTCTCATTTCTTTGAGGCAATACCACTCACTTCTTCCTCCCTATTTTTAACCTTTTATTTAAAAAAAAAATTATTTATTACCTTTTATTATTGCCATTTCCAGAGCAAAGCTTTACTCATAAATAGAAAACAGCCCAAATATTTTCTCTTAGACTCTTAAAATAAATTGTACAGCAAGAGAAGACTGGTATTAAGAATATTAAGAACTTTCAATTTAGTTTGTAAGTTCAAATGTAAATCCAAATTTAAATATGAAAGAGATTATTCTATGGAGGGGACTTCCCAGTGTTTCCTTGGGAAGAGGAACTTAATTTTTCAGATGGACTGAGGGCTGAACAGGACAGAGGAATTCTTGATGGTATGAAAAGAAAGAGTACAGGGAGAGATAGCTTTAATTGGGGTGGGGGCATTTAGGAAGCTAATAGAGTAGAAACTTCCTGGAATCTATGAGCGTGATCCTACTGAGGACTCTTAGAATGGTTGACATCAAGTCCCAACTGGGCATCATTTGTGTTCAGGAAAGACTGAGTTCCATTTGGTTAAGTTACTGCTCAAAGGGATACTATGGACATAACCAAACTACTCAGACTAAAGCTAGGAGAGAGGGTTTTTTGTGTGCATAGGACAGAAGGACTCCATTGTTGGGGAAAACACCCATGCAAATGATTGAAAGTAAAGAAGTTGTGCTGCCTACTGCATGGAACCTTCACCCCTACATTCCAGTCTCTTTCATGTAGGAAGGTAATGTGCAGGTTAGTGAAAGGGAAACATAGATATAATACTTTTGACACACAATCTGCCCTGCTTGCAGGATGTGGCCTGAACTTATAGCAGGAGAAGCCAAACAATGTCTAATTTAACTCAAAGCCTTCTTTATCATAGAAAGCCCATGCTCAATCTTGCTTGGATGAACAGAAATTCATGAATGGATAGCCTAGAGACCTAGGGTTGAAAGAAATAGTACTGGTCAAAGAAATAAAGGGAAAAAGAGGAGGAGGAGGAGGAGGAGGAGGAGGAGGAGGAGGAGGAGGAAAAATTAATGAAATGATTTCTAGCAATATTCTGCTGTATTCAGAGATCTATGTCTTGTCCAGTTGTCATCTTCCTTTGACAGCAGGTAGGGCAAATCCAGAGACCCACTGTACTGGCTGGTTTTGTGTGTCAACTTGACACAAGCTGGAGTTATCACAGAGAAAGGAGCCACCCTTGAAGAAATTCCTCCATGAGATCCAGCTGTAAGGCATTTTCTCAATTAGTGATCAAGGTTGGGAGGACCCATTGTGGGTGTTACCATCCCTGGGCTGGTAGTCCTGGATTCTATATGAAAGCAAGCTGAGCAAGCCAGGAGAAGCAAGCCAATAAGTAGAATCTCTCCATGGCCTCTGCATCAGCTCCTGCTTCCTGACCGGTTTGAGTTCCAGTCCTTACTTCCTTTGGTGATGAACAACAATCTATAAACATAATCTGAATAAATCCTTTCCACCCCAACTTGCTTCTTAGTCATGATGTATATGGAGGAAGAGACACACTGACTAAGAAACCCACTTGAAGCCATTATATAGAAAGAGTCTAAATTGGATGTCTCCACCAGGTCCCTCCCTTCAGAACTCAGGAATCACCCAGAAGAAGAAATAGAAAGATTGTAGGAATCAGAAGGAATTCAGGAGGCCAAGAAAATATGGCACACTGAAACAACTAAACAAGACACATATAGACTCACAGAGACAGAAGTAGCCAACACAGGGCTGGAAGAGGTCTTGTACTAGGTTCTCTGCAAATATGTTGTGGCTGGTAGTTTAGTGGTTTTATGGGACTCCTAACTGTGGGAGCAGGTATGTCTCTGATCCTTTTGCCTACTCTTGGGACTCTTCCTCCTGTTGGCTTGCCTTGTCCAGCTATATTATGAGAGTTTTCTCCTAGTCTTATTGCATTTTGTTGTGACATGTTTGGTTGTTGTCTCTTACATGGCTGCTCTTTTATAATGGCAGAAGGGGGAGGGTGAATCTGGGGGACAGGGGAGGTAAAGGAGAGGTGGGAGGAATGGAGAAAGGAGAAACTTTTGAGATTTATTGTATGAAAGAATAATCTATTTTCAGTAAAAGAGTGCAAGGACAATGCCCACTATATATACACACAAAAGTATGAAAGAAAGAAAGAATCCCTTAGTGTTATAGCATTCAAGATAAACCTAAAGGAATGCTTAGAAACTAGTTACATCTGAGCTTTTGATAATTAGACCAATGAAAGCTAGAATACACTTCTCAGTGAAATTGATATAACTGAATAAACTTGTATGGAGAATGTCACAACTACAGACAATAACGTTAAATTAAGTCACACAGAAATACATCTAGTTTTTACAAAAATACTTGTTATCATTTCTTATAGTCCTAATTGACAAAGAAAGGTTCCAGTTTCCCTTTTAACCAACTTTGACTTCACTTTTTGTTTAGGTAAATAACAAAAATCTTGATTTCTGGGGAGAATTAAGAAGAAAACTAGATCACCTGCCTATTCAGACAAATATCACAGATTTTTCTCAGAGTGCCGACTAGGTGCAATATAAGTATTTAGCTTTGGTGTGAGAACTGAGGCTGAATCTGTCATGTGGTTTTTCTATTTCTCTGCATCAGAAATTCAGAACCAAATCTGTAAGAGCTGAGTGCAAATCCATCTTAATGGTAATACACTCACAAAGCCTGTTGGCATATTGGAGTTCCCTGTAATGACTTTAGTTTTTCACTTTTTATTTTTGGAGCTTTAAGCTGTCTGTAGCATATGTGTCTTCATTTTATTGTAAAATTTATTATAACAAGTCAGTGATATTTATAGTCCAAATTAGAATGAGCCAGATGAAAATGATTTTTCTCTAGAAGATTTATCTACCAAAACTCTAATTTCATAAGTATCAATGCAGTATACATTAAGAAACAACAGTTATGCTGCACATTTTCCTGATAGGGGCATTACAGTTTGTAACATATAAAGGCAGCCACAATTAAATCACCCATTAAGAAACATTTATTAAGAATAATCAGTGTGCAAAATGTCAAGAGATGTGACTCTAGACCATACATAGAGCATATTTATTTCCTTGATTAACCTTCAGCCCAAATGAAGTTCAAACCAGGAAGTCCAAGTGCTTTAGGCATCCAAAGGCTATTTAGGGAAGCCTTAAATGCATCAAAATTGTGTCAGGTGCTAGGAAGTGACAATGAAAGGACATCAATTACCACTAATACTTTGAATATTACAATGCCCTTAATCTGATAAAGTAAAAAATTATCTTCTGTGATTAACATTTTAATGAAAAATTCTAGTGCTAAGAGATGTATAGCTTATAACTATAATTTATTGCAATAAGAAGCTTCTCTCATAAGTATTAAACAATGCAGTGATCCAACCCAAGAAGAATGCTTCCAGCTCCATACATCTAAATGAAAATTTCATGATTTTATTTGTCCTAAGAGCTGAATAGTATTTAGTTTTGTAGAAGTACCACATTGTCTTTATTTTTTCATCAATTGATGATCACATTTCTGACTATTATAAATAAAGAAGCAATGAACATTGCAATGACTGAGACAGAGACAGAGACAGAGAGAATTGGCAAGGAGAAGGGGAATATCTGGCAAAAGATGTGGTAGGGCAAATAATATGTTAAATACATTGTACTAAAATATATTTTATAAAATAGAAAACATTCATGTTGACATTTGACCTTATTTTCTTCAAGTTATAGGTTATGTGTGAATTCAGTAGATAAAGTCATGTGATAGTATTGTTCTGGATGTAATGAGTGATATCTTGGAGAAGAGTTGCTTCAAAAATGGGAGCAAATGACTGAAGTGAGGCTGGCTGATGAGATAAGTAAAGCAGACTAGGCAAAGAGGGGCTCATTTCTCTTAAGGATTTTGGCCTTTCTATTCAACTCAAGCATATACATGATTTTTTAGAACTAATAGATTAAAGGAGTACACATTGTTACATGGGCTGAAGAATTGCTAGAAGAAAAGCTAGAACAAAAGCATCCAGAAGATCTTGCTCCTGCAAACATGACAAGAGAGTGAAGAAAGGACAGACACATATACATGTAGGGAAAAACTGGTATCAATTGGGCCATGTTCCCTCTAACTACTCTAGCAACCAGCATCCTTAAAAAGTTGTAAGGGAACTTCATCAGGTTTCTTGTGTACCACAGAGGGGGGAGGAGTTAGCTGAGTATAGGGGGTTTCGGTCAAATATCAGTCTAGGCTTTTCATCTAAGATGAAGCTTCAGTTTATTTCTGTACAATCTGTCTGCCTTGCACATGGACCAAAGGAAAACTTTGACAATTTCTTTCCTGATCCAAGGGAGGCTTTAGCAATTCCCATGGTTCTGAGGCATTGGTCCTTGTCAATAATACACATTTATTCAGGACTTCGTGTGAACCTTACTCATTCACTTAGGAATTTCCTCACATTAGAGAGCGGCATATCACTTAGAGGGGCTAAAGATTCACTGTGGACTCAAAGACCATGTCTCTTAAGAATCTCAACAAGCAAGTGAAAGTCTCCTAGAGTTTTGAAGCCCTGGCTGTTCTGTACCATATGCTTCATCTAATAATATGATATCTGGAAAATGGAAGAGTATCCTAGCCCCTCCTCCAAATCTCTTTTGTAAAGTGTCTTGTCTCTCTGGACGTCAGTATCCTCACTGGAAATATTAAAACATCATGTTCAGTGACTCAGTCTTGCAACTCAACACAAAAGAGTTTGACAATGAAAAAATAAAATGAGATACAAATCATTAATATTGTGCATAATTCTGAAAATATCTATTTCCAACCTATGAGAGAAAATACAACTTATTATATTGCTTTGGCACATAGAAAAGGTAGATTATTGTCTTCTTTTCCACTCTGTGACTTTTGTATAAAACTTTGCTCTCAGTGGATACCAAATAATTACTAGCACATAACCTGTTATTAAATGTAACTTTTAATCACCTTGAAGAATGAATTTAACTTAGAATGCAGTAGTCAAACCTTGAGAAAGAAAGGATGGATTTTAAAATGTCTCTTGCTCAGCTGCATTGAGCCTGAATTTGTGAGCTATAAAATTTTCACTTATTTAACGAGAAGCCAGTGCTCAATGAGCTTCTTCTTTTCACAGTAAAAGTTTTCAAAAAAAAAAATCTTCTCAGAGGACAATAATTTTGTTCATGGGTTGACCTTTCCTTCAAACACCTCTGGCTAGCAAATCTTCCTAGTTGTAGGGAGAAAATGGAGTCTGATGATCAGCCCCTGTCTTACATTTTCAAACAAAAGAAAGGACAGAGATAATATGGGAAAGTGTTACATGAAATACTCCATATCCAAGGTCAGATCATTAGGAATCGGTCGGAACATAAGCATTTACTCTCACAAGCCATGAGAAACATCCTTCCCATTTATAGGGATTTTCTGAACATTGAAACCTCTAGATTCTGACTAAGACTGCCTTGCCTAAGACTGTGAATGGGGGTATGTTATGCATAGAGTGAGCTTTTCTTCCTGGACATATTCAAATTGCTCCCTATGAAGACGAACAGTCTTTAATATTTGACTAATAGCATATTTTATGCTTGTTCTTAAAGGAAAACTTGGAGTTAAGAAGTTAGACAACTGGCCAAATGCTTGTTTTTCTTTGTTTCTCTAGATAACGTAGAAATGTCTAGAGGATCACAGTCTGTACACTCTAATAGCTTTCAGATACCTTGCCTCGATGACGACAGTTTTCAGATCTTTTGTCATTAACATTATGGTTTTGAAATTACAAATGGATAGATATAACCACCAACCATCAAATAACCTTTAAATTTCAGGCACTCTATTCTCTCATGAGAGTGGTAGGTATATGTGTTATGACAAAAACACTTGTGTATTGGCAGGATGAAGAGCAAGGCTCTCAGAACTTCAACTGGACAAAGATACACTTCACAATTGTTATTTCCTCAATTTGTTAAAGGATTTGTTTTAAAATGAGAAATGGTTCTAGATTGACTAGCAGTCAAACTAACCACAATATTATGTAATTCATTATCTTGAGGTGTATGTAACTATATGAATTCTTCCTTAATCCAGAACACTTGTAAAATTTTCTATATTCTAGCTGATGAACTCTGTACACTTACATAATATTGTTAATGGGTTGGAGAGATGGTTCAGCCTTGAATGAGTAAAGCTCTCATTTTTATTTACACAAACTCTACCAAACATAATCTTCTTTTTTAAAATATTTTTATTAGGTAGTTAGCTCATTTACATTTCCAATGCTATCCCCAAAGTCCCCCATAACCTCCCCCCCACTCCCCTACCCACCCACTCCCACTTTTTGGCCCTGGCATTCCCCTGTACTGGGGCATATAAAGTTTACAAGTCCAATGGGCCTCTCTTTCCATTGATGGACAACTAGGCCATCTTTTGATATATATGCAGCTAGCATAATCTTCTATGCTCAAGCACACTGTAATATCTCAGAATCTACATTCAAAAACATTATACAAACTCCTGTATTGTCATAAAATATATAGAAGAAGGTTCAAGTATTGTACAAGAATCTAATTATGCTTATCTATTGCTGAATAAGAAACTCTCTAGCCTCCAACAATACCCTTCAGGCATCTAACCTCATTGTTTCTGTGTGTAAGATTCAACTTTATTTTTGTTTAAAGTTCATATGAATTTTTTTAGTTTGCCTTAACAAAATGATAGGTGAAGTAATTGAAAATATACAAAATTAAATTCAACTGTTCTGAATTTTAGATATGGGGGAACAAAGAATTCGAAATCCCAGTATCTTGTGAGCCATTCTCTTCTCCTATCAATGAATTTCTTTTCTTCACCACTTTACAAGGCTCTTCCTCTGTTTAAATTCATTCTAAGTATTATCTTCTGTTTAGTTCTCTCTTCTTATAAACACACCATTCAGACTGAGTACCATGCTAATAATGTCACTTTAACTTAATAATCTAGTTGAAGACAAAACACCCAAATATAGTCACCACTTGAGACATTTAAGACATTAAAATGAATTTTCAGGATACAAAATATTGATAATAAAAAAGTCTGATAGAACCAAGATAAAGGAGTAATACTCATATCACATGGGTATTACTCTCTTAAGCTTATTAGTTATAGGCAAGGTTATTTTGAGCAGGACTGAGAGGGTAGGAAGGAAAATAAATAAATACAAATGAATTTATCAGTGAGTCTTCTTAGGTTTTCTACTTGTTCAATGACAATCAAGCATTTGCAGATTGCTATTTATGGAAGTCCTTGCATGATACTCTTTTGTGTGATTGCAGTATACTTTGAGAACCAAGTATTCAAGGGCACAGTATGATTAAGAATTGCCCCACCTCCCACTCTCACCCTTTCCACTCCCTTGTTGTTAGTCTTGCTTCTGCTTGTCCCATAGGTCTTCTTTTCTTCCTTGTATTGTGCTATGCTATTTATTCAGTCATTCTCATGTTCTGAGGCAAAGAGAAAATCTCTTCCTGTTTGCCATCCAAATCAGAGGTAGAGCCTCGACTGTACAAAGGGAACAGATAACCTCTACCATTCTTTATCATAAGTGCCAAATTTCTCCTTGTTCTGCTCCACAGGCTCAGTTTCAAGTCAAATGTTCAAAAGGATCCTAAGGAGGATAGAGGAGTGAAGCAGGAACAAGAACAGAGGAAAAAGCTTGGTGACGCCAAGGAAGGCAAGCTGAGGCAAAACAGCAGGCTGGATCCGCCAGCACTAGAAACCAGTGTGGCTTAAGAGAACCCACAGTCATCTATTGGTTGGAACACAGGGTCCCCAATGAAGGAGCTAGACAAAGTATCCAAGGAGCTGAAGGGGTTTGTAGCTCCATAGGAGGAGCAACAATATGAACTAACCAGTGCTTCCAGAGCTCTCTGGGACTAAACCACCAACCAAAGAATACACATGTTGGAACTCCTGTCTCCAGCTTTATATGTAACAGAGGGTGGCCTAGTTGGCCATCAATGGGAGGAGAGGCCTTTGGTCTTGCGAAGATTCTATGTCCCAGTATAAGGGTTGCCAGGGCCAGGAAGCAGGAGTGGGTGGGTTGGTGTGTAGGGGGAGTGGGAGGGGGGATAGGGGATTCTTGGAGAGAAAACTAGGGAAGCAGATAGCATTTGAAATGTAAATGGAGAAAATATCTAATAAAAATATATAAAAAATAGTGACACCCCCAAAAAATTTAAAACAAGAGTACTTTCTTAGAGTTTTATTGCTGTGAACAGACACCATGCATGACCAATGCAAGTCTTATAAAAGACAACATTTAGTTTGGACTGGCTTACAGGTTCAGAGGTTCAGTTCAGAATCATCATGGCAGAGGCATAACAGCATCCTGGCAGGCATGGTGCAGGAGGAGTTGAGAGTTCTATATCTTCATCTGAAGGCTGCTAATGGAAGACTACTTCTAGGTAGTTAAGGTGAGGGTCTTAAGCCTACTCCAACAAGGCCACACGTTTGGATAGTGCCATTCCCTGGACCAAGCATATACAAACCATCACAAGGAATGAAGGGTAGGGACAAATACCTGGTGGCAACCAAGTAGTCAACTTGTTAGACAAGTTCCTTAAATGGTTCTTCCAATTCTTTTCTTTATCTTTAAAATAAGAACCATATATTAACAGTATTAATCTATGGCTTAATAATTTATGTTCAAGCTTCTGTCACTCATAGAATAGATCATAACAAAGGGAACAAGGCAAGAAATGAACAATTTGTTAAAATATTTACTTTTATTCTAGTTATATTAAGAAAGTATAGGATGTGAACCGAGGTCTTAAAAGGGCAGATATGTATTTAAAGCATACTGATGTGTATAAGTATTTGATTTTTTTTCCATTTCTAGCTGAAAATTCCTTGGGAAACAACCTTGAGGTTCAAATGCAACTTTTTATCATTGATTTCATTTTGTCATTGCAACTTTTGACATACGAGTGGCAAAACTGTCATTTTTTAAATGTCCGCAGGGACTTTAAAGAGTTAATGCATTCTCTACCATCTGGTATTCTGGTATTAAGTAATAGCAGACCACACCCTTTTTCTGTGTACTTACAATGAATGAATATTTGTTAACTTGCCGACCTGTGCTTTCCTCATCCACAGTACAGAATACATATGTTTCTCCAGTCTATCTCACCGTGTTGTTTTAATGTCAGCTGGGAAGGAAATATATGATCTCACTGAGATTACTCAAAGTATAGAAACCGATGTCTGATAACCTACAGTACTGCTCTGGCCTTTCTCAATTTTAAATCGTGATGGTGTAACTTTTATATCAGCATTTTTTACATTAAGAAAACTCATAGAAAGAGAAAAGATCTGATTATTATTTCATAGATACCAAGCTAAATAATATGTAAATCTATCAGCAAAACAAAACAAAAAATTATTCTTTCTGAAGTTCTTAGGGATCTGGTTGTTCTCATCGAAAGGGCCTCCGCAACATGTATGAGGCTTCATTTACTCCCCACTTTTGTCACTACCATGCTGACTCTGTTCTTTCCAAAACCAAAGTTTGCCAGTGTGCTCATTTTTCCCTACACACTTACAGTTATTCTTTCCTCCATCACTGTTTGGGGAATTTGGAATGATTCCCCATTTTCTTACAAATGTGTCTATCCACTCTGTGTCTTTTCATGACCTCCATCACGTCAAGCATTCCATCAAGTTACATCATCTTGTATTCTTTCTCTTTGCAAGCTAATTTCCAAGTCAGAATTTTGAATTCTGAGTACTCAAATTGTTGCCTAAGCACTGTAAGAGAAATAGATATACAACTGCAGTGCTGAACTTATCTAAAGCCAAATGGGTCATATATAAATTACTATAATATTTACCAAAGCCTACAGTGGCACAATGATCCAAATTAAACTATCTGAACAAGAAATCACCCTCACTTACATTGGTAGCTTTGCAAATTTGGGAGTGATCACTTTAGTGGGACCTAAGACATGTTAAGTAGTTGGTAATACTTCACTACTATAGAGGCATGTCAGGACTTTCTACTTTAAAGATAAGGAATAATAACACATGCAAACCAGGGAAATGTTCAGCCTGTGAAGCTTCTGTATGCAATTATCTGTGTTCACTAAGTACTCCATGATTTTGTTTGTTTCTTTGCTTATTTTGATTTGTCATTATTGCTGTTGCTGCTTCCTATTTGGTGTTTTCAGTCTGGATTACACTATACATAATGCACTGTACTAAAATTTCTTCAACATTTGCCATGCCTGGTAACCTAGTTGTTTGCTTTTGTTTTACAAACATGCTGCACTTATTATGTTATTTGATTATTTCTTGTAAATTTTTTTTGTCTTTGTTTTCCTCTCTCATAAAGAAGCAGTGCAGTTTTGCTATAAGGAGCAAGGGCCTGAGAATTGACAGGTGTGTGCTGCTCTTGTAGAAAAATGACAAAAAGAAGATTATAATTCTGAAGGGTGTGAGTTCATATTGTTAATGAAAACAATTAAAGTGCAAAATATGGAAAAGTATGAGAAGAGTTATATTTTGACAGATAAATGATAGATTCACATGGGTAGATAAGTAATACATGATAGATGATAGATACAGAGTAGATGATAGATAGATAAATAGATAGATAGATAGATAGATAGATAGATAGATAGATAGATAGAGGTGGATGGATGGATGGATGGATGGATGGATGGATGGATGGATGCTTAGATGCAAGAATGAATGATTGCATAGTTGGATGCATATATAAACTCTTAGGTCGGGCAGACATTTTGAAGCTGCTCTATCCCCCTTAAGCCTAGGGTTAACAGACTTCAGTTTCTACTGAATATTTTTCAGGTTAGTTATATCATTCTATACACATCAGATCCTGAAATTATTGTGTGTCTAGGCAGAGGAGTTCCTAGTCCTAGGAACACAAAGGTCAGCACACCATTGTGAACATCTTAGTCCACATGAATGTCTATGAAGACAAGAAAGAACTGGAGAGAGACTTCAGTATAGTTTCTGGAGCTGGTTGCAACCTTCTATCTCATGATATTTGTATATGAATTTCTGCAGAGAAGCCATCTGTGCTCATATACAGTTCAACTGTTTCTGCAAAAATGCAGGAATATCAAAGTTGAATGTCTCCTAGTCTCTTAGGGTCTCATTCTTGATGTATTTAAGATTGTCTTTAGATGGCATCATATCCATTTATCTGATCATTTTCCCAAGTACTTGGTGGTCATGTTTAGGCTCACCTAAGGTAAAATATTTCAATGTTGTCACTATCTAAATACTTATGAGAAGCCCTTTGATTTATAATGTTAGAGCATAAATGGGCAGAAAGACAATGTTTAGATAGTGAGTCAGTAGCCCAATTCATGGTGTACAGAACATATCCTGCCCATGTTCAAGTCATGCTTATCTTTATTAGCCTTCAGTTTCCTCAATGGCAAGATGACACTCATACAACATCTCAGTCAGTAGCTTGGTAAGACCATGGAAGGATTGAGTCATTGTACTTACTGAAAGTATAGAAAAATTCTGCATTATTGTAATGTCTTAAACTCTACCATTCTTGACCAATGCACTTACATGCTGTGGAATTTGGTTGGAAATTATTTTTTAATTCATTACTAACAAATTTAAATAACGAATGTGTAAGAGCCAGATGAAATTTCTCCTTCTGATGTTATATTTTGTTTCATATTACATTTTTGCTCGACTATTTATGTTCCCAATTTTAACTCCAGTTTTGTTGATTATGACAGCAAACAGGTCTGTGGCAAAGACTCTAGCTTATAGCTAGATGGAAGAAAAAAGCTACTAAGACTGTCACTAATAAGTATATGCGTTTAAGTGAGAAACAATCGATTAGAGAGCCCTTTTTAAAAAGATCGATTATGTAGTAATGAGGAATCCAAACTGCTGTCTCTCCAGGTTGTTATCAATTCGTTTCCTCAAGTGTTCCATGCACCTTTGGATTCTGCTTCAGAAAATTATTGTTCGCCGTGATTTACGTGTCATGATTAACATCTGAAATCTATTAAAAAGGAGTTGTCACTGAGAGTTTCATAGCATGAGACAGTTTACATCAGCAGGAAGTAAAGTGATTTCAAACCCTCAGATTGTACTACAACGTAGATGTCAACATTGCATCAAATACATCCATTAACTGAAAACTCTGCCTCAGAATCAGCCAGCTCTTGCTTCTGAATTCATCTGCATATGTGAATGTGTTTATGTTCCCTGCCATGTATGCTTTGAGTTGGTGAACACAGATGCCTTAACGTGGCTTGAAAACATGGCTTTTTTTTTTAAATTGGAATTTCTTTCTGCACCCTGCTGCTCTTCATTCTCAATGGAAACATCCACCTAAAAAGAAAGATAATTATGAGATTCACTTATTAGCTGTAGCTAGAGATTGTGTGACTTCACACAGTGGCTGGATAACTTTACTGGGTTTTGAGTCTTTATGAAAGAACTTACACATTTCAGACCGAAGTTATTTCCCAAGGCCTTTGTTCCATTTAGTGTCTTCAAAGGAATAGATGGAGGATCAGAGCTGCTCATTTCTCAGTTTTCTTCTCCCAGTCTTGTTACTACAAATGGGTCCCACAGAGACCCTTGAAATTGAGCTACTCTATGGAAAAGAATGTGCAGAACCTCTACTTGTGCCTAGCCATACACGCTCTTCAAGGATCAAGTCGTTTCCCATATGAACAACAGAAAGTATTTTTAAAAATTGAATACAAACAAAGATCCTTCATTCTAGATCCATGTGTATCATCTTTGTTTCCTGGGAAGGAAATATCATAATGATTCCCTTCAACGTAATGAGAATGAGACATTTGCATCAAACTCATTGTCAGCTCTGGCAATATGCTTTGATTGCTGTTTCTATTATTTACAGCTGTGTAACAAATTGTTCCTTAGCTAAGTGTCTCTACACACCAGTTGTGCTATCTGTTCAAGATTGCAGAAGCCAGCAGTGTTCAGAGGCCAATTATATGGTTTATCTCTTCGACTTTATGCCATATAAGGCACAAGCATGGCTGGAAGTTCTGTTGTGAGCACATTGATATCTCAGAAATGTGACTGGTGATGAAATACACACATAGTCTAAGTTGTATATTCTCTTTCAGGAATTCTTTTGTGTGTGACTCACTGTATTTCTTCCTCGTATGATGGTAGCTTGAGTTTAGGAAAGATAATTTCATGAAAGAGGACAGGAGATACTTCAGCATCCACAAAATCATGAAAGACCTCAGTGCAATAACACAGAAGTGTTAATTTCTAGAGCACAAAGCAATGTGCTCTACATATCTTTTCTAAAGACTTGTTTTAGTGAAAGTAATATGTTATTTTAAAAATATTCCTGGGATGCTTAAACACAGGCTTAATCTTATTGAGGTTGATTTTAAGGATATGTTCATAAACCTGAAACTTCACATGTGAGCATGCCTTTGGAATCCTGAGTTGGTAAAGGCTAGAGCTGTAAAACTGTGGGGTGGGGTGAGAAACTGTCTGGCAATGTTCATGGCACGATGCCTACAAAAGAGTAAGCAGTGTCTTTGATGATGCTTGATGATTTGGTCCTGTTTCCCCGAGACCAGGTGCAATCAGATAAGTATTTTTCTTTGACACAGGTTTGACAAGTCCAGGATGCTGGTAAAGATTCCCATGCTGATTCTGCTGTTCAAACACCAGGACCCACAGTAGCAGCATCAGAGGCATTCTTAAACATTTCTCAGCCCTCCATTCCAATCGTCGTACTTATTCCATCTGTCTTATTCTGAAATACCAAAGATATCCCCAGAATGTTATGAAGTCTCTTATTATTTCTATCTACCCTGTGGGAAAATTCATATGCACTAAATGATTTACTTGCACGTGACACATAGAGACAGAAACATAGTTGAAGCTCTCATTTCCTCTGTCTTTGTGAAGAGTTCCCCACCACCACCACTGGCATATACTGCCAGACCTATTATGTTTAATTACTTAAATTCATAAGTGAACAAAACCATACTTTTAATTAATTAATGATGTCAAGTACAAGACATGTTAATGATCTTAATTACTAACCATGAAGTAATACTTTTTAAGTCAAAGGGAAGGGGCACTTGGTCTTGATAATTACCATAAAGTTCACCAAGGCAAGAAATACTGAGTTTAAAACAGAAACAAAAACAGTATCTACTCACTAGGTTTTTGTTCTCCCTCTATACAGCTTGATATGAGGAGAATGGTATTAGAAGATACATGCACATGCTAGTAAACTGAGAACGCCAGCCCCATTAAAAAACTATGATCATCACGGAATTGTCAGGTGGCCATATGAGCCTAATGCAGCCAATTCTTTTGATATTTTAAGAAATGCCAAGAATCCAGACTTTTCCATTCCCTCCCATATTTTTTAAATGTTAGAAATTATTCCGATTTAAAACAGTGTGTGGGCAAGTTCTCTATGGATAAAACAAAATTTTAAGGCAAATAAGAACTACAATCAGATTTGCAAGATCAAATAAGTACTATAAACTAGGCTTATGTTTGATATTCAGTTTTAGTATTTATTTAACTCAAGAGAAATTATTAGAAGCAATATATCTGAAAGATCAAAACAAATACATAACATTTATATACACATACAAATATGACTGTGGTTTCTATGGTACTCGAAATGCCTTGGTGTGATATGTATCCCAAAGCACCACAAGTTCATCTGTCTCTCTTTGCACATTTGTGTTTATTTGCTTCTGTTCCTATAATGAGATTAAAAACACCTGGACATGACCATAAGACTTATTTAGTTACTGACACGGTAGTGCCTACGATGGAACCAAAGTCCCCCAAAGTGCTTGTACACAACACTTCCCCTTCTGGCTGCTTTATGAAGCTGTTGTAATACGTGAAAGAGATGGACTCATGGATCACTGGGGGAAGACAGACCTCATGGAAATAGGGAACAAACCTTCCAGATAGCCCAACATGTCCAATGGAGATAGCTGAAATTCAGCTGTGTACCAATACAGCCTAATGTATCTAGCACAGCTACACAACGGATAACTGAAAATATATAGTGTATAGAGCCTCTTTGATCCATGTGTTGGTAAGGTGAAATATTTTTCTTTAGCAATAAATATTTTGTCTCTTTTTAAAAGACATTTTAGTCAGAGGACTTGGGTTTCTGTTAATTCTAGATTCCACAGTAAATTTTTACAAAATATCTGTGTGTGAAATTATACATAACTGTACATACCTATATTAACAGTCCTAACAATTCACTCAGACTCTCTATCATGTATCTCTATGTCTGCCTATCACCTATTTATATCTATCTGTCTATCTATCTACCTATCTATCCATCTATCATTTATCTCTTTATCATCTATCATCTTCATCATCCTACTCATGTATTAATCATTTTTATCTGCTTTTCAACATAGTTTGATGGACAATCACAAGTGGGATTAAAGGTAAGATGTCAGAGTTATCCTCATCTGCTGATTGTGACATTTCAAATAGATGATATTATTAATATAACAATGTTTTGTGCTCCTATAGTACTTTTGTGGATGTTTTTAATTTGTATACTTCCTTTGCTTATAATGTAAAAACAATTTAAAAACAAAAACCTGAGACATCCTGAAACCAGCCCAAATTAAAACAGCCCAGTCAAGAGGATGAGCTAATGAGTCCAGAGGCTTTTTAAAACTAATCTGGTTGACTTACTCTCCTTTTAGGAACTTAATTTTCCACTAACCCCAGAGATACACAATATCATAACATTTTTGTGAAAGTCCATCTAACATTATATTATATGTTGAGGTGAATTATATAGACTAGCTATAAATAACACATTTTTGGTCTTGAAATTGTTATTTTTCCAGACAATATTCTGTTACAAAACCTGAGTATGAAAAGGAAGATGGAGAACTGAGAAGATGATTCTAGTAAATATCGTGGGACTGTTTCATGCCACACAGTTTTTTTCATCTTTAAGACTATCTCAATGAGCCAGGCGTGGTGGCACACACCTTTAATCCCAGCACTCGGGAAGCAGAGGCAGGCAGATTTCTGAGTTCGAGGCCAGCCTGGTCTACAAAGTGAGTTCCAGGATAGCCAGGGCTACACAGAGAAACCCTGTCACGAAAAACAAAACAAAACAAAACAAAACAAAACAAAACAAAACAAAACACAAAAAAGAAACAAAAGACTACCTTGATGAAATTGACTAATGATCCACTGAATATAGACAGATATATAGATATCGATTAGATATAGATATTGATATAGATATAGATATAGATATAGACAGATAGAGATAGAGATAGATATATGTAGATATATAGGCAGAAGGAGAGAGAAAGAGAATGAAAGAGACAGAGAGACAGAAAGACAGAAAGAGGAGAAATCTTCCATTTTTAATTTAATAGTATTTTTTTGGTTGTACATAAAAGCAGATGTTGTTTGCTTCCTGATCTTGTCTGAGTTTTGAGCCCTTCACCTTCTACATCCTGCTTATATTTTAACTTACACATGCCAAGTTTGTCTTTTGGAATGCCATTACCTTAAGTACAACCTGTAACTAATGAGTTTTCATCTTCCTAGATCCCCCTCCTACTCTCTGAACACAGATTATCAATCTCCTCATCTTAATAAAATTTCTATAATTTTAATCTATATGAAAGAAAACTAACACAAGGACATATCTATTCCAAAAGTCTTGACTGTGTTTTTTGCTATTCAAAGATTCATGACAACTCTGTCCACTGGCTTAACTTACAGTCCCAATACTCATCCCTTTTATTTGTAATTATAATTTTATAATTTATAAAATCTAGGCTTGGAGCAGGAGATTCCAGTGTTGTGGCTTATATGCTTCTTTGTTTTCATCAATGTGCTCTGAGCTGTTAAAACACTCCCTTCCTCCTTTCTTCATCCTCCCTCTTCGGCACATGTGGGGGTGTCTTCCTATCATCAACATCTGGTCCATGATTTCTAAAATCAGCTCTAAACTTGCTTAAAACAATACATGTGCTCCAAACACAGCTGTCTTTGCGTTTCTTTTGATCCCACTGTAAAAGAAGCTACATGTCATTTTGTGATTTGAAGCTTTTCAAAGTGAGGGAACTAATAGATCTTGAACTTCTCAGTACTGTCCTTTTCATCTTCCTGCTAAGGGCACAGCATGTGCCAGAACTGTGTGCAGACAGAAATTCTTCCATGCATTAATGATTATGTTACAGATTGGTGGAAAAATAACTTGGACAAACTGAGGCATTCGTTTGCTCCCTTGGTCATTCTTCTAAAAGGCACCCAACCCTGTGCATGGTTCACGTTTCCTTTTCTTTATGTATTGTGTTTTAGGAAGGAGAAAGACCAATTATGTGAATTTATTATGTGATCAGACTAATTTCAGCTTTAATTTCCTAGAAGATGAAGCTCCTAAATTTTTGAATTCATCAACAGACAACATAAATATACTTCTAAACTCCTGACCCCCTTCTCTTTAGAAAATCAGTATCAACAGGCACACTGTCTTTTGGTTTTTGGTTTTTGTTTTTTTTTCTTGCTTATGCAGAATGGAATGAAACATAAAGTTTGAATCAGTAAACTTCACAGGGAGGAAATCAAGATTACACAAGTAAAGTAGGTCTGTCAAAACTCACTAACCTAGTACAGAGCCAAGATGAGGGAAACATCAATACTGTTTACATCTGGTTTAAAATGTAATTTTATTTACTTGACATGCAACTTTCATTGATATAATACTTTTAAACAGAAAAAACAGGAGTCTGTTTTCTAAATTACCACTAGGTTATGATTTTAAGGGAAGTCCATATTGTAAAAGTATTTTTCTAAATTGATTATAGCAGACCAAACATATTTCAGTCAAGTAGTCAAATGCTATAGAAAACAGATATCTTAAATTAATGCGTCCTTAAGGCCATCTTTCTCATAACTTATGTCTTACTGAGAAGGATTGCTGTGTTATAAGCAAATACATTTTCTCTTTGTTTAGATGATGTTGGAGAGGTTTTGCTTATCTACCACTGAACCAACCTTCTAAATCCTGACTGATGGGAAACATAAATGGCCTTTTCTAGATTTTATTAACAAAACATTGGTTTTCCTTATCACAAATATTGGTACAAAATAGAAACAAGATATGAAAGCATGAATTTAAGATTTTGGTTCGCAATATTTTGTTTTCAGATATTAATTTTATTTTCAAAAAATAACCAGGATGACATGTTTGATAGCTTGACCCTGTGTAAACTACATTATAAAAATTTACAAATAAAAAGAAATCACATACCAAACTTCTCCAGACCTAAACTCTATACTTCAGGGGATTTCTCTTCAGTTAGAATAGGAAGTCAGAGCAGGAGCTTCACGGTAGATGTTACATTTTCCATATTAAATATAGTTTATGAGTTTGTCTATCACAAACACCCAAAAATCTATGACAATGATTAGAACTATAAAACCATTATGATTACATCATCTTTCAGAACTCATTGGTAAACTTAAATATGTAAAATATTGGTAAATAAAATATAAAGACTTAATAATGTACATTGTTTAAAAATGATGAGTGGAAAGGTTCATTGAGTGGTAATCACTTTTACATTTATTAAGTTCCAAACTGTGATACTGACATTATCAAGTTTCTAAATAGAGCAGACATTTTAATGTAATAATGATTTACTTTCTACTCCCTGCCAGAAGTTTAACATCATATCTTATATGATTCTTGTATCTTGACCATGAAAATTTCCCTACATTATCCCACACAAAAAATTTGACAAGCATGAATGGCTGTTAGGTCAGTGTGCCATACAGGAACAGACAATGCACAGGATATAGAGCCTGAAAGTGCTTAGTGCTTCTGTAGTGACCGGAAGACTCTTTGGAATAAATGTGAGTGAAGGTTCACACTGAGGGTGATGAGAGAAAAATAAGCAAAGAAATTAAATAAAAGAATCATGGACCCCATGCAGATGCTATTAGCTGAAAGACCCCACAAAGGGGAGGGAGAACCTGTAGAGACCATATCCAGAGGTTAGACATGACCCCCACCCCCCCGGGTTGAGGGATGAGGTCACCCATCCATCTCCAAAATTTTAAACCAGAATTGCTCCTTTCTAAAGAAAATACAGGGACAAAGAGTGGAGCAGAGACTGAAGGAAAGGCCATGCAGAAACTGCTTCATGTAGGGACCCATCTCACATGCAGACACCAAACCAGACACTATTTCTGATGCCAAGAAGTGCCTGTTGACAGGAGCCTGATAGAGCTGTCTCCTGTGGAGCTCTGCTAAATCCTGACCAATACTGATGCTGATTCTCACAGCCAACCATCAGACTGAGCATAGGAGCCCTAACAGATAGGGAAAGGCCTGAAGGAGCTGAAGGGGCCTTATCTGGCATCAATGGGAGAGGAGGCACTTGGTCTTATGAAGGCTTGATGCTCTAGTTTAGGGGAATGCTAGGGTGGTGAGGTGGGAGTGGGTGTGTGGGTGGAGAAGCACCCTCATTAAAACAGGGTAAGGGGATGGGATAGGGGGACTGCAAAGGGAGAACTGGGGAAGAGAATAACATTTGACATTTAAATAAGTTAGTGAGGAAGTTAGAGTGGCAAGGCAGATTAAACTTAGACAAACTATTTTTTGCATTCCCTCCATAGATTTATGCTACTTTCAAACTTACACAGAAAACGGAAGTCTTGCCAGCTATTTAGATTTCCCTTGAGATTTTCCTAAAGGACTTAAATAATGGTAGATTCTCTGGCGTGGTTTGATATTCTTAAGTTAATATGAAGATATAAGCAAAGGTATTTTAGGCTTTTGAAGCCTCAAAACAAATTCCTGTGACACACTTCCTCCAACATGAGCACACCTCTTAATCCTTTCCAAATAGACCAACCAATTGAGGACCACGTTCAAAGGTATTATCCTATGAGGACCGTAATCATTCCAACTACTATACATTTCAAACCATAAAAATGGAATAAGGAACTCATCCAGGAAAGGACTATTTGTGTCTGTAATTCCAATTCTGGACATGATGGAAAACTGAGATAGACTCTTTAGAAATATTTGAGACAGCTAGCCTGAAATACACCACATCAAATAAGAAAGAATAAGCTCTATTTCAAACAAGGAGGAAGTGAAGACTTACATAGTATAGTCTTCTAACCTTCACAATATTGTGGTGGAATCTGCACACATGCACTTATACATGCTCATGCAACACAGGCACACACTCACACATACATGGGGGGGGGGAGGAATCTCTTTTAACTTTCCAAATCTTTAAATTTCCCATCCCCCTCCAAACAACAAAATCAATATCCTGGGGTGGGTAGAGAAGGGAAAAAAATGGTGTCACAAGTTATAGATGACAGAGTAGGAGATCAAAACTAAGAAGGGGATACCAATATAGAGAGGGGATTGATATTCAACCAATCATGGCTCAACTGACAGGGAACTGATGTTGCCTACATGTTCTGACATCAGAGGTCAGGAGCCAATAGCAACTTTACTATGTAAATATTAAATGTCCACATCAATGTCTGCCAGTTTTTACTAAGCATTTGTAAGTATCCTATTTGAAATCATTTGACTTGCTAAGAGAAGAGATAATTTCCTTCCTCATAAAATATAAGAACAATGTTACTCAATGAAATCCAAACTCTTTATAGGCAATACAAATGGAAGAAACTTTCTTAGGCAATATGCAAGTGAGAAATTCTCCTTACCAGGGCAAAATGGCTAGAATTCATGAGGAATAAAATATTGACAAATATCTGATGTCTTCTTGGTCCTTGAAGTGTAGGGGTCATCTTCGTAGACATTGGTTCCATGAACCTTATGCTGTGGTTGGTTTTTCTCCCCAGAGAGATCTTTCAGTAACTGATCTTCTAGCTGGCATTTTTATAGATTAGGAAGCAGGCCAGCTGGAGGTCATACTAAATTAAACTCTGCTGAGCATCAGGGACAGCAGCCCAGACGGCATCAATACAGGAAAATGCAGGTGTCTACACAGAAGGAGATTAGTTTATGTCTCGTTCACTAAATGTGAAAAAAAATGCTTCTTTGTGGTGCTTTCGTCAGGGGGAAATCACAGAGTGGAGAGAATAGGCAAATCCAAAGAGGTTGGCATCTCTTTGCTTGTCTTTTCATTTACATATTTAAATGAAGCTATGAAGAGTGCATGGGTGTTTTGAGGTCTATATACACTGTTTCATCATGTTAAACAAAGTGAGCTGTCTATGAAACAAGTACCACTCACACTAGTTCCTGTGTGAACTCATCATTGTTGTTTCCATATTTTTGTGGTATTTTGTTGCTTTGTTTTGTCCTGTTTATTTTTTTCTTATTGTTTTTTTTTGTTTTGTTTTGTTTTGTTTTTATATGTTTAGGATGGAGAAGGAAGAGACATACATTTTTACTTAGCTAATGGTAATTTTAAAATATGAATCATAATGTACCATATAACCAGGCAACATTATCAATAGACCTAAAATGGCCAAATAGCAAGGTTCATTCCAGGGAGGATGGCTGAGAAGGGAAAACAAAATAGATATCAGAGGCCAATGGAAGAAGGGAGCTGTGTAGAAGAGAGGATGGGGAAGGGAGGAAGGAGGGTGATCAAATGTATAGAAAGGGGGAGAAGGAGAAGGTAAATCAGTATATGTATGTGTGTGTTGAGGGGAAGGGGGGCAATCTCTAGGACTTTCCAGAGACCTGGGGTGGAAGAAAGCCCCTGGGGTTCTATGAAGGCAATTTTAGGTGAGAGATGTATCCGGAACATGCCACTTCCTGTAGCAACCAGTCAAGACTCCCAGTGGCCAGGCAGGACAGCAAACCACCCACAAAACCTTCGACCAAAGATGTGTCCTTCCTACAACAGGTACATGGACAAAAATAGGACAAAGACAGGGAATGGACAACCAATGACTGCCCCAACTTGATATGGGCAAGAATCAGTCTCTGGCACTATTAATGGTACTCCATTATGCTTGCAGATGACAGGAACGTAGCATAAATGTCCTCTGAGAGGCACCACCCAGAAACCAATTGAAAGATATTACAGAGAGAGACACACACAGCCAAATATTACATGGTGTTTGTCCAGTCTTTTGAAAGAGCTGAGGGAAGAATTGAGGTACCCAAATAGGACAGGGACTCCATAGGAAGACCTACTTAGTAAGCTACCCTAAACCCTAGGGGGTTCCCAGAGATTCAATCACTAACTAAAGAGGGAGCATAGGCTGGATTTAGAACCCCTGCACATAAGTAGCAGATGAGCAGCTTAGTCCCCAACCACAGGATCAGGGACTCTCCCTGAATCTGTTGCCTGCCTACCTGCCTGCCTGCCTGTTATGGATGCCTTTGGATCTCATTCCTCTAAATGGACTGCCTTGTCTGGTCTCCGTGGGAGAGGATGTGCCTCTGTACCTATTCCTGCCTTAATCTGATATAGGGCCTGGGGAGGGGAGGGGTGATACCAAAGGGGCTTGAGTTTCTCAAAGGAGAAGGGAGGGAGAAATTGGGGGAGGTTCTGCCTGAGGGGGTACTGGAAATGGACGAAGGCAGTATTGGAATATAAAGTGAATGTAAAGTGAATAAATAAATAAATAAATTTCTAAAAAAGAAAAAAAAATAGCCAGACGTTTAGCATTTCAACATTCCTTAAGAAACCCAAGGAACATGAAATCATTATATACATATAACCAGTATTATATATACCTATGATCATGGATTCAAGTATATATGAATAGACAAATTTACACACAATTAAATCAATGGGTTTTCACTGATTTTACACATCATTGATATTGGTTTGGGCAGAGAATATAGATTTAAATGTTGATAGAATCATGATTCCCCAATATCCTAAGAGAAAATTTCTAGCTAAGACAGAGATTAAAGCAAACATTTCTTTCACCTAGAGCAAAGTGTAAAAACTTTGTATGTATTAATAGTTTGTCAATATAGATTTATTCAAATCACATCAGACATGTTACTGTATACTTATTCCATTGAAAGGAAAATGGAATATTTTACCTGTAACTAAGTTTTTTTTTTCTGTTCTTTTGTTTAATTTTAGAGTAACTTTCAAACAATGAACCAGTGTCACATATCACAGTTCTTTTCTCATGATATTAGTTTTAAAAAGTAGTAGATATTTGCTGGGCAGTGGTGGCACACATCTTTAATCCCAGCACTTGGGAGGGAGAGGCAAGAGGACTTCTGAGTTCATGGCCAGCCTGGTCTACAGAGTGAATTCTAGGACAGCCAGGGCTACACAGAGAAACCCTGTCTGGAAAAAGCCCAAAAAAGTGGATATTTTAGAATTTTTAATTAAAATTTAATTGTTCATTGTCTTATTGTTAAACAATTAATATCAACAATGGCATCCTTATTAATGATCAAGTATATTTTTAATACTAGCTGTTTCCATGATTTGCTAGCTGCATAACTGGATGAATGCATGGGTGGGTGGATGAATGGATGAATGGATGGGCATGTGTCTGCATGCCTGAGTCAATGGATATATGCAGAAACAAAGCAGTACTTTTACAAGGAACATCCCCCCCCCCTTTTTTTTTCTCTTCTACCAGCTCCAGTGTGAAATGATTAGTCAGGAAGTTCAGGAAATCAGAGTATCTTTATACAACACAAGGGCAAAATCAATCCCAATAACATTTCGTTTCTGTGAAATCAGTTTGAAAGAAATAATTTGCCTACTAGCTGGCATTTCCTCTGAATTGCTAAGTACTACCCACTCAAATGATTGAGAATGGCTTCCTATACATGAGATCGGCATATGCAAATTAAAATATCAGTGACTAAGGTGACATATGGCTTAATCTTTGCTTTAAGTGAAATCTTATCAGGCGTGAAAATGTTTAGTTGGAGATAGAATTCATCCTGACAGCATGAACTTTCGATGTTTTTACTTCCTCTCTCTTTGAGCAGCAGTTATTGGTTTATCGTTAAGTTTAATCAGAGGCAGACAAAAAAAATGTGTTTGTTTTACATCCTCTGCGCAGCCCACCTGTAAAATCAAGGAGATAATATTGGAAACATGGCAGACAGTGAAACTCAGTGACTGATGGGTAATTCTGTCCACCTGTTCCCAGGGATGTGCTTGGGGGCAGTTTCTCAAACACATTGGGGAACTCTATGCAGCAATTCCAAGTTCAGAATAAATAAAAGGATATTTTTCTTTCTTAGTGTACATATGCCAGGAATCTGTTCTCCTAACTGGAAGAGACAGTCTGTCATTTGATATTTCTCCACCAGTACCTTTGCAGAGGAGGCCTGTCTTCTCTGACACCCTTTTATCTCTGCTCTGCACATCTTATCTTCAGGGTGAGAAATGAACATTATCTCACTTTCTTATTTACCCCGATTTTCTTGTAACTACTCTATTTTCAAAGGAGTCACATTAATGCCCCTGTTACTGTTACTTCTGAAATTAATATTTCCAGGGACACAGTAGACGAAAGGCATAAAAACATATATGGTCTTTTTGGCTAATTAACGCTTTCTACCACAGAAAGGAGGAGAGTAAACACAATTTCTTAGAAAGCCATTACACCATTCTTTACATGGATGAACTGCTCACATCTGACCTCCGTAGATGTCATTATTAGATATTAGCTAATCCATGTCTCCAGAGGAGGCATCAAATAATCCATCAAGAGTGTCACAGTCAGTGATGATTCATATGAGCTGTGGCTGATAGCCCTTGTCTAAATGTGTTATCAATATGTTCTCTGAAATGTGACAATTGATGGATGTCTCATCAATACAACATGGCTAATAGGTAATAGGTATAGGTTCTAATTTATTCTTCTTAAAAGTATAGAATCTTCATCTTACAAAGAACCTACAGACAGGGTTAGGTACATAAATCGTGGGTTAAAGAGTGCTGAGAAAATGCTGAATGTGCTCACATATGTGAACATGCAGATGTGATTACGTTAACTGAATAAAGGAGATTTCATTAATAGATATATTCTATTATACATACAACAAAATTATTTTCTGGTAATGAGTAAAGAATAGAAATACTATTTATAAGATTGTTTCATATTCTTTTCTGAAATATAACTTGTGACAAATTTGAGAGGAATTTATCATGATACTTTAATAATGTATTCTCTCAGAGATACATATCTTCCTTCCAGTACACAACTCAGCCCAGGGCAGATTAAACACTCCAGAACTTTCCCATCCTCCAGCCCATACTCAGAGATAGCCTGCCTCCCAAGAGGTCTGCCATAACCAGGGACAAAGGAGATCTACCTTAGACAGGGTAACAGGAGGCCTCCCTAACCAGAGACTGCTCTGTTTGCCTCACAGAGCACCACCTTCCTACAAGGATGGACAGGCTCTAGTTCAAAAACAGCAAGGACAGTTAATATCAGAGATAACCAGATGGCAAGAGGCAATCACAAGAACATAGGCAACAAAAATAGGTATAGGTTTAAAGAGCCTCACTCTAGTTGCCTGGAAGTCAGTCTTCCAAAAGCATCCTTCAGAAGAAGATGTAGAACTCTCAGCTCTGCCTGAACCATGCCTGTCTAGATGCAGCCATGTTCTCACCTTCATTATAAAGGACTGAACCTTTGAAACTGTAAGCTAACCCCAATTAAATATTGTCTTTTATAAGACTTACCTTGGTCATGGTATTTGTTCACAGCTGTAAAACTCCAAGACAGAAGTTAGTGCCAGGGACTTCAGTATTTCAGTGGAATGTTTTAAATGAGGTTTACTGGGCTATCCTACTACGAATTTGGAAGGCTTTGTTACTGAGAGTGATTTGAATTGTCTGGACCTGGCCCAAGATATTTCAGTGGAGAAATTCAATATGCATCCTACAAATAATTTTTGTGGATAAGATGTGGAGAGAAAGGAACACTCCTCCATTGTTGGTGGGATTGTAAGCTTGTAAAGCCACTTTAGAAATCAATCTGGTTGCTTCTCAGAAAATTGGAAATAGTTCTACCTGAAGACCCAGGTATTCCATTTCTGGCCATATACCCAAAAGATGCTCCATCATATCACAAGGACTCATGTTCCACTATGTTCATAGAAGCTTTCTTTTAAATAGCCAGGATCTAGAAACAACCCAGATGTCCTCAACAGAAGAATGGATCCAGAAAATGTGATACATTTACAAAATATAATACTACTCAGCTATTAAAAATGAGGACTTCATGTATTTTGCAAGCAAATGGATGGAACTAGAAAATATCATCCTGAGTGAGATAATCCATTTCAAAAGGCACGTACATGGTATATGCTCACTCATATGTGGGCATTAGCCCAAAAGCTCAGAATACCCATGATGCAACTTACAGGCCATGTGAAAGTTAATAAAATGGAAGGCCAGAGGTGCTGGAATCTCACTTAGGAGGAGAAAAAAAATTCACAGGAGGCAGAGGAAGTGAGGGGTCTGGATGGGAGACAGGTGTGGGAGGGAAAAGGGTGTGTGTGTGTGTGTGTGTGTGTGTGTGTGTGTGTGTGTGCAGAATCAGGTATGGGAAGGAGACAGGAGAGAATCCAGAGAGCCAGAAGAATGAATAGAAACATATAGCAGTTGGGGTTGGGGAACAGGGGAACCACTAGAAAGTCACTGATGCCAGGGATGGGAGAGAGTCCCAGAACCCAACATTAGCTGAAATGCTCAACAGCAGGAAGATAGAACCTGAAGAGACCACCTCCAGTAGATATACATGGCCCCCAGTTAAGGAATGGGGACAAACACTCATCTCAAAATGTTTAACCCAGAACTGTTTCTGTTTAAAGGACACCCAGGGACAAAAATTGAGGAGACTCTGAAGGAAATGCTTCTCCACTGTGTGCTCTATTCCATCTAAAGACACTATTGCTGATGCCAAGATGTGCTTGCAAACAGGAGCTTTGTATGGCTGCCCTCTGAGAGGCTTTGCCAGCATCTGACTAGGAGAGATGCAGATTCTACCATTGGACTGAGCCTGGGAACTGCAAAGGGAGAGTTAAGGCAAGGACTGAAGGAGATGAAGGGGATTTCAACGGCAGAGGAGAAACAACAATATCAACTAACCAGAACCCTCAGAGCTCCCAGGGACTAAACCACCAACCAAAGAGTATACATGGGCTGGCTGGTCCATGGCTCCAGCTAAACAGAGGACTGCCTTATCTGGAATAAGTGGGAGGAGAGGTGCATGGTCCTGTGTAGGCTTGATGCCGCTGAGAAAGGGGATTCTAGAGGCAGGGTTCCGTGGGCAAATGTGGGAGCATGCTTTTAGAGGCAAAGGATAGGGGAAAGTATAGGGGGTTCAAGGAAAGGAGACCAGGAAGAGGGTCAATATTTGAAATGTAAACAAGCACAGTAATTAGCAATTAAAAATAAACCAAATCTCTCTATCTATCTATCTATCTATCTATCTATCTATCTATCTATCTATCTATCTATCTATCTATCTCTATCTCTCTCTTGCTTTTCTCACTGTCTCTTTGTCTATCTCACACACAAACACACAGAAAGAGAGAGAGAAAGAGAGAGCGAGAACTTGTTCAAGAAATAATTGGGTGATAGAGAGATAGATAAATAGATAGATAGATAGACAGACAGATAGATACCTAGGTAGGTAGATAATACCAGACAAATGAATATTAGACTGTAAATATGTAGCAAGGTTTGCCTGGAAATTATTGTGTGCTACTGTTTGGCTTTCAAATGATAACAGCTCAATCACTGTCATCTCCTAGATGTTGATCTCATTCATAGATATAAGGAACTGTGATAACCTATGAAAAATATGTAAAAGTAAATACTACCATTAATATTGGGTTTAGATATTAGGCTATTTTTAATAAAAGAATGGAAAATAAAAGTTTTAATAATGTATCTTCAGTTTTTGACGTGAAATGAAAATAAAATCATAACATTTGTGTTAAAAATTAAAACAACATAAATAGAAACTATAACCATTCCTGTAATTTTTAAGGCAAATTACGGCACTATTACAAATGAGGTTGATATTCTCTGAAGTTATGTTTTCAGAATAATATCTTCTCTTTTTCTTTAAGTATTAATTTTAGGGATGATTATATTAGTGATATTTCCTTCCTGATAAATATTTTAACTCTTTAATGCCCAGTTTTGCATTCATGGCAGGGACATTGTGATATATATATATATATATATATTTTTTTTTCCTCCTTTGGGAAACATTTTTCCTGCCAAGGTTATCTGGAAATGTCCTCTCTGCCAAGGTTAATGACTCCATGATAATCAGAGATGGCCTGAGTCTGGGAGGCAAGGGTGTGTCTAATGTCTCAGCAAGATGGTACAATGCTTTGACCTTCAGTACAGCCCTGGAGTCTGTAGGAAAGAACTCTGAAAGCATTAGTTCAAAAAATGTATAATTTCTCAATTATGCAAAATATAAGGATGCAATATTATTTACTTAAGGAGCTTCACTGACTTAGAAGGGCAGAGGCAGCCGAACTGTGAGCCAGCTTATCAGAAAGTTAAAAAGGCAGGCAGATAAAAAGGCAGGCAGTTTCCTAGATTCGAGGTCAGTCTGAGACAGAGCTAATTTAGTGCTTGGCATCCTCAGAATGATAATCTCAGGGTAGAATACCACCCATCTAAAGTTACAAAAGCAGGCAGAGAGCCAGGCGTGGTGGTGCACACCTTTAATCCCAGCACTTTGGAGGCAGAGGCAGGTGGATTTCTGATTTTGAGGCCAGCCTGGTGTACAAAGTGAGTTCCAGGACAGCCAGGGCTATACAGAGAAACCCTGTCTCAAAAAAAAACATACAAACAAAACAAAACAAAACAAAAGCAGGCAGATCTTTGAATTCTTTTATAATTTTCTTTCTTTCTTTCTTTCTTTCTTTCTTTCTTTCTTTCTTTCTTTCTTTCTTTCTTTCTTTCTTTCTTTCCAAAAATGATGCTGTCCTTTTCCTAAGAGTCAAGGGACTATGGTCATGGAATGCTGATTCAGAGGAAAGACATGAGGGAACCTAAATAAATGACTGAATGGATATTTAAATAAAAGGCTGGGTTTTGATACGCATAAAATAATCTAGCCTTTCTTTTGATAGCAGATATATATATAATCTATATAGATAATAGAATATATATATATATATATATATATATATATATATTCTATTGAGAGTTGTGCTGTCTGGAAATCTCTGGAGAGCAAGCACAGCTCTTGTAAAAATATTTTTCTTACAGGATTTCTGACTTTGGTTAGAAAATCCATGGAAAGCAAACACAGCTCCGTTAGAATTTTCACAGCTCTTTTAGAATGTTTTCTATCAGGTTTTCTGATCTTGCTCAGAAATCATTTTGTTTTGTTTTTTTTTAAATAGATATTTTCTTTATTTACATTTCAAATGCTATCCTGAAAGTTCCCTATACCCTCCCCCCACTCTGCTGCCCTACCAACCCACTCCCACTCCTTGGCCCTGGCATTCCCCTGTACTGAGGCATATAAAGTTTGCAAGACCAAGGGGCCTCTCTTCCCAATGATGGCTTACTAGGCCCTTTTAGAATGTTTTCTAGAAACTATCCAGAAAGAACAGCTTAGAGAGCTCTTTTAGATTTTTTGCTGGCTTTGTGATTTCTGTTGGAAAACCTAAGAATTACTTTTAGAATTTTTCTAACAGGATTTCTTACTTGTTCAGAAAATCTGTGTATTTTTTTTCCTAGCAGCTTATCTGTCTTTGATCAGAAAACTCACCAGCTATTCAGAGAGGATTTAGAAATTTTTATAGTGTGAGAGTGTTATCTCTAGCAGGGAGCTCTCTCCAGAGAGAGCTGTGTAGAGCAGAAATCTGACTACAAATCCAACTACAGAGAGCTATCTAGGGAGCTATTTTGAGCAGAATACAAGCCATCAGCTTTGACTCATAATTTGGCTTTGTGTCATTTGTCTCACTGTTCCCAGATACTCCCTCCTCAGATACCATCTCCAAGCCAAGGCTGGTCTTTGGTTCATTGCTACTTGACATTCCATATTACATTATATAGATATATAGTCATTTACTTCATTCTAGTCTTCCTAAAAACTTTGGCTGTTTTTTTTATCATCATCATAATAATGTTGAATAAAATTACTCAGTGTTACTTGCTGTTCTATTACTATAACAAAATATCAGAGATAACTAATGAAGATGTTTAATGTTTATGTTGGATCACAGATTTCAAGTGTTCAGGCTATGGCCAATTGCAACTGTTGTGTTATATCCATGGCAATGCAGTGCCCATGATGAATATTATGAAGGAGAGACAAATGCTCACCTCATGTTGGTTTGGACACAAATCATGCAAAGCTGGAAGGAGATAGAGACTAATGATCTATTGAAGAGTCTGCCTAAATTAACACTTTGAGCTAGAAATGAGAAAATGCCTTATAATAAAAATAATTCAAGAAAAGTATAAAAACTTTATATCAGTGTTTTTATAAACTGAGGAGTTTCTCTGCAGAAGAATGTCCCAGGACATTTGTATTTCAAAGTTTCGTGAACATGACTGTTTCAATAACCACATCAAAGATTAATTTCCACCATTAATTTGTTGACACATATGACCTTACATCTAGGTTAGCCTTTTTTATTTATTTGTTTACCTATAATTTATTAAAATTTGCATGGGTTTTAACTAGGTTCAATTCTCCTATGCTGTATTATTTCAGATTCTTTGTTATATGTCTGTGAAGTCTTCCCTATGAATGAAGCAAAATACTGAATGATTTAAAAATATTAATCAGTAGTGCAGTAAACGAATAAAACTCGGCCTCAGGATTGGAAGGAGCCATCTTGGTTCCAGGACTCCACCGAAAGTAGTCTGCACAGGTGAGAGTGTGCACTACAGAAGCTAACAGCTTCTGTGACAGGCCAAAGCAACACAGCTTCTGGGAAAGGTCCTGTTTTGGGCCTTCATTTTTGCCCAGGAGGGAGGTCTGAACACCACATATCTGTGCACCTTCCCTGTAAGAGGAGAGCTTGCCTGCAGAGAGTGCTCTGACCACTGAAACTCAGAGGAGAGAGCTAGTCTCCTAGGTCTGCTGATAGAGGGTAACAGAATCACCAGAGGAACAATCTCTAAACAGAGACAACTATAACAACTAACTCCAGAGATTACCAGATAGCGAAAGGTAAACATAAGAATCTTACTAACAGAAACCAAGACCACTCACCATCATCAGAACTCAGCACTCCCAATTCGCCCAGTCCAGGGCACCCCAACACACCCGAAAAGCTAGACCCGGATTTAAAAGCATATCTCATGATGATGGTAGAGGACATCAAGAAGGACTTTAATGACTCACTTAAAGAAATACAGGAGAACATGCTAAACAGGTAGAAGACATTAAAGAGGAAGCACAAAAATATCTTAAAGAATTTCAGGAAAAGACAACCAAATAGGTGATGGAATTGAATAAAACCATCCAAGACCTAAAATGGGAAGTAGACACAAGAAAGTGAGGCAACACTAGAGATAGAAACCCAGAAACCCTAGGAAAGAAATCTGGAACCATAGATGTGAGCATCAGCAACAGAATACAAGAGATGGAAGAGAGAATCTCAGGAGCAGAAGATACCCTAGAGAACATGGACACAACAATCAAAGAAAATGGAAAATGCAAAAAGATCCTGACTCAAAACATCCAGGAAATCCAGGACACAATGAGAAGACCAAACCTACAGATAATAGGAGTAGATGAGAATGAAGATTTTCAACTCAAAGGACTGACAAATATCTTCAACAAAATTATAGAAGAAAACTTCCCAAACCTAAAGAAAGAGATGCTCATGAACATACAAGAAGCCTACAGAACTCCAAATAGACTGGACCAGAAAAGAAATTCCTCCCAACACATAATAATCAGAACAACAAATGCACTAAATAAAGATAGAATACTAAATGCAGTAAGGGAAAACGGTCAAGTAACATAAAAGGCAAGCCTATCAGAATTACACCATATTTTTCACCAGAGACTATGAAAGCCAGAAGAGCCTGGACAGATGTTATACAGACACTAAGAGAACACAAATTCCAGGCAAGGCTACTATACCCAGCCAAACTCTCAATTACCAAAGATGGAGAAACCAAAGTATTCCACAACAAAACCAAATTCACACATTATCTTTCCACGAATCCAGCCCTTCAAAGGATAATAACAGGAAAAAACGAATACAAGAATCAAGTCCCAGAAAAAGCAAAAAAGTAACCCCTCAACAAACCTAAAAGAAGACAGCCACAAGAACAGAATGCCAACTTTAACAACAAAAATAATAGGAAGGAACAATTACTTTTCCTTAATATCTCTTAACAATAATGGACTCAACTCCCCAATAAAAAGACATAGACTAACATAGTCTACACAAACAGGACCCAACATTTTGCTGCTTACAGGAAACTCGTCTCAGAGAAAAAGATAGACATTACCTCATAATGAAAGGGAAAACAATTTTCCAACAAATGGTCTGAAGAAACAAGCTGGAGTAGCCATTCTATTATCTAATAAAAACGACTTCCAACCCAAAGTCATCAAAAAAGACAAGGAGGCACACTTCATACTCATCAAAGGTAAAATCTTCCAAGAGGAACTATCAATTCTGAATATCTATGCTCCAAATACAAGGGCAGCCACATCCATTAAAGAAACTTTAGTAAAGCTCAAAGCACACATTGAACTTCACACAATAAATGTGGGAGACTTCAACACACCTCTTTCACCAATGGACAGATCATGGAAACAGAAACTAAACAGGGAAAGAGTGAAACTAACAGAACTTATGAAACAAATGGATCTAACAGATATCTACAGAACATTTTATCCTAAAACAAAAAAAAATATACCTTTTTCTCAGCACCTCATGGTACCTTCTCCAAAATTGACCACATAATTAGTCACAAAAGAAGCCTCAACATATATGAAAATATTGAAATTGTCCCATGCATCCTCTCAGATCACAATGGACTAAGGCTGATCCTCAATAACAAAATAAATAATAGAAAGCGAACATTCACGTTGAAACTGAACAACACACTTCTCTATGATACCTTGGTCAAGGAAGGAATAAAGAAAAAAATCAAGGACTTTTTGGAATTTAATGAAAATGAAGCTACAACATACCCAAACTTATGGGACACAATGAAAGCATTTCTAAAAGGAAAACTCATAGCTCTGAGTGCCTCCAAAATGAAACTAGAGAGAGCACACATTAGCTTGACAACACACCTAAAAGCTCTAGAACAAAAGGAAGCAAATTCACTAAAGAGGAATAGGTGGCAGGAACTCAGGGGCAAAAATCAACCAAGTGGAAACAAGAAGAACTATTCAAAGAATCAACCAATCGAGGAGCTGGTTCTTTGAGAAAGTCAACAAGATAGATAAACCCTTAGCCCGACTGACTAGAGGGCACAGGAAAAGCATCCTAATTAACAAAATTAGAAATGAAAACGGAGACATAACAACAGATCCTGAAGAAATCCAAAACACCATCAGATCCTTCTACAAAAGGCTATACTCAACAAAACTGGAGAACCTGGATGAAATGGACAATTTTCTAGACAGATACCAGGTACCAAATTAAATCAAGATCAGGTTAATGATCTAAACTGTCCTATATCCCCTAAAGAAATAGAAGCAGTCATTAATAGTCTCCCAACCCAAAAATGCCCAGGACCAGATGAGTTTAGTGCAGAATTCTATCAGACCTTCAAAGAAGATCTAATCCTAGTTCTTCACAAACTATTCCACAAAATAAAAGCAGAAGGTACTCTACCCAACTCATCCTATGAAGCCACAATTACTCTGATACCTAAACCACAAAAAGACCCAACAAAGATAGAGAACTTCAGACCAATTTCCCTTATAAATATTGAGGCAAAAATTCTCAATAATGTTCTCGCTTACTGAATCTAAGAACACATCAAAACAATCATCCATCTTGACCAAGAAGGATTCATCCCAGGGATGCAGGGATGGTTCAATATATGGAAATCCATCAATGTAATCCAGTATATTATAAAAACTCAAAGACAAAAACCACATGATCATCTTGATAGATGCAGAGAAAGCATTTGACAAAATCCAACACCCATTCATGATAAAAGTTTTGGAAAGATCAGGAATTCAAGGCCTATACATAACCATGATAAAAGCAATCTACAGCAAACCAGTAGCCAACATCAAAGTAAATGGAGAGAAGCTGGAAGCAATCCCAATAAAATCAGGGACTAGACAAGGCTGTCCACTCTCTCCCTACCTATTCAACATTGTACTTGAAGTCCTAGCCAGAGCAATTAGACAACAAAAGGAGATCAAGGGGATACAAATTGGAAAGAAAGAAGTCAAAATATCACTTTTTGCAGATGATATGATAGTATATATAAGTGACCCTAAAAATTCCACCAGAGAACTCCTAAGCCTGATAAACAGCATCAATGAAGTAGCTGGATATAAAATTAACTCAAACAAGTCAATGGTCTTTCTGTACATAGAGGATAAACAGGCCGAGAAAGAAATTAGGGAAACAACACCCTTCTCAATAGTCACAAATAATATAAAATACCTAGGCTTGACTCTAACTAAGAAGTGAAAGATCTGTATGATAAGAACTTCAAATCTCTGAAGAAAGAAATTAAAGATCTCAGAAGATGGAAAGATCTCCCATGCTCATGGATTGGTAGGATCTATATAGTAAAAATGGCTATCTTGCCAAAAGCAATCTACAGATTCAATGCAATCCCCATCAAAATTCCAACTCAATTCTTCAACGAATTGGAGGGAGCAATTTGCAAATTCATCAGGAATAACAAAAACCTAGGATAGCAAAAACTCTTCTCAAGGATAAAAGCACCTCTGGTGGAAACACCATGCCTGACCTAAAGGTGTACTACAGAGCAATTGTGATAAAAACTGCATGGTACTGGTATAGCAACTGACAAGTAGACCAATGGAACAGAATTGAAGACCCAGAGATGAACCCACATACCTATGGTCACTTGATCTTTGACAAGGGAGCTAAAACCATCCAGTGAAAAAAAGACAGAATTTTCAACAAATGGTGCTGGCACAACTGGCTGTTATCATGTAGAAGAATGTGAATTGATCCATTCCTAGCTCCTTGTACTAAGGTCAAATCTAAGTGGATTAAGGAACTCCACATAAAACCAGAGACACTGAAACTTATAGAGGAGAAAGTAGGGAAAAGCCTCGAAGATATGGGTACAAGGGAACAGTTCCTGAATAGAACAGCAATGTTTTGTGTTGTAAGATCGAGAATCAATCAATGGGACCTCATAAAGTTGTAAAGCTTCTGCAAGACAAAAGACACCATCAACAAGACAAAAAGACCACCAACAGATTTGGAAAAGATCTTTACCTATCCTAAATCAGATAGGGGACTAATATTCAATATATATAAAGAACTCAAAAGGTGGACTCCAGAAAATCAAATAACCCCATTAAAAAATGGGTCTCAGAGCTGAACAAAGAATTCCCACCTGAGGAATGCCGAAAGGCAGAGATGGACCTGAAAAACTGTTCAACATCCTTAATCATCAGGGAAATGCAAATCAAAAGAACCCTGGGATTCCACCTTACACCAGTCTGAATGGTTAAGTTCAAAAATTCAGGTGACAGCAGATGCTGGCAAGGATGTGGAGAAAGAGGAACACTCCTCCATTGTTGGTGGGATTGTAAGCTTGTACACCCACTCTGGAAATCAGTCTGGCGGTTCCTCAGAAAATTGGACATAGTACTACAGGAGGATCCCACAATACCTCTCCTGGGCATATACCCAGAAGATGTTCCAACTGGTAAGAAGGACACATGCTCCACTATGTTCATAGCAGCCTTATTTATAATAGCCAGAAGCTGGAAAGCACCCAGATGCCCCTCAACAGGGAATGGATACAAAAAAATGTGGTACATTTACACAATGGAGTACTACTCAGCTATTAAAAAGAATGAATTTATGAAATTCCTAGGCAAATGGATGGACCTGGAGGGCATCATCCTGAGTAAGGTAACCCAATCACAAAGGAACTCACACAATATGTACTCACTGATAAGTAGATATTAGCCCAGAAACTTAGGATAAACAAGATATAAGATGCAATTTGCTAAATGCATGAAACTCAAGAAGAACGAAGACCAAAGTTAGGTCACTTTGCCCCTTCTTAGAATTGGAAACAAACACCCATGGAAGGAGTTACAGAAACAAAGTTTGGAGCTTTGACTAAAGGATGGATCATCTAGAGACTGCCATATCCGGGAATGCATCCCAGATAGAGCTCTCTCTTGTGAGACTATGTAGGAACCTAGTAAACACAGAAGTGGATGCTCACAGTCAGCTATTGGATGGATCACAGGGCCCCCAATGGAGGAGCTAGAGAAAGTATCCAAGGAGCTAATGGGATCTGCAACCTTATAGGTGGAACAACATTATGAACTAACCAGTACCCCGGAGCTCTTGACTCTAGCTGCATATGTAGCAAAAGATGGCCTAGTTGGCCATCACTGGAAAGAGATGCCCATTGGACTTGCAAACTTTATATGCCCCAGTACAGGGGAATGCCAGGGCCAAAAAGTGGGAGTGGGTGGGTAGGGGAGTGGGTTGGAGGGTATGGGAGACTTTTGGGATAGCATTGGAAATGTAAATGAGGAAAATACCTAATAAATATATTTAAAAAAAAGAATAAAACTCACAGAGAGAAATGTTTTCAAAATTTAAAACCTAAAAGTTCCGTTGAATTACATTCTCAAATTTATCTTATCGAAATATACTTACGAGAGAATGGTAATGCAGTAGTTTAATAATCTTAACTTTCTTAAAATATTATATCATTTAACATTTGAAAGTGATTTTAAAGATTCACCTAAGGCCTCTGGGTATTTTCAGATTCTGTACTTTCAGAACTTGGAAATCAAAGGTGAGAACATCGTGAGCTTAAGACTAGCCTGGGCAATGGAACAATATTCTCTGTCTCAAAAAAATGATAAAATATGTAGAAGAATAAATTATTCAGAAATATTCAAAATCTTCCAGTTGTAATCTGTTCTAAGTATCAGATGATAATGGGATTTCATGCCACAGAAGAGTGGACACAAGGAGTTTATTAGAATTTCTAACACCACATCGATTAAATTATAGCAATCCCCAGTCTTGTGCAGATGGAAGAAAGACCATGTTAACTAGGTAACTCAGGCACAGCATCTCCTGCTTTCAATGTAATAAAATCTGAGAATTTCCAGTGAAACTGAATTTGCCATTAACATCTGACATTAATGAATGAGAGCTCTCTGCTCACCTTTTCTTGTTAAATGTAGTTAATTATCCTGCAATGAGGTCACCATGTTAAAATGAGAAACTGAGTATTTCTCAGGTTTGGAGTCTCCTTTTTACTCTCTAGTGACAAAATGAGCTGAAGAGAGTTCTATTTCTAAACCCAGCAGCTTTAATTAGTTTGTTCCGTGAAAGAATGGCTAAATTGTGAACAAACTGACATGAATTAACCTGACTATATTTCAGGGAAGACTTTCCCACAGTTTCTCCAATGCAGTTTGTGCTTGGGAACATCATCTTTAACTGTTTATAAATTGAAATAGATATATCAATAATAACAGTCAATAATAATCAATAATAATCAATAATAACAATATCTCTGATCAGAGCTAATGGAAATCCCAGGTTTTATTTGATTTATAAATCAGGGTATTTCTGATCTTTCTTGCAACTATTACTTTAAAAGTTTTTTTTTTTTCAATGATTGATAAATCAGAAAAAAAATTGAATCCATTAGGGTTTTATGTTTTAGTTTCAGAAAACTGTTGCCTATGGGATGTTTATTCATTTTAGTGTAGCATGGCAATTGTTGTTCAACTGAAACTCCACAACACAATAAAAAAGGCAGCTGCATATTTAGTAATATCTGGTCATCTTCTATCACTCTGTGTCTCTGACTCTGTCTCTCTTTCTCTGTCTGTCTGTCTGTCTGTCTGTCTGTCTGTCTGTCTCTGTCTCTGTCTCTGTCCCTCTCTCATACACACATGCACACATGCACATATCCACACCAACATACATACACACATGCATACATGTGCACACACAAACACACACACACACACACACACACACACACACACACACACACACACACTGGAATTTTCACCAAATAGAATGGCATTTTAAGCACTGATGAACTGGATTTTAATTCTACAGTAGATCTGTTTGTGGGTGACTTAATTATCAAAGGTAAGACTCTCAAATCTCTTCCTCTCCAGACTTTAAATGTTAAATAAATCACCAATAGTCTGCTGAACAAAAAGTTTGCCCGAGTATTCTCTGAAAGACCCCAGGAGATGTATTTGACCTGAGTGACACAATGCCTCTTTTCTCCTTTGCCATTCCTGTATGGGGAAAAAACTGATTCCCAGAGTTTCCTTCCTTTCTCTCATTTAACATCGCATTGATTTAATTTCTTATATGGACTTGTGGATATGTGAATGTGCACATCTGCCATGTATGTGTAGAGTTCAGAGCAAAATTTGAGAAAGTGATTCTCTCATTTCAGCACCTGGATCTGAAGGCTCTAACCAAGGTCCTGAGAATTGGGAGCATATGCCTCTACCCACTGAGCCACCTTGCTATTCCTTTCAGAGTTCTTTGTAGGGTGTGCTTCATAATTGTCCATGGGAGGAGCTTATGGTAACTTGGAAGATAGGAATGAGCGAGAAGGAGATAGTTTTATAGGAAAAACATTCAATTCTGCAACCAATGGTCTGGCTTCAAGCGATTCTGTGGAAACTGTGAGATGGGAAATATGCACAGCCGTGCTAAGGCACGCCCCTGTGTATGCTCACAGAAAGATCCTGCTAGAAGATTTATCCTGTTATTGCTCCTTCATTTTGTGAACAACCACAGGAAATTTAAAAATCAACGGATGCACACGAATGCACACACTCATACACAAACACACTTGCACTAATGTATTCTTTCTTGAGGATAAGGTTGTGTATAGCCTACTATTTTGTGTTCCTACTTTATATTTTAATGAAGGCAACATTATTACAAGAATAAATTTAAGTATAATCCACAACATTTAAGTTCAACTACTAAGTCACTGGAATGTGTATTTGTGTTCATGTGGAACACAGATGTATAATTAGTGTGTCTGATAAGAGCTACACCTAATATATTGCCATATTTTTTTTATTTTTCACAATCAACGTTTTCCAATTTATAGATGTATCCTGATTCTTCAGGCAACACTATTAGTATTACTTCCTCGGTCCCAGAAATGCAGAAACTCTAGCTACATATCTGATGAAAAAAAAAAAAAAACATTTGGTAATTCATAAAAAGTTCAATGAATTCTTTCCTATTTATTTTCCTCTTCAGTTTATAAAATGATATCACTTTGTTGATTCTTGCCTTGTTCATTTGAGGGAAAATACTATGACTTTTCTCTCCTTATTCTTTTCTTCCTCTCTCTCAATCTCTCTTCCATTAAATTCATTTGTAAAAAGCACTTAGTGCTATTCTAGGCTTATAACTTATGGTTACTTATTATGATACATATGTTCACTGGCAATAATACACTCATTTAATTTTCTGATTCTTCTAAAATGGGAAAATTTTGAGCATGCTTCTCTGGTTTTGAAAAGTGTTTACATTTATATGGGGAAATATATTGGGTTCAAAGTCAAAATGTTATACAATCAATATTTGTATAAGAAACATTTACTGCATTGTTTCTTGGTGTTGTATATACATGGAAGACAAATTATTCCAAAGTACCCATTCTTCTGACTCTTTCCACTCAGTGGATGAAAGTGACATGCAAAATAAATAAATAAATAAATAAGAGGTGTTTCAAACCAAAAGTTTTGATCTTCACCATCTCCTGGAGGTTCATATGGTAAATAAAGGCTTTGTTTTAAGAGTGGTGCTATTGTGGTCCAGTGGTGTAAGGGTATTGGGCTTTTCTATGTCTAACTTGTCCCAAAATAATGATACGGAGAACTATTGTATTTAATAAAGGCTGCGCGGCACTATAACTGGGCATATAGTCATCTATTCCAACACAACTATGCTGCCAACTATCCAGCCATGTGCCCCATTATCTGTCATCTTAGTCTGTCCCTGACAGCACTTTCTCCATCTGTGGGTCCTCATGGCAATGCCCTCATGGTTACTCTCCTCTTCTCTCCTCTCTTCACCTGTGATTTCCCCCTCGTTGGGATTAGAAGAGGTCTGCTGTGTCCATCAGAGATGTTCATTCAGAGATGATGCACCTAACCATCAAGAGACTGGAGGCTCCAAGGAATTTAGAGGTCATGTGGGGTGGGGGTGGGGACATCTACATGGAGACAGGGGTTTGGGGAGGAAGTATGGGATGTAGAACAGTCGGAGGGTGGACCAGGTTGGGGGGCGGATAAAGTATGGAGTGTAAAAAAATTAATAAAAAAAAAGAATCAGGCAAATAAAATAGTTCAGCAATATACCAGCTACTCTAAATTGGATTCTATACCACTGGAGTATAGAACCCAATAAACATTAATAAGTGGGAAAAATGTCCAGACTTAATTCTCATGCTAAGTTATAAGCTGATCAGCACTTTATTTATCAATCAGAAGTGATAGAGAAACTCGGAGTGGTGGCACATGCTTTTAATCCCAGCACTCAGGAGGCAGAAACAGGTGGATTTCTGAGTTCGAGGCCAGCTTGGTCTATAGAGTGAGTTCCAGGACAGCCAGAGCTATACAGAAAAAAACCCTGTCTTGAGAAACCAAAAAAAAAAAAAAAAAAAAAAAAAAAAAAAGGTGATAGAGAACAATTTTTACACAACATTGATACAGGAGATGAGTAGATGCTTCAATAATAATGAAAATACCAACATCAAGACTACAATTAGATCTCTGGGCACAGTTACCAACATCTAAATACACAGTACACAAAACCATCCCCAGCATGGTGGAAAGTGCTCAGCTCATTGAAGGCATGCCATTGAGAATGAGACCCAAGCAACCTCTTCTCTATTTCCATCTCCTGGGGCTTTCTTTCCATGAGGCTAGTGTCTGTGTTTTATCAAGCACATGCTGCCATGGTGAACTCCAAATCAGCAGTACCAACAAACCATGGGTTCAAACCTCTAAAGATATGAGTCAAAATTAACTCCTGTGGGCTTGGAGGAGTGGCTTAGTTCAAAAGACTGCTGTACAAGATTGAAGACATCAATTCAAATTCCTGGCACCATGTGTAAGAGTTTGCTATGCCTGTTTACTCCAGTATTGGAAGAGAAAGGCAGGAAGCTGTCAAGAGTTTGTTCCCTAAACCCCCAGTCTGAATCGCTAGAGGAAAATGTCTAGCTTCTTTTCTGGCCTTTCTAAAATGTACATAATTCTGTATACTCATCTACTCAGGTACAGTGAGCACACACACACACACACACACACACACACACTCAGATTTACAATAATGAAAAAATAACTAATACCATATAATAAATGGTATGAAATGTCAAGAAATATGCAGATAAAAATAATTAGGATCCTAGCTACATTGTTTATAAGGCCTTCCTTGAAAAAAAACTGCCTTCAATTCATCATCCATATACTATTCTGTGAAAATGCTGAAGTAATGATACTCAAAGAATAAAATAACTAATCATAATACAGGACAGAATTGTAAAGCAGGAGAAATATAGTAATTCATATCTAGGTTATTATTGTCATGTAGGAAGAATTTATGACCTGACAGATTAAGAGTTTGTTTACAAAGAGGATATTAGAGTCACAGTCAGGGTGGAGTCAAACAGCTGTAGTGATTTACTCCAGCTTTCTGCTTCAGCACTGTCCCATACATAAAAGCATCCCACTCTGCCTTCAATTCTATTGTACATTCTCTTATATGTTGTCAGAGGATGAATTAATAGAGTATATGTGACAATAATATATTAGTCTGCCAACAAAAGTGGGGCATAGTTGTAATCTTCAATAAAATGAATGCACCTGGAAGGCATTATGCTAAGTGAATTAAGCCAAACACAGGGGACAATGATCTCATTCATATATGGCATTAAAAAAAATAAAACAGTTTGTATAGACTATAGATTGTAATGATTGGTGTTAAGGGTTATAGTCATTTGGGGAGATGTTTATTTCAATTTGGTTAAAGAACATAAAATATCTGTTATCTAAAAGAAGTAAACTTTAGTGGTCTATTGATATGTTGCTATAGTAAATAACACTGTATAAAATCTTTACAAGGCTCATGGTTTGGATATGTATTCTCATCAGATAATAATTAACTGTATGAATAATGTATACACCAATTAGCTAGACTTAGTTATCCCACTGTGTATAGTAAATCATGATGTTATACATCACAAGTGAATAAAAATTTACATCAATTTAAACAAACAAACAAAAAAGAAATATTTTCAATCAGAGGGGTGGACCAAAGAACTGATGTGACTATGCCTTTTCACGGGGATCCTAGACAGAAAAATTGGCTTTGGTGGTTACCAGAGGGAATGATGGAATACAAGGTGGTTGGGTTTGAGACATTGATGATTCTAATTACCAGCTGGTGAAATGGGAAACCAGATAGTGCCATGGGTTTAGATATCACCGAGATGCAGAAGAGTGAAAGTGACACCTAGATCAAGGGAAAATAAAACATAGGCAGACATACAGACATAGTTGGGACCAAGAAGAGAGATGACAGATACTGACTACATTTATTTCTTTGTGATGCCTTTATGGTATTTATATTAGTGTGTGTCAGCTGATAGCCATTCACAGCATTTACGAGCAGGGAGTCCTGGTGTTGGGTAACATGGATAAACTTTGCTAATTACACTTTCCACTAAGGACACTTTGGGGGAAGCACAACTTCTCAAGAGAAGCTTGACTAATTTAAACTCTGTGTAAAATCAAGAGTTAAAAAACAAAAAACAAAAAACTGGGATTTCATGTACATGGTACCAGAAGTTGATTTTCAAAATCCCAATTGCTTATAGATTGCAGTCCACCCAACTGACAGCTTAGGTCAAGCTTCTACACTGGTCATACTTTACTAGCTATAATAAATCTAGCAATGCTTCTTGTCCTCTTCTTCAGTGGTGGCATTGGACTCTTCCTCCTCCTCTTCCTCCTCCTCCTCCTCCTCTTCTTCTTCCTCTTCCTCCTCCTCTTCCTCCTCTTCCTCCTCTTCCTCCTCTTCCTTCTCCTCCTTTGGATTTTCATTCTTCTCATCCTCATGGTCTTCCCCCTCCTCCCACATCTTTCTGTCATCACTCTATAAAAAATGAGTTTGCAGATTTCCAAGTTCTCCTTACTTTGTTAATACAACAGGATATGAATTATGATTGGGTATACTTAAGCTTCTCTCTGATTTGCCATTTTGAATGAAACTGGGAGTTGCCTGGTGAAAGCAGACGCAGTATGTTCTCAGAATTCACACTTATTTGCAGACTGTGTGTGACTCAGGGCCAGAACCAGGGCTGTAGGGTCTCAGGTCTGTCAGAAACACTGTGTAACCTTGTCTTGTTGTTTCCCTACCTCTTAGCATTTAATTTGTGAAATGAGTGTAATCAGGGCTTCCTGACAGGAATCATGTAAGGGTTAATTAATTGCTGTTTGTTAAGTGTACTGAGATTGTCAGATTAAAGCATTAGGGAAGTGTCAAGTTTGTGTTATTATGGTATTAGTTTTCTTTGTTTGGTAGGAAATGCCATTTCTGAGAAATTTGCTTTAACAGTAAAATAAGCCATTTTAATCAGTGCACAATCAAGCCCTTATTCACCAAGTCCAAGGGTGTAGACAGTCACTAAGAAGCCTAGTGTTGGCTGACACAAGGACAGGAATCTGAAAAGCAGGCTCTGGATACAAAGAAAGCCCAGAAAAAGAGACTCGGGGCAATCATTTCCTGCCTGCCCAGGGCTCTCATGTTACAGACCCAATACAAATCACTAATAACAGAGGAAACAGAAAATATGTAATTTTAGCAACCAGTACTCCCTTCTAAAAATTATCCATGTCACCAAGAAAGTCTTGAAGTATTTGTGCATATATATATATATATATATATATATATATATATATATATATATATATATAAACATTTCATTAAATATTTCATTAAAATACAAACTTCGACTTTGGCATGCAGTTATTAAACACTTAGCACCTAAGACCGGTATGTCTCTGGATGTCACTTTATTTATATAAATACAAATAGGATTTAACTTAGGCTTTACTATTTTGCTAGTTGCCACTACATTTGCTTTTTCCAAGAAAATGTTGACTGTTTTATATTTAAACATTATTTTAAAACTTATGTAAATTTTAAGGCACTATTTTTCTAGTACATCTATCACTACCAATAATATATAAGCCAATAAGCTTATTCAACAAAAATAACAATTTAAAAATATTTAGTGTGAGAAAATTAATTTATTATATGGATATTTAGTTAATTCCAGATGGTTAATTTCTAAACAACTAAGTAGCAAAAAATGATTGCCATATTTTTTATCAAAAGACATTTGATTATTTTGTAAGCTTTAAGAATTATGCTGTAGTTCCATGAAATTCAAGAAGTTTTACAAACTTTTTGGCAACAGAAATATTAACTGCTTACCCTACTCTAAAAAAAAATCTCTAATCTTCATTTTGAAATTATCCAAGATCATACTTTACATTTATCCTGTGTGTCAACAGAAAATAACAAGGGAGGTATCATCATAGTTCCTTTGGATACTTTTAGAGGCACCTCCCAGGTCTCTAATTTATCCTTTAATTTTATAATCTAGTTGCAAAAGATCCACAGCCATCTCTTTAAAATGAAGGTCAGATGCTGTCACAGGAACTTTTTAAATCACTGCTCACTGGTCACTTCCCTATTTATTAAATGCAATCCATTCATGTCCTATCTGATGCACCCACAAGGAGAGTTCCTGGACTCTCTTTTCAGTGTCCTTGTCACAGTCAGTGCTTCCCTTGGAAACTCTCAGAAGCAGGATGCTAGTTCTTCCCGAAGGCATTAGCTCTTTCTGCTCCTTTTGCAGGGCTTCTGCCTCACTTCCTTCAGCTCTGTGCTCAGATATTACATGAAAGTGCTTTTTTTACCCATCTGCTCTCTAATAGCAACACTTACAACACCTTGTCTACACCTTATTCTGCTTTAAGCATTTATAGTCTGCTGTAATGGAATTCATCTTTCTTAGTGAATAAGGACTTTGTTTTACATGACTCTTCAGTGTATAACACAAATTTGTAAAATAATTAAGTATTAAATATAAATACTTCCCACCAAACACAAAGATTCTCTCAATAATATCATTCACTCATATTTATAGCAACGGACTTTTACATAATTAAAGGGATTAATCAATAATAAAATTTTGTTGACAATAATATGAGACAAAATTTTATCAAATTCATTTAACATTCAGAATAATTTATTAGACCTTTAAACAATATCCAATTTTTAAGTTTAATAATTGCTTATAAGGAAAACATTGGCCAGGGTAGATCATCACTTGTCAGTCCCTCTGAAGACCTCCCAAGAGACCTGCTGCACTCGGGGCAATAGGCAGTGGACACTCCCAAATAAATACAGCAGCTGGGAACCCCTAGGAGCCCAGCAAACTCAGAATCCATCACCTCTGTTCAAAGTCCACCTCCCTTCTGGTCTGTGTCTTCTGCTGGGCAGATAATCAGCATGTCTGTCATTCTGAAGACCCCACAGTCTGAAGGCCTTCCAGAAGATCTGCTGCACCCAGTGCAAGAGACTCCACACTCTAAAGGCCTCCCATGAAGTCTGTACCCAGGGAAACAAGAAAGATCATCAGCATGTTTGTTCCTCTAAAGACCCTACAGTCTAAGGGACTTCCAGGAGTCACAGGTCCACCAGGAGATCTGCAACAATCCAGGGACACAGAAGGCAGGTTCCAGACAGAGAAACACAGGGCAGTTAGCACGAGAGATAACCAGATGGCAAGAGACAGCACATGACCATAGTAACCGAAGACAATATACATTGTCGCCATCGGAATCCAGTTCTCCCACCACAGCAAGCCCTGGTAACCCTAATACACCTGAAAGTTAGAATGCTGACTTAAAATCCTATCTGATGAAGATATAGAATCTTTTAAGGAGGATATAGATAATTACGAATAGAAATGCAGAAAAACATAAGTAAACAGGTAGAAGCCCTTAAAGAGGAAATAAATAAATCCCCTAAAGAAATTCAGGAAAGCACAATCAAACATGTGAAGTAATTGAACAAAGAGGTCCAAGACCTGAAGTTGCAAATAGAAACAATAAAGAAAACACAAATGGAAGCAAACCTGGAAATAGAAAACCTAGGAAAGATGTCAGGAGCTACAGATGGAAACATCAACAACAGAATACAAGAGATAGAGAAAAGAACTCTCAGTTGCAGAAAACACCTTAGAAGATATTAACACAATGATCAAAGAAAATTCTAAACATAAAAAACTCCTAACTCATATTATTCAGAAAATCTAGGACACAATGAAAAGATCATACCTAAGAATAATAGGAATAGAAAATAGTGAAGATTTCCAGCTCCAAGGACCAGAAAATGTCTTCAATGAAATCATAGAAGAAAATGTCCCCAACCTAAAGAGAGAGATGGCCATAAATGTACAAGAAGCCTATAGAAAACCAAAGAGATTGGACCAGAAAACAAACCCTCTCATCATATAATAGTCAAAACATTAAATGTACAGAATAAAGAACGGATATTAAAAGGTATGAGGGAAAAAGACCAATATATAAAGGATTTTCTATCAGAATTATACCAGACTTCTCAAAAGAGACCCAAAAAACAAGTAGAGCTTGAACAGAGGTCATGCAAACCCTAAGGGAACACAAATGCAGGCCCTGGCTATTATACCCAACAAAACTCAATCATATAGATGGAGAGACCAAAATATACCATGACAAATCAAAATTTAAACAATATCTATCTACCAATCCAGTCCAGGGGATTCTAGAAAGAAAACTCCAACAGAAGGAGGCTACCTACACCAAAGATAAAAAAACAAATTAATCATCTCACAAAAAAAAAAGGAGAGAATCACATATAATGCCACCTACAACAACAAACATAACAGGAACTAACAATCATCTTTGTTAAATATGTCTCAATATCAATGGACTCAACTCACATGTAAAAGATATAAGCTAACAGACTGAATATGCAAGCAGGTTTCAGCAATTTCCTGCATACAGGAGACATATCTTAATCATAAAGAGTGAAACTACCCCAGAGTTAAAGGCTGGAAAAAGTCGTCCAAGCAAATGGTCCCAAGAAACTGCAAGTTCCCATTCTAATATCCAATAAAATAGACTTTCAACTAAAAGTTATTAAAAGAGATGGGGAAGGACACTTCATATTCCTAAAGAGAAAAATTTACAATGAGAAAGTCTCAATTATGAACATCTATGCCCCAAATACAAGGACAACCACATTCATAAAAGCAACTTTACTAAAGCTAAAAACACACATTGAACCCCACACAATAGTAATGGGAGACTTCAACAACCCACTCTCACTAATGGGCAGGTTATTGAAACAGAATCTAAAGACAGATATACTGAAACTAGTAGAGGCTATGAACCAAATTAATTTAACAGATATCTACAGAACATTTAACCCTAGAACAAAATACCTTCTTCAAAATTGACCATGTAATTGGTCACAAAACAGGCCTCAACAAATATAAGAAGACTGAAATAATTCCATGTACCCTATCAGATCACCCCTGTACTAAGGCTAACCTTCAACAACAACAACAACAACAACAACAAACCCCCCCCCAAAAAAAAACAACAGAAAACATACATACCCATGTAAAATGAACAACTCTGTACTCTGATAACTTGGTCAGAGACAAAAATAAAGAAATTAAAGGCTTCCTGGAATTTAATAAAAATGTTGACACATCATGCCCAAATTTATGGAACATAATGAAAGAAGTACTAAGAGGAAAAAAATCAGACCACTAAGTGCCCTGGTAAAGAAACTGGAAAGTTCTTACACTAGCAACTTCATAGCACAGAAAAAGCTATAGAACAAAAAGAAGCAAACACATCCAAGAGGATTAGACAGCAGGAAATAGTCAAATTCAGGGCTGAAATCAACCAAATAGAAACAAAGAGAATACAAAGAATAAAACCTAAACCTGGTCCTCTGAGAAAATCAACAAGACATATACCTCTAGCAAAACTAGCTAAAGGGCACAGAGATCGTATCCTAGTTTAACAAAATCAGAAAATAAAAGGGAGACGTAACAACAGAAACTGAGGAAATTTAAAAATCATCAGATCCTACTACAAAAGCGTATACTCAAGAAAACTAAATGACTTTATGAAATTCCTAGCCAAATGGATGGACCTGGAGGGCATCATCCTGAGTGAGGTAACACATTCACAAAGAACTCACACAATATGTACTCACTGAAAAGTGGATATTAGCCCCAAACCTAGGATACCCAAGATATAAGATATAATTTGCTAAACACATGAAACTCAAGAAGAATGAAGACTGAAGTGTGGACACTATGCCCCTCCTTAGATTTGGGAACAAAACACCCATGGAAGGAGTTACAGAGACAAAGTTTGGAGCTGAGATGAAAGGATGGACCATGTAGAGACTGCCATATCCAGGGATCCACCCCATAATCAGCATCCAAACGCTGACACCATTGCATACACTAGCAAGATTTTATTGAAAGGACCCAAATGTAGCTGTCTCTTGTGAGACTATGCTGGGGCCTAGCAAACACAGAAGTGGATGCTCACAGTCAGCTAATGGATGGATCATAGGGCTCCCAGTGGAGGAGCTAGAGAAAGTAGCCAAGGAGCTAAAGGGATCTGCAACCCTATAGGTGGAACAACATTATGAACTAACCAGTACCCCGGAGCTCTTGACTCTAGCTGCATATATATCAAAAGATGGCCTAGTCGGCCATCACTGGAAAGAGAGGCCCATTGGACTTGCAAACTTTATATGCCCCAGTATAGGGGAACACCAGGGCCAAAAAGGGGGAGTGGGTGGGCAGGGGAGTGGGGGTGGGTGGATATGGGGGACTTTTGGTATAGCATTGGAAATGTAAATGAGCTAAATACCTAATAAAAAATGGGGAAAAAAAAAGAAAACTAAATGACTTTCTAGACATATACCACATACCAAAGTTAAATCAAGAGCAGATAAACTATCTAAACAGGCTCATATCCCTTCAGTAAATAGATGAAGTCATTAAAAACCTCCCAACCCTGAAAATCTACAAGCATGGGAGATCTTTCCATCTTCTGAGGTTTTCTTCAGTTTCTTTCATCAGAGACTTGAAGTTCTTGTCATATAGACCTTTCACTTGTTTGGTTAGAATCACACCAAGAACCTTTATATTGCTTGTTACTATTGTGAAGGGTGTCATTTACCTAATTTCTTTCTCAGCCTGTTTATCCTTTGAGTATTGGAAGGATAATGATTTGTTTGAGGGTACTGTTAATTTTATATCCAGCCAGTTTGCTGAAGTTGTTTATCAGCTGTAAGGGGTTTTCTGGTGGAGTGTTTGGGGTCACTTACGTATACTATAATAACATCTGCAAATACTAATAATTTGATTTTTTCCTTTCCAATGTGTATCCCTTTGAGCATTTTTTATTGTCTAATTGCTCTAGCCAGAACTTCTAGTACTATATTGAATAGATAGCAAGAGAGAGGACAGCCTTGTCTAGTCCCTGATTTTAGTGGGATTGTTCAAGTTTCTCTCCAATCAGTTTGATGTTGGCTACTGGTTTGCTATATATTGTTTTTACTATGATTAGCTATGTGCCTTGAGTTCCTGATCTTTCCAAGACTTTTTAACATGAAGGGATATTGAATTTTGTCAAATGTTTCTCAGCATCTAATGAAATGACCATTTTTTTTCCTTTGAGTTTTTTTTAATGGCCATCTTTCCAAAAGCAATATATGGATTCAATACAATCCCCATAAAAATTCCAACTCAATTTTTCATAGAGTTAGACAGAGAAATTCTCACATTTATCTGGAATAACAAAAAACCTAGGATATTGAAAACAATTCCCCACAATAAAAGAACTTTTGGGGAAATCAGCATCCTGGACCTCAAGCTGCACTGTAGAGCAATAGTGATAAAAACTGCATGGGGTTGGCACAGTGGCAGGCAGGTAGATCAATGGAATAGAATTGAAGACCCAGAAATGAACCCACATACCTACAGTCACTTGGTCTTTGACAAAGGAACTAAAACCATCCAATGGAACAATGACAGAATTTTTAACAAATGGTGATGGTTCAACGGGCAGTTAGCATGCAGAAGAATGCAAATTAATTCATTATTATCTCTTTGTACAGAGTTCAAGTCCAAGTGGATCAAGGACCTCCACATAAAACCAGATACACTAACGCTAATAGAAAAGAAAGTGGGGAAGAGCCTCAGTCACATGGACACAGGGTAAAATTTCCTGAACAGAACACCAATAGCTTATGCTCTAAGATAAAGAATTGACAAATGAGACCTCATACAATTGCAAAGCTTCTGTAAGCTAAAGTTCTGTCAATAGGACAAAACTGTAACCAACAGATTAGAAAAGATCTTTACCAATCCTACATACAGCAGAGAGCTAATATCCAATATACACAAAGAACTTAAGAAGTTAGACTCCAGAGAACCAAATAACCTTATTAAAATGGGGGACAGAGCTAAACAGAGAATTTTCAACTGAGGAAACTCAAATCACTGAGAAGCATCTAAAGAGATGTTCAATATCCTTAGTTATCAGGGAAATGCAAATCAAAACAACCCTGAGATTCCACCTCACACCAGTCAGAATGGCTAAGGTCAAAAATTCAGGTGACAGCAGATGCTGGCAAGGATGTGGAGGAAGAACAGTCCTCCATTGCTGGTGGGACTGCAAGCTGGTACAATCACTCTGGAAAACAGTTTGGCTGTTCCTCAGAAAATTGGACATAGGTTTAATAGAAGATCCAGTAAAACCTCTCCTGGGCATATACCCAGAAAATGCTCCAACTTGTAATAAGGTCACATGCTCTACTATGTTCATAGCAGCCTTATTTATAATAGCCAGAAGATGGAAAGAAACCATATGTCCCTCAACAGAGGAATGGATACAGAAAATGTGGTACATTTACACAATGGAGTACTACTCAGCTATTAAAAACAATGAATTCATGAAATTCCTAGGCAAACTGATGGAGCTAAAACACATCATCCTGAGTGAGGTAACCCAGTCATAAAAGAACTCACATGGTATACACTCACTGATAAGTGTATGTTAGCCCAGAAGGTCAGAATACCTAAGATAAAATTCACAGCCCATTGAAGCTCAAGAAGATGGAAGACCAACGTATGGATACATCAGCAGTTCAGTCCTTCTTAGAAGGTGGAACAAAATACCCATGAAAGGAGATGCAGAGACAAAGTATGTAGCAGAAGCTGAAGGAAAGACCATCCAGAGTCTGACCCATCTGAGGATCCATCCCATAAACAGTAACCAAATGCAGACCCTATTGTGCATGCCACCAAGCTTCTGCTGATAGGATCCTGATATATCTGTCTTCTGAGAGCCTCTCTAATTGCCTGACAAATACAGAGGTGGAAGCTCTAAGCCAACCATTGAACTGAGCAAAATGAAGGAGCTAGAGAAAGGACTGAGGGAGCTGAAGGGACTTGCAGCCCCATAAGAAGAACAACAATATGAACCAACCAGTAACCCCAGAGCTCCCAGGGACTAAACTGTCAACCAAAGAGTACATATGGAGGGACCCATGGTTCCAGCTGCCTATGTAACAGAAGACGGCTTGTTGGACATCAATGGGAGGAGAGGACCTTGGTACTTAGAAGGCTCAATGCTCAGTGTAGGGGAATGCTAGGACAGGGTAGTAGGAGTGGGTGGGTTGGTGAGCATGGAGTGGGGTGGGGGGGTTGGGACACAGGGTTTTTGGAGGGGAAACCAGGAAAGGGTTTGAAATGTAAATAAAGAAAAGATCTTTAACAAGCTGAGTGCCAGATAGCTTTAGTGTGGAATTCTATCAGACTTTCAAAGAAGAACTAATACCAGCATTCCTCAAACTATTCCATAAAATGGAAACAGAAGGGACACTACCTAATTCATTCTATGAAGCCACAATTATTTTGATACCTAAAGCATACAAAGACTCTACAAAGAATGACAACTTTAGACCAATTTAATTATGTGTATGGATGAATAGTACTAAAAAAAAAAAAACTTTTAGCACACTTAATCTAAGAAAATACTGAAACCATCTTTCATCATGATCAAATATGCTTCATCCCAGGGATCCAAGGTTGTTTAAGTATATGAAAATCCGTGAATGTAATCCACTATAGAAACTAACTCAAAGAAATAAAAGTCATGATTATCTCATTAGATGTTGAAAAAGCATTTGATATAATAGAACACCCTTTCATGTTAAAAGTATTGGAGAGATCAGGATTATACTCGGGTATGGAGTAGGGGGCAGAGGAACAGGAGGGAAGCCCTGGAGTATGCAAACTTTGGGGTGGTATGTGGGGTCTCTCTAGAAAGTTACAGAGACCTTTGCAGTAAGAGACTCTCAGGACTCAAAGGGAAGAGCCTTAGATGAAATCTCCAACAGTGAACAGAGGAAACTTGTAGAATCCACCTCCAGTAGAAAAACAGGGCATCAAGTTGGTTGAATTAGGGAAAGGCTGGAAGAAGCTAAGGAGGAGGAGGGTAACTCCATAGGAAGACCAGCAGTCTCGACCTACTTGGATTCTTAAGATCTCTCAGAAACGGAGCCACCAAAAGATAAGCATACAAGATGTGCTCTGAGGACCCTGACACATATACAAGAGAGGACTCCCTTGTCAGGCCTCAGTGGGAGAAGATGAGCCTAACCCTTGAGAGCCTTTAGGCACCAGAGAGTGGCAAAGCCTGGTGGGGGAGAGGGTGCAAGTATGTGTGTGTTGGGGGGGTAGTCCTCTTGGAGACAAGGGTGAGGAGGAATGGGATGGGGGACTGTCAGACGGCACACCTGGAAGAAGGCAATGACTGGATTGTAAAACATAAAAGCAATAAGAAAAGAAAAAGAAAAAGTAAAGCATCTATTAATTATATGCAACTAAGCATATTGCTTATATAAATTCAATGAAGAAATATAGATATTATCAAAACCTGAAATTTTTGCTTCTATAAGTGAATAATCAAATTTGACATAGATTACTTCCTGAGTACATCTGTGAAATTCTCTGTAATTGATTTATTCTAATCATTCAGAAATTATATTAATCTTAATTAATTGAAATGAAGTCAACTATTATATTTTAAGAGCAATATCTCAAATGATTATTTCTTGTAATACATATGTAAAAATGTAATACATACGCTTATTCCATCCAGTGAGATACACTGAATTCTCTATAGTAAAAATAAAGAAACTTGTGGCTGTGAGCATGCTCAGCAGGTAAAGTACCTGCTGGCAAGATTCATGACTTGAATGCAATCCGTGGAATGCACATGGAGGAAAGGATAGACTCTCCTAACTTCTCCTGACCTCATCTGCTCACACCAGCTTGTGTTCCCAGTAATATAGGAGCACACACATAAATATTAGCATTCTTTGAAACAAAGATGTATCTGAAGTGGATTTAAAAGGTGACTAAGTCTTTTCAAATATAAATTGAACTTGCACTTTCTTAGGACAAAGAATTGAGATAATTTTAGTTAATAATAATAATAATAATAATAATAATAATAATAATAATAATACAAAGCTAGCATCCAGAGGTAGAGAGAAGGCAGGAAAGCAGCAGTACCATGTGTGGATGGAATAGAAAGAATCTTGTGGAGGTGGAGAGAAAGCAACTTAGAGAGGGAGTACAGTAGGAACCTAGAAGGAGAGCTTTACAGGGCAGTCTGGGAAAACAAGGGGTGACTGTATCTGGGGAGGAGTAAGAAGGATAATACAGACAGACAAGCAGGAAAGAGAGGCAAACAACAGTAAGGACACTTTTTGGTAACCCAATCACAAAAGAAGTCACTTGATATGCACTCACTGATAAGTGGATATTAGCCCAGAAACATAGAAAGCCCAAGATACAATTTGCAAAACACAAGAAATTCAAGAAGAAGGAAGACCAATGCATGGATACTTCATTCCTCCCTAGAATAGGGAATAAAATACCCATGGAAGAAGTTACAGAAACAAAGTTTGAAGTTAAGATGAAAAGATGGACCATCCAGAGACTACCCCACCCTGGGATCCATCCCATAATCAGCCACCAAACACAGACACTATTGCACATGCCAGCAAGTTTTCGCTGAAAGGACCCTGATATAGCTGTCTCTTGTGAGGCTATGCCAGTGCCTGGCAAATACAGAAGTGGATGCTCGCAGTCATCTATTGGATGGAACACAGGGCCCCCAATGGAGGAGCTAGACAAAGTACCCAAGTAGCTAAAGGGATCTGCAACCCTATAGGTGGAACAACAATATTGGACTAATCAGTACCCCCAGAGCTCGTGTCTCTAGCTGCATACATAGCAGAAGATGTCCTAGTCGGCCATTATTGGGAAGAGAGGCCCTTTGGTTTTGCAAACTTTATATGCCCCAGTACAGGGGAACACCAGGGCCAAGAAGTGAGACTGAGTGCGTAGGGAAGTAGGGCAGGGGTGGGTGAGTATAGGGAAATTTTGGGATAGCAGTTGCAATGTAAATGAAGAAAATATCTAATAAAAAAATTAAAAATGATACTTTTTAAATCCATAAGCAAGCATGCTATTTTACAAAATTACTTAATATACATACACTATATATTTGTGTACACCTATGTGTGTGTGTGTGTGTGTGTGTGTGTGTGTGTGTGTGTGTATGTATGTATGTATGTATGTATGTATCTGTGTACTACATAGATACCACTACAGGTGAGATCAATGATTGCTGAGAGATGGATAATCAGGCTTTTAAAGGAATGAGCTTTCATATGGGTAGTCTTATCTTGTGTGTTTAACTGTGCACAGGAGTGTATGAGTTATGATAAATGGGCTTATTAGTTATATATGTGTATATACATACATATACATATGTGTATTTATAGTTTTATCATATATCTATCTATTATCTATCTATCTATCTATCTATCTATCTATCTATCTATCTATCTATCTATCTCTATATATATCTTTTTGTGCTTCTCTCTGTCTCTTCTGTCTCTTTCATGTATTTATTTAAAAGGAAATTTTGTGAATTGGAGAGGGATGGACATAGGAGTTGAGGCAAGAGGAAAACCTATGAATTAATAGAAGTTAAGATCCATAAGTGTGGGGGTTTAGATATGTCAAGATGTAATTTATAGAATTTAAAGTTCTGAGTGAGGATATATCAGATGTCCAACCCTCAGGTTAATTCAGAGAAGTTTGCAAGTTGCAAGGAAACTGGGTTTGCATAGCAGTTGCTACACCACGGCCAGGCAAGTAACATTTGTTCTGTTCTCTCTAAAAAACATATTACAAATTTTCAGCTTTGCAGGCCATGGAATTGTCTCTGTCTTTGTAGTCAGACAGATGCCATTATTAACATTTTGGGCTACAATCCCAGTAATGTACCATATTCCACAAACCCGTACATCTTCCAATTTAGGTCAGGAAGAAGAGAAAAGCCCTAATTATTTTTTCTCCCTTGGATATACTGATATTTTTAATTAGGTCATTTATTTACTTTGTATCCTGATTGCAGCTTTCATTCATACCTCTCCTCCCAGTTCCTCTCTTACCTCCCCTCGCTCCCTGACTTTTATAATAAGGAGATCCTAGGGTTGTACTGTGACTATCGCTTTCTGTCACAGAGATGCTTATGGTGACATGTGACCAATGTTTAAGGCAGAGATTTATAGTACTTTGAATTCACATGAATTTCTCCTGTGAAACACAGGTTTTATATACCTTAGCAAATGCAATCATTTTCTGGCATGTCCAACATCAGAATTTAATATTCTCAAATTAAAATAACTCACTTTGATGTGGCTTAACTGTTATTGAATACAAGTCAACATTTTATTAACAGGCAGCTGTTTGAAAAATCTAAGGAGCCGAGGCTTCTGTTTTATTTGGCAGAAAGTTGTAGGTGTAAGGATCTTAAATCATCCCTAATACACTAGCTGAGAAGTCACCCACACACAGATTTCCACGATAAACACAGGGAAAGCAATCCCTTACCTTGTTGTGACACATGTTGCATCCTGCTTCAGTCTTTTACATTTTTTTAATCCATAAGGAAAGGCCAGACATGGGAGGAATAATAATACTCCTTAATTGAGTTACCTAGAGACTTATTTTGTTATGCTATTTAAATTTTATTAACTTGATTCCCTTTTATGGTTCCTATATAAAATGAAAGAATGCCTTTTTGCAGTTACCTAAAAATTTTCAGCCACAATTATCCTTAAAAATCAGTTTGAAATGCTTCTCCTCTCTTTATTGATCTTTTCCAATGTCGACCTCTTATTTTCCTTCCATGCACGAGAGAACAAACAGTACATGGCAAGTTATACATCTGTTCCTTAACAACACTGCATGTAAATTCAGGGCAGATTCTATGCCCGATTTATCATTTATCTGCAGCATCTGATTTAACTCGTAGCCTGGAGTAGCTACTTCCTAAGTGTTCTTTGAAGTTTTGCATGGACAGGCATGCTAATTGGTTGGTTTCTAATGCATCTATCTTCAGCGTACATCAGCTCCAATTGCATTGTATATCAGCTAACAATAAAAAGTACCTTTGAGAACCTTTCAGGAATGTTTTGTAATATGACCTCATCATTGTTGTTGTCAGCAATATACATAATATAATTGAATAATAATTATGTAATTAAACACACCATGACGGGGTGGCAGGTATTTGGCTAAAATGTTGTTTGTGTAACTAATTGTGTCACCCAAAAATACTGCAAGAGTAAGGAAATACAAATACTGCTTAGAGGATTCTTTTGTTCTTTTTTAAAGAGAAGATTCAAACAAATTTACCAAAATAAAGTTGTGTATTTTCATCATAGGAACACAGAATTAGAGTTTGGTCGGTATAGTAAATATTTTACATTTGTTTAAGTTTAATTTATGTAAATAAATTTATGTCTCTTTGTCATTATTTTAAAGCACTTGTAGATGAATGATATCTATGAGAAGTCCAAAGATGTCCATATCCTACCCTATGGATCTGGTAAATATGTTGTGTCACATGGAAAGAGGGAGGTTACAGATAGAAATTTTGTTAAATACCATCAGTTGGAAATAATACCTTGAATTTATCCAGAAAAATTAAACTTAGCTCACGATTTCTTCCAAGCAAAGCATCTCTCAAGGCGATATGAACATGGAGGTGTGGTCAGAGAGATGCCAGTTTGATGCCAGAGGGACTAAGCTCTAGATAAAAAAAAAAATGTCCATCTCTAGGGAACAGGGAAATTCGAGTTACGATTTCCATGATGATCTTATTGAAGGAACATGGCCCTGCCAATGTTGGCTTTGATCTAGTGTGACTTAAACTGGAACAATTGTAAGTCCCAGTGTTCCTAATAATTTGTAATAGGAGCAAAACAAAATTACCATACTATCTTATTGTCTTTGGGCTTGATGGTTCCCTGGCTTCACATTCAAATATGCTTTGTATTTTATTCCTGACTATCATATTTTGGGTCTGTTTAAAAGTGAGCTACATTCATACCAGAGGCTTCTGTTATCCAAATGTATGTATTTGATACACTTCAGTAAAACCTCTCAATTCACTGCTTGAGCAAACTCCTGTCCTTCCACACAATAGAAATCATTGCTTGCAAAGCTCATGCCATTTACTTCAGTTGAAATCTGAATGATGCAAAGCATGAGTAACAACATAATAGGACCCTCATCTTGTAATCTGGATAGATGTGTGCCATGCTTTGGAAATCAAATATTGTTCCCCTTGACGTTTTGACAAGTAATTTCGACAACAATATACATTTGGCTAACTCATGAATGTAGTACTTCCCGTCCCCCGGATAGTGCGGGGTTCGCACTATACTAAGAATGACAACAATTATAGAACTGACGAGCATCTGCCAAGTGAACAGATGGCCTTTCAGTTTAGAGGAACAATGGCAAGGAAAGAAAAAGCAGAGGGGTGTGGTGAAGGAGATGGTAGGGTGGGATTTAGAAAAAATTATCCCTCAATCTTAAACAACACTGACCAAATGCATGTTATAGTTTGCTATGGAAAAGTATGAAGAACCAGGAGAAAACTGCTGTTTACTAATGACCCTCATGTGATTTGTAAATCTTGTTGACCATGCACATGAGAGCCACAAGAATAGACTTATGTAATTGTAACATTCTTAGATACAGAAACAGCTAATTTAAGTGTAATCAATGGGAGGTTGAAGAGAGGTGACACTTTTTCCTTAAATAATCTCTGTGTGCATCTCTTTAAAAGAAATATATTTTATTTTGCGGGACAACAAGCAAAAATAATGAGAATTAGAACTCTACCCCTATGAATCTTAAAACATTTGTATAGATACTCTTTGTAAGAACAATGAGGTAACCGTCCTTGCTGACCATTTTGAGTAATTCTATTTTGATTGAGGGAGAAAACATGCCAAGTCCTGAAATGTGGGTACCTCCTTGCAAAGATCGCAGCTGCAGGGGTAGTGTGTATGTATGCTTGAATTGGCATGTACATTTTCATCCATATAAAGAAGGACCTACATTCTTGCTGTGAGGAATATATGTGACAATTGATTTATGTATGTTAGAATTTATAACTTCACAAAATATCCTCACACATTAAGAATCTCTGTGCATAAGCAATTTGTATGCATAGAAAATTGAAACTGACTTTTGGGTTATATTGAGTTTACAATCTGTACTATGATCCTTGCCTTATCAAAACAGCTCTTCAAGCCCTGCAGATATTTCATTTCTGTACTTGGTAGAATAAACAAGTGTATGCGTGTGTTCATATATGTATTTATTTTTACATATATGGGTGTGCACATGTCTGTGCATGTATGTGGGCATGAGTGTAGAGGTCCAGGGTGGTGTCAGGTACCTTTTTTGATTTTTCTTTCTATACTAAGACAAAAATCACTTTCTGAGTGAGCCTCACAAATTTAGCTAGTCTACCTAGCAAAACATCTCTGCTGATATACTGTCTCTCTCTCAGTGCCCTGGGATTATAGCTATGCTGCCAGGCCTACCAGTTATTTTTCATGGCTGTTGGTAATCTGAATATAGTTTCCCGGGATTTGATGACATTATGTACTGATTCATCCTCCATTGTATTGTATTGACAACACTTTTTACACCCAAATATCAATTTAGATGCCAAAAGATCAAATAATAATGACAGCTATTTCTTAGGCAAAGTATTTAATTTTTAATTTTTTTTCTTTCACTGAAGTCCCTCAAGAGACTTGAGACCCCGTGGGGTGAAAAGGCCTGGCAAGTGGTGGGAGGAATGGGAGCATCCTCTTTGAGACAGAGGTAGGGGGTTTAGGGGGTTGGAGAGAGAAGGAATGAAATGAGGAACTGTGGAAGGGCAGACCCAGACAGAGTAATGACTGGACTGTAAAAAATAAAAGTAATACAATTTTTTTCTTATATATCACCTTGTATAATATTCAATTAAAAATTGTTATCTAGATATGGGTTGCTATTTTTGCACCTTGTAAAGATGATAACATGTTCAAGGCCACAAAATTAATAATTGGGAAGTTATTGTTGAAGGCCACGTTTACATGATTCTATTTTCCTTAGGAACTGTCTTCAAATAAGAATGGTAATCCGAGGCAGTGATACTACACAAACAGTAAGATTTCAGTGACTGAGCACAGTCATCGGTTGTGAGGATGATAAGCTGGCGTTAAGTCTGAAGAGACATTCTATCTCAGAAGATGACACATAGAAACAAATGCCTTTGTTATAAAAGCTATGTTGTATTTATGTTGGACCTTATTAAGGTTCTGCCTCCAGAGGGAGAAAGACTACATGAAAGAACACCTACGGGATGTATTTATATCCCACCCCCACACTTATGATTGGATCAACACATTTCTGCTTTTACATCTTTACATAAAATGCAAGAATGTGGGTGCTAAAGGGAGGCTGGGTTTGCAGTGTAGCTGTTTGGTCAAAGATAAGCAGAGATTATATTGGATATCTAGGCATCTCTTTAATACATTCCTTACTGAATCTTATTGATATATTTGTGAATGGCAAGACATCTTCAGCCTGAATCTCCAGGGATTTGTTCAGAGGCTTTAGACTTTTGCCTCAGCCTCATCTGACCTACTCTAAGGGTTTGCAATAATCTTTTGTCCTATTCAACTCTGCCTGTAAAGATGGCTTGATTTGCTCATATGATTTAAAAGGTTCTTTATGAATCACGTGCTTACCTTTATATATTTATGTGTTCCAGATTTTTCTTTTTAATATTTACAAGTATTTATTATCATTATGTAGCCAGACTTTTGGCTTATGGACTCCCTTCTCTACCACCCTTCACCCTTCCAACCCTCCAATACTACATAGGAGAGAAAGAAGCCTAGAGGAGAAAGGAGGTGTGAATCTCATTAGACTACATCCAGCTGATTAGTGGTGTCAAGTTCCTTCCAGCAATGTTGATCCTGGTTATCAGATTATCTCCAACCAGCAATCAATAACCAGCAAGCAACAGCAGCAGCAGGAGCAGGGCAGCAGCAAGCCCAAGCCTCCCTCGGATCTAGGATCTTCTACACTTTCAAGAGTCTCCAGAGTTCCAAATGCCATGCACTTACAAGAATTATCTGCAGTTGGAAGAATCACATGCCTGCTAGAGCACAAGGTAGATCATGGTTGGCTGCTGTGGACAATCTGAAGCAGCTCCATATCCTACAGTTGGGATTAAAACAAAACATATTTTTATAACATTCATCTATTTAAAGACATCAAAATTCTCAACACAGATTTATATAAGAACTTACTGTTTTATTTAATGAGCTCTCTCTCTCTCTCTCTCTCTCTCTCTCTCTCTCTCTCTCTTTCTCTCTCTCTGTTTTTGTGTGTGTGTGTGTGCACGCGAGCACACACACACACAAATATTGTACACACGTGCAGAGAACAAAAGGCAACTTGCAATAGTCAGTTCTCTACTTTTAACATATGAATCCCAGGAAACAAACTAAATTCATCATGTTTAGGAACAAATCCTTTCATTTTTCTGAGTCATCTTGTCATCTCCCTTTTTACTGACTTCTTTTGCAGGGGATACTTAATTACCTTTTGTGTTTAATTTTCATTTGTTCAATGAGAGGTGTGGAAAATTAACAAATAAATGACAAGTTACCTTATAGCCATCGAGTCCCTTATAGCTGTAGACTGTACCCCAATGAGCACAGTCAATTGGAAAAAGTATTTTTATATTTTTCTTGCTGCTTTATTCACGTATCTCTATATTTCACATCAAAACTGAGTTCTGGCTTTTGGGTGTGGGGCAATCAATTCTTCTTGCTACTCTTGTGGTTAGAATGAGAGAGCTTCCCCACAGTCTTGGGCATTTGCCATTTGGGGTGGTTTAGTATGACTTTGGTGAAGGAGGCATGCCCCTGTAGATAGGCTTTGTGGGTTTAAATCACTAAGTCACTTTAATTTCATTTCACTTTGTGCTTGAGTTCAAAGATGGGTGCTCTTAGCTGCTTTTCCTGCTTGCATGCCTTCTGCTTTCTTCCACAGTGGACAGATGCCCATCATGCTGGAACTGTAAGCCCAAGTAAACTTTTCTGCATTTATCATAGTGTCTTTTGTTTTGGTTTGTTTGTTTGTTTGTGTTTTGTTGTTGTCCCCAGAAAATAACAATCTCCTTTAACAATGGGTCTTGAGTATTTTTCTCCACTATCTTTGGCTCTTTAAATTCTATACAATCTATATTTTCTACACTCCTATGGTTCCAATGAGAAAACTCCACAATTGTTTTGGCTCTTTGAGTCTGTTCTATGACAAACAGTATTTTACTAAAATGTGAAAAATACATATTATTACAATTTCTGTGACAATTTTAGATTCAGATAAGGGCTAATAACTATATTAGAGGGAAAGAGATTCCACGTGACTGTTCTAAGAGAAGCTGAGAGCTCACACCTTCACACAAAGTGTGACACAGAGACTAGCAATGACTTAAAGGTTAACCTCTCAAGGCCCATGCCCAGCAACATCTTTCCTTCAGAAAGGACACTAACCTAAGGGCCTAAACATTCTCCAATAACACCGCTGTCTAGGCAGCAAGTGTTAACATGACTGGGATTCTGGGTTCTCTGATCTCTGTTATCCTACTGTACCTCAATGAACCCATCAACATTCTTGCTAATGTAAACTCTGAGAGAAACCTGGTGTCAAGAATACAGTATTTACATTTTGATTACATAGTCGTATTTATTTTTTGAATGTAAGACTTGCTTCTGTTAATAATTTAATGATTTTCATCTTTGTAACACTTTTCAAAATAACAATCCTCTTACTATATTCCCAGTTTTAAAGATAAGAAAATTGAGTCTTATAAAAAAATATGTATTTTCCAAACTATGTAACTGGTAAGCTTGTCTTTCATAAGTTGAGCCTAAATCTTGTATTTTCCTAATACAACCATTAGGAATTAGTTCCATGTGTCTTAACTGGCTTCACTCCTCTAATAATGTGATGCACTGTTTTGTGCTACTTTGAAGTCTTATATGTATAATGGGACGTATGGAAAGGTATGTGAATCCCATAGTCCTTAGTATTTATTGACATTTTATTTCTTATAGCAGTGCATCTACACAGTCTGGTTTAGGGCTATTTCCTAATAAATTTACACTTCAATTTCTTCCCGAGATAGAAAAGCAAGGGTCTGTAGATGACTTACAATTTCTTCTTCCACTCATCCATTAATTTGCTGACTTATAATTTTCCCTTATTCCATAAACTTGCATTCTGTAAGCACTATGGCTGCACCAGAATAATGTGGCACAACTATTACTGTGATGAATGCCACAGTATTTCAAAGGCTAGACATAGAAATAGCTTGTTAGAGTCGGTGTAGTAGTGTCACTTCATATACATGCATAGTTTGTTTTAACAACACGAAATTGAGATACATTCTGTAGTTTTTGTGTTAGGAAGATTATAATTATTTTACAAATGGCTAAACATACTTTTATAGATTCTGTAGAATTTCATCACATAATATTTGGGAATAAATCAAATATACCCTGATCAAAAATAAAAAATGGCCAAGTATTTTGGATACTATTGAAAATATTTGTATTGGTTACTTTTGTATTGCTATGATAAAATGCCATGCCCAAAGCAACTTATAGAAGGGAGGGTTTATATGTGCCTATAGTTCAAGAGCACTAAAAAACAAACAAATGAACAAACAAACAAACAAAAAACAAAAACAAAAAAACATTTCTGAAGACCTGAGAGTTCACATATTGAAATTTTGTTCAACATTTTGCAGAAAAAAAAAAAAAACTTTTCAGGAGAGAGAGAAATGACAGAGTGGGGCATGGCACTGAACTTTGAATCTGCACATTTTCTTCAGCAAACTCATACCTCCTATACATACCCAGACAATGCCTCCAGCTGAAGACCAAACATTCAAATGCCCAAGGCATTTATCATTTAAACCACCAGAGAAGTTCAAATTTATAAATATAAATTTTACAGGTACTGTTAAATAGTCAGTCATTAGAAAAATCAGAAGCTTATGTAAATTTTTGGTTCCCATATTATGAAACCCAGAATAATTCTTACACACCAAGCAACACTTAAAACTGACTAAATTACTTTGTGGGTAAAAGGAAAAGCATGGAACCAGGGATCACAAAAGAGCAGTAGAAACAAAGTGCAGAGGCTAAATCTTAGAACCTTGACTATTTAGGACTGAAATCAATAAGCTAAATTAGTAAACAGATCCAAAAGCATGAGGCAATGAGACAAGCCAAATTGGATGTTTTAAAATTGAGAATGAGATGTGGTGATGAGAGAGGTTGGGATGGGATTGATAGTCTGTCGTTTTTAACTTGAGGCATTTGTGGATTAATCATCTTGGAAAACTATATTGAGTCTGAATAGGAATACACAAAAAGAAATGGAATTAAAGAATACATGAAGAATTGAAATTGAATTGAGCATCGTGGAAGACAGTAGAAGTTATCAAACTAGATAATGTAGATATGAAAACTCAACAGAAAACTGGACAAAGACTCCACTGGAGCTGACCTAATAAATTTAATTAATCTAACAATGTCAAAGGGAAAAAAGCATAATGTAATGAATCATGAACTTCCAAAACTAATTTTCAAAAACGCATGTATCTTCAACTTCCTTTATAGTATTAGTATCAAGTGTAAAATATCTTATACAGTATCCCATGCATTTGTCTCTATAATTGTCTCTTACCCTAAATACTTTTCTTTGTGGTAGAGCTTCTGTGAATTCAGTATGTTTATGTTTCAAATCTGAGCTCTCCTGATATACTCAGGAGAACGCATAAATATTTCAGACACACGAGGAGGAACTTCCATTTAGTACAACAAAAGACACTATAAAATAAGAATCTGATGCAAAGAGAATCCAGAAGTAGAAACAAGAGGCATAGTGGTTCATCCTCACATAGAAATGGATGTGACTTATTTTCTGAAGTACGGAAGTGATTAAGGCTTTTTAGAATGTGACTGAAATTTAGTGAAAAATTGGATGGCCTTTGACATGTCTTCTTCTGCTATTTGTCTATGAAAATACCCTTTAAATTTTTTCCTCAATTCTCAGTTTTCCCATTTTTTTAAGCTGTACCCTGTAAACCCAGGAACTCTGAATTGTACTAATTTGTCTTTGTCACTGGACGTGAAGTTATCCGGCTTTGATTGGTTCAGATGCAAATATATTTTAATTTAGAGTCAAGCCAAATTAAATTAATATAAAAGTTTTGACTGGTGCCTAATATACAAGAAATTATATTAGGATAATTTTCACATGAGCTTTCTTAGATAGTTCAGTAATGACAAAAGAGAAGAGAAGATTTTCTTTGAAGATGGTAGAATTACATACATCTATTTGTTCATATTTTGAAGGCACTTTTTTTTTTGTTGTCGTTTTTTTCGAGACAGGGTTTTTTTCTGTATAGCCCTGGATGTCCTGGAATTCACTTTGTAGACCAGGCTGGCCTCGACCTCAGAAATCCTCCTGCCTCTGCCTCCCGAGTGCTGGAATTAAAGGCGTGTGCCACCACGCCTAGTATTATTTCATCTTTTTTTTTTCATACACACACACACGAATAAATACATACACTTATACACATTTTACTTTGTTATAAATAAAAGTTAACCTAAATGGTTTGGTATCCATAATTTCGAAACAGAAAGACCACATTTGTTGGTAAAGACAGGGTCCTACCAAAATGGAGCAAAGACTGAAGGAAAGGCTATCCAGTGATTGGCCCAACTTGGGATCCATCCCATGCACAGGTACCAAACCCTGACACTATACTGATACCACGTTGTGCTTACAGGCAGGAGCCTAGCATGGCTGTCCACTGAGATTTACCAGCATGCGTGGCCTGAAAACAAGTCTCTAAGGAAAAACTGCTGTGTTTGGATAAAAGAAATAAAAAAGTCCACAAACACACCTATGCTTCACTATATATTTAATATAAAGTAAATGTAAATATATATATATATATATATATATATATATATATATATATATATATATATATATTAGTTACAGCATTCACTTCTTATTCTTGAGACTGAATATTATGAAGCATATTTGAATTCTCCACTGTTCATTTTGTTTGTCCAAGAATTGACAATGGATTAGATGTGATGTGTGATTTTTAAAACTCCTAAAGTTCAAAAATATGATTCCATAGATTGTAAATATTTGTTTTATTTTTCATGTAATATGACCTTCAATATTATATCTCCCAAAGTTAAATTTATTACATACCCTTTGCAATTATAAACAAAATTCTCTAAGTTTGTTAACTCTACATTTTATCTCAATAGTTCAGAGACACCATAAAATTTGCTTTAAAAAAAAAAAAAGAGCAAATAGTTTTATATCAAATAAGAGTGATTTATTACTCCTTTATTTTATTCAAAACTTTCATTCATGAATGGTATTCAGTAATCCACAAGACTATCCATACATGATATTACCATAAATATTTGAGACAATTTGCAATGCTGTAGTGGTAGAAATAACGCATATGACCGTTGGAACTTTGTCCTGAAGAAAATTTACTTGTTGTAGACCATTGTCAGGTAAGGCTTTGGCCACTTACCTGTGAACCTTGAATTACCAGGTGTTACTTAGGAGTTAAAATGCTATATGGTACAAATGCCCGCGTGTCTCATATTTCAATGTCATCATCTAGCTTTTGTCAAACAAAACATAATCTTTTAATGTGCTGTTTTAATTTAGAGATGTGACATTGAATGAGCCAGGTTTTTTTCTCTTTCTTTCTTTCTTTCTTTCTTTCTTTCTTTCTTTCTTTCTTTCTTTCTTTCTTTCTTTCTTTCTTTCTTTCTCTTTCTTTCTTTCTTCCTTCCTTCCTTCCTCTCTCTCTCTCTCTCTCTCTCTCTCTCTCTCTCTCTTTCTTTCTTTCTTTTTAATTTCAGTTGTTCAAACCACTGCATTGGTGGTGATTTATGCTGCAGATCAAGAAACCCTCACGGTGATCGTTCTTAGTTTACCCGTGTTCCAGGGACTGCCTTCTATACTTAAGCTGTTTTGGTTTTTGTATTGGATATTTTCTTTATTTACATTTCAAATATTATCCCCTTTTTTTTGGTTTCCCTCCCTTCTGGAAATTCCCTATCACATCCTCCCTCCCCCTGCTTCTATGAGTGTGTTCCTCCACCCACCCACCCACTCCCACCTCCTTGCCCTCTGTTCCCCTACACTGGGGCATCTATCGAGTTTTCATAGGAGCAATCTCTGGGGGATCTTTCCTTCAGCCTCTGCTCAACACTTTCTCTCTATATTTGTTCTTGTGCACATGCGTGGTCATGATTTTGACTGACAAACCTTAGAGGATATGAGAGGGAATTTTCTAAACAAAAGGGACTATCAAAACAGAAGGTTAATGGAGAAAAAGTTTAGTCAAGGTTGTTCCTTCAAGCAGTGTTAATGATTATCTATTGCTTCTTTTAGATATTTATTTGCTTTTGCTTTACATGTATAAGCGTTTTGCCTGCAGGTGTATCTTTATACCATGTGTACATATTGTTAGCTAAAGCTAGAAGAGGGTGTCACATTCAATAGCCTCTGAGTTATCGGCAACTCTATATTACATGTAGTTGCTGGGAAATAAACTGGGTACTTTTGGAAGATTAGTCAGTGCTCTAAGCCACTTATCTTCCTGTATAGCTCATTGTTATTATTTCTTAGTAAACTATAAATATTGACTGCACAGGCATATTTTGTTTCTTGGGGTATGATGGCAGGAATATACTATGTGTGTGTCTGTGTGTGTGTGTGTGTGTGTGTGTGTGTGTGTGTGTTAGATGTCTCAAGATTTGTTTGGCTTTTGTGGAAGCTAAGAGTTTCTGGCAGGTATGCAAACCAATTTTCATATTCTATGGTTATATCAGGCTAATAAGCGTTTCTCAAATATTAATTGATTGAAGTTATAGTAATGTTAATTTAGCTTGCATTCAAAAGGGAGAAATTTAGTATTAAATACCATTTATACAGTTTAACTATAAAATTTAAAACTTGTTGTAGTTCTACACTTCTAACACCATGTTTGCAAAAGTAGAGTGAATGCTCTAGACAATTGAACTATGTAATATAGTAAGCATAAACAATGAAAAGTCAGTACAAGGGCTGCCCCATACCTTATTTCCATTCTTCCAAAATAGATACACTAGAAAAACAATCTTTGTCTTGTGGTTTTGTGTAATTCCCATGGAAAATGTTTCTGGGATCGGATATAGCTGTTGGGGAAAAGACTGTCTATTTTTTTCCTTGCCTCTGCTATTTTGCTTTCATCATCCAGTGATCCAAAGCTAAAGAATAATCTTAAAATGTTACATGTTTCTAGTACCCAATAATAAGCAGGTGGCCTCTGAATGTGTTGCATAGTTAGGTGTTTTTCTAAATCATAATGCACATAGCAGAAATGGCTGGGAAGAAGTAAAGTCACTTCACTTGGTCAGAGGTTTAGTATAAGCCACAGTAGATATCTTTAATTTGCTTTGATTTTGATACTTAAATTTTTATTATACACTTATTGTAGCATCAATTATGACTTGAAAGGAAATCAACATATAATAGTCAATATTCTAGGCATGTTTTACAAGATGTGGGCTTTTATGTTTTGCATTTGATATTTATACATCTTTATTTAAAACATTATTTTAAGACCACAGAATAAAAAAAACAAAAACAAAAAACAAAACAAACAAGCACAAATAAAACAAAAAACAAGGAGAGGCATGCTGGCAATAGCCTTTAATCCTAGCACTCTGGAAGAAGAGGCAGTGATATATATGAATTTGCAGCCACCTTTGTAATTACTGTCTCAGAACATCCAGGACTAGACAGAGAAAGTCGGTCTCAAAATCATAATGAGATAATAAAACGAAGAAAAAAGAGATGAAGGAAAGAATGAAGGAATGAGAAGAGAGAGGAAGAGAGATGGAGAGAAAAAGATCAGATATAAAGAATAATCTTTAGGCAAATGATGTGGAAAATTAAATATCCATACACACACAAAACCATATTTCTCAATCATATTGGGCACTGATTTAAACAATAAGACAAAGAATAGAACTATGTAATTAAATAACTAAATTGAAAATAAACATAGCAAAATACAAAATACAAAACCAGTAATAAAGAAGGAAAAAAAAGAGGAAGAAATGTTCAATTAAGCAAGACATCTTGGTCTCCTACAAGTTTGACTCTACAACTTAGGAGTTGCCTTTGACTTGTTCTCTACAAATTTGTGCTTAGAACATTTCTTCCTCTGTTGTTTGCAGCTTTGGAGAAGTGACAGGACTTAGATTGTAGGGTCTACAGGAGGAACCTGTACACCAAAACGAGGTGTCTGACATCACCCAGCCCACCTTGTCTCCTTGAACTATGCTTCCTGCTCTGCTGTGATGAGTTACACTAGCATCTCTAAAGTCTAACAAGTGTTACACTGCAATATCTGAGGGATTCACTCAAGCCTTTCCCAGGATGAACTATCTATGGGGCAATCTAAATTTTTCCTGCATTAAGAAGAATCAACAAATGAGACCTCATAAAATTGCAAAGTTTCTGTAAGGCAAAAGACACCACCAATAAGACAAAAAGGCCACCAACAGATTGTGAAAGGATCTTTACCTATCCTAAATCAGATAGGGGACTAATATCCAGTATATATAAAGAAGTCAAGAAGGTGGACTCCAGAAAATCAAATAACCTCATTAAAAAATGGGGCTCAGAGCTAAACAAAGAATTATCACCTGAGGAATACCGAATGGCTGAGAAGCACCTGAAAAAATGTTCGGCATCCTTAATTATTAGGGAAATGCAAATCAAAACAACCCTGAGATTCCACCTCAAACCAGTCAGAATGGCTAATATCAAAAATTCAGGTGACAGCAGATGCTGGCAAGGATGTGGAGAAAGAGGAACACTCCTCCATTGTTGGTGGGATTGCAAGCTTGTACAACCACTCTGGAAATCAGTCTGACAGTTCATCAGAAAATTAGACATAGTTCTACCGGAGGATCCTGCAATACCTCTCCTGGGCATATATCCAGAAGATGTTCCAACTGGTAAGAAGGACACATGCTCCACTATGTTCATAGCAGCCTTATTTATAACAGCCAGAAGCTGGAAAGAACCCAGATGCCCCTCAACAGAGGAATGGATACAGAAAACGTGGTACATTTACACAATGGAGTACTACTCAGCTATTAAAAAGAATGAATTTATGAAATTCCTAGGCAAATGGATGGACCTGGAGGGCATCATGCTGAATGAGGTAACCCAATCACAAAAGAACTCACATGATATGTACTCACTGATAAGTGGATATTAGCCCAGAAACGTAGAATACCCAAGATATAAGATACAATTTGCAAAACACATGAAACTCAAGAAGAACGAGGATCAAAATGTGGACATTTTGCCCCTTCTTAGAATTTGGAACAAAACACACATGGAAGGAATTACAGAGACAAAATTTGGGGTTGAGACGAAAGGATGGACCATCTAGAGACTGCCATATCCGGGGATCCATCCCATAATCGGCCTCCAATTGCTGACACCATTGCATACACTAGCAAGATTTTGCTGAAAGGACTCTGATATAGTTGTCTCTTGTGAGACTATGCTGGGGCCTAGCAAACACAGAAGTGGATGCTCACAGTCAGCTATTGGATGGATAACCAGGCTCCCAATGGAGGAGCTAGAGAAAGTACCCAAGAAGCTAAAGGGATCTGCAACCCTATAAGTGGAACAACAATATGAACTAACCAGTACTCCCCGGAGCTCGTGTCTCTAGCTGCATATGTATCAGAAGATGGCCTAGTCGGCAATCAGTGGAAAGAGAGGGCCATTGGTCATGCAAACTTTATATGCCTCAGTACAGGGGAATGCCAGGGCCAAGAAGTGGGAGTGGGTGGGTGGTTAGGGGAGTGGGGGAGAGGGTATGGGGGACTTTTAGGATAGCACTGGAAATTTAAATGAAGAAAATACCTAATAATAAAAAAAGATTTTTCACCCAAAATTGTGGTTTCAGGGACACAGAAGGGACAAATTAGCTACAAAAAATTAGAATACTGTACTGTAGAGAATCACAGACTTCTTTCCAAACATTAAAACAAGGAGAAATATACAAGCTATTGAGTAAAAAAAAAAAAAAAAAAAAAAAAACCACTTCCTGCTCATGTATATAGTGCAAGAAAAAGTTGAATGCAGAATAATATTTCTAAAATTTCATCAGAAAACAAACAACAATAAGGAGGGGATCCAAACCAAGATGATAGGACTGAAAAGAGATTACTACTGCCATAGGCAGTTTATGAGAGCTAAAGCAATATACTTTTGGATATTGTTTGTAGCTTTTACAGAGGTTACTCAGAAAATTCTTTGTTGAACATCATGCCATCTTAAAAAAAATCTATACCATATTTGAGAATATGCATCAGAGATTCTATATCCCACCAAATAAACTTTTGCTTATCTATGTTCATTGTTGTACTATTTACAGTAGCTAAGAAACAGAATTGGCATAGATCAATGAAAAATAAATTCAATAGAAATTAGTTAGCCATACGTAAAATCATGATTATTGCAGCAAAATAGAAAGTAGGCATGCTTTCTCGAAAACATAGAGTATACCAAAGATGGTGTGTGTGTGTGTGTGTGTGTGTGTGTGTGTGTGTGTGTGTGTGTGTGTGCTATACACATGAAAGAAGAAATTTGAACATGGCAAGTTTGAAAACGTAAGTCTTAATAGTTTTATTTATTTTTTTTTTTTTAGTTTTAAGATTTAAGAGAATCTCATGACATTGAGAGAATCTATATGACACGAACTTGGAAAGAGGGTTTTTAGATGAAGATCACCAGTAATCAGTAAGAAGGATGTGGGAGGTTGATTGGTAAAAGGGAGTCTGGAAGGAGAATCAACAGAAAGTAAATGGGTATGGGAATGGCTCAGTGAAATCCATTACTGTGTGTACTGTAGCTAATTAAAGACTAATGAAAAGGAATGGCAAAATGCTACATGCATTCCTGCTCAACATACTAGGCTATTCATCATACACTGAGATATTCGTGCAAGAGACGATATTCAGAGTGGTTTTCTTCATAGGAGTGCCATACTGGAAACAAGTCAAACACCAGTTATTTTATAAATGTATAAGCAAACTTGTATAGATGCACACATAATATTTAATTTAGTGATGAACTATTTATGCATACTACAATGTGAATGAGTTTCTAAATAATCGTATCACATTTAAAAAGTAAATATACTACATATTGTACTCATACCACATGTACACACACACACACACACACACACACACACACACACACACACACACACACACACACATGCTTTCAGAAGTTGAAAGGTATATTGACCAAAAGCAAATCAATCAATGATTAGCTGAGAACATCAGGGGAAGAGAAAAAATTTGAGACATTTAAATATGCTCATTAAATTTTGTGGTGCTTTTAAGCATATAACATTATGAAACCTAGATATACAATGTTCATATTTGCTAATTTGCTTTCATAGAATTATTGGAATACTTCTTACTCAGAATCTCACGATCTTCCAGGTCTCCGAACTTCTACACTTGTGAAAATGCCTGTACTCCAAGAGATGATTTCCCCATTCTATCCTATATTTACAGTCATGCAAATATTTCTTACATCTCTGATTTGTATAAATGTTTCTGTGTGTATGATTTATAGAATGTGCTGTGCAAATAAAACAGATGATTTAGCCCCATTAGTAATTGTTGATCCAAATTTGTGAAAGCTAAAGCAAAATTTTATTTCTGACTTGTGTTATTCTTAAATGCATGGTGAGTAACTCTACTATTTAAATGTGTACTCTAATTGATTTCTAGAAGAAAATTATCAACAGAAAGTCCATAGCCATGAGGTGCATATCCAATGTAAATGCCGTGGGAAATTTTTAAGCTAGTAATGCCAATACACTGTAGTGAAATAGTTCTTTGGAATCCAGAGTTCTGCATTCCTTCAAGATGTAAGAGTTACAGCTACCATCTCTCTTCTTTTCTGATTCTGAAATGTTGTTATATTTTCTTTCTCTGATTACCCATTTAACCAAAAGAAAATAGATAAAATTCAACTGAATATTTTGCCAATATAATCAAGAAAAGATTACTCTGAAAGAAACAATGGAATCATATCCGGATTTAGCGTTGAAAGACATCATTCACAGAAAATGAGTCAATTTGATTTCAGTCCTGAATGCACATCAGAGTTATATCTGTGACGTTATCAAAATGTACATACTTGGACGAAATTTCAAACCAATTGATTTGAATAAGGGAAGGTCATATCTTTATACAAAAGGAGTCGCAAGTGTAACTTTGATATGAATGTTTGGTAAACAGTGATTTAGAAAAAGGAAACTACATGGGAATATGTGTGTGGTAAAGAAGGGAACACAGTAACACAATCAAACATCAGCTCCCGTTTCAATTTAGCAGAAACACTGGATCTTTTGCGTAGGGGTGTGTGTGTGTGTGTGTGTGTGTGTGTGTGTGTGTGTGTGTGTGTTTGTGTGTATGTCTGTGTGTGTGTATGTGTGTGTATTCATTTGTGTATTCTATAATAATGCTGTTGCTTAATGTGATCTATGACTTAACAGTGGGAATTTATTCTTGCCTACGAAAATATTATGTAAATATTTTCTTTTGGATTTGATGATCATGAAAGCCTGTATAGTAGGTACTTTTATCTCATTCCATGTTTGACACACAGAGAACACCACACTCTTACCGAAAGATGGATGTCTTCAAGGAGTCAGGGCAAAGCTTCCGATTAATATTTAGTCAATGTCACATTTCTACTGTGTATGTTTATAAAATCTAAAAGCTGCTTAATAGGCAACCTGGGCTTTCTACTTGAGTCCTTTGATATTAAAACTGTGGCTCTCATGGAGTTATAAGGCTCTCAGGTAAGTCCTGGCCCATTGTCTGATGCCCCAGGCTCTTTTCAACCTGTGCATTTACCCAGCAGTGTTGCTGGCAGGAGTTCCAATACAGTGTGACTCTAAATCTTTCTTTGCTAGAATTGCTGGAGCAGAACAGAGCTATAAAGGGAACTCAAGATGAAACTGAGGTGATGCTATAGAGGAGAAAAGAATGACTTTATCCTAACATTTGAAGAGGCTGCAGGGAAGAGCAAAAATAACTGAACAAACCTTATTGGTATTGCTTCCACACTACCTTTGGTGGCAAACGTTTAGCTAAGATGGAGTAATAGTATAACAAACAGCTCTCTAGATTTTATTTGAACACTTAGCTATGCAATATCTTATGTATTAGTAGTCTCGGTTATTTTCATCTGGTTATGAACGCTTATTTCCCTTTTTTAGGGGAAAAAGTTTTGCTTTGTATATTATACCATTTTAAGTTCAATAATTGAGGGGATTAAGGCTAGAAGTTCAAATGAGTTACATCACATTCAGAGTTCTGTACAAATTGACTATACAGATCATATGTGCCTTACCTCATCTACAGTTCTCTACTCATACTGTCTAGATTCCATGCCCTAGGAACTGTACCATTTACAATAGACTGGTCCTCCCTACATCAAATAACACTCAAAAAATTATCCAAACAACAGGTACTTTTCCATATTATAACTTTTTACTTGATTCCAGGATGTGTCGATTGGCTAGTTAAAATTAACTGGCAGGGTACTCAATTTCCCCAGCAACCTGCCTCCATAATAATAGGTAATAATGGGTAGTGTCGCAAGCATTTAGTCTGATCCTTCACTGCCAAGCTCAGAGTATTATTTTCTGACTCCAAACTCCAATGCACTTGCAATTACAGTGAAGCTTGGATATTAGTTACTCGGAGCTCAGAATCTGGGGGGGGGGGGGGGTCCTGAGTATAAGTGAAAGCCTACCCAGACTTTGTATGTACATATATATACAGAGAAAGGAAACAAGGAAGTGCATAGTGAATGCAATCCCAAAGGATAGCCTGCTCTTCATCAGTCTCAACTTAGCTCCTTCCCAAAAGACATAATCACAGGAGAATCCAGCAAAACATGATGAGCCTTCCTCTGTCATAGATCAATACGTCATGTAAAAAAAAAAAAAGAGCTTATCAATAATTTGTTTTAGCCGGGTGTGGTGGCACACGCCTTTAATCCCAGACTTGGGAGGCAGAGGCAGGCAGATTTCTGAGTTTGAGGCCAGCCTGGTCTACAAAGTGAGTTCCAGGACAGCCAAGGCTACACAGAGAAACCCTGTCTTGAAAAAAAACCAAAAAAATAAAAATAAAAAAATAATAATAATTTGTTCTGTTTTCTTTAAAAGCTAATTTTTGCTTATATTTTTATTTGCTCTTATTTCTTCATCATGATAACTTAGCATAGAATTTTATTCTTTTTCAAAAGCTGTTGTTTTTAAGAGCTGAGTACTATTTCATTGTCGAAATGTACAACATTTTCTTTATCCATTCTTTGGTTGAGGGACATCAAGTTTATTTCCAGTTGCTGATATTACGAATAAAGTTACATTGACTATGGTTGAGCAAGTACCCACATGGAGGGATGGAATGTCCATTGAGTATATATACACCCAAGAACGGTACATCATGATCTTGAGGTTCATTGATTCATAAATTTTTGAGGTACCAGGATATTGATTTCCATAGTTGCTATAAAAGTTGGCACTCCCATTAGCCCGGTTCTTTTCTTCCTCCCTCCCTCCCTTCCTTCCTTCCTCACTCTCTCTCTTTTTTCTTTTATTCTGTTCTTTATTCTTTCTTTCTTCATTTTCTGTTCTTTGTTGTTGTTGTTGTTGTTCTTCTTCTTCTTCTTCTTCTTCTTCTTCTTCTTCTTCTTCTTCCTCTTCCTCTTCCTCTTCCTCTTCCTCTTCCTCTTCCTCTTCTTCTTCTTCTTCTTCTTCTTCTTCTTCTTCTTCTTCTTCTTCTTCTTCTTCTTCTTCTTCTTCTTCTTCTTCTTCTCTCTCTCTCTCTCTCTCTCTCTTTCTCTCTCTCTCTCTCTCTCTCTCTCTCTCTCTCTCTCCAGGAGTATTTGGTATTATCTTAGATCCTTGGGCTATTTATTCTTAGATATGTGATCACCAATTATCTAAATAAATAAATAGATAGATAAATAAATAAATAAATAAACAAACATTGGGTTCAATATCACAAAAAAACGTTTGGTAGTAAAATCATGTATTGGTTGGATACTCCAACAATTTTTGTTCTACCATTGTTCTGACATTAGAGTTGACCAGTTGAGGTTCCGTTTACCCATTATTTGTTCATTTCATTGAGATTGCCTTTTGTGTTCTTTATTTTAGGAAGCTTCTACTGCTTTAAAATTTGATACTACTCATCCAATGGGCCTTAGTTTTATCTCTCTTTCTGTATTCCCTCTGTCAAACCCCTTCTTCCTTCTACACGTTCTTCCATTGCCAGTCTTCCCTCCATCCATTCATCCCTATATATCCTCTTTCCCTTATATAAGGAGAGCTATTTATGTACCCCAATAGTTTTATACTCTATACATGACCTCTGTGGTTCTTTGCATTATATATAGATTGGCTGTCATTTACTTAACAGATAATATTAATATAGTTCTTTTCCTGGGTCTGGTTTGTCTCACTCATATGATTGCTTTTTCTAGTTCCATGCATTTAACCTGTAAATTAGATGATGGATGATGTTTTTAAAAACTTTTTATTGATTCTGTGAACTTCACATCATGTACACAAGTCTCACTCATCTCTCCATTCCTTTGTATCTGACCTCCACCCTTGCAAACTCCCCTACAAAAGAACAAACCAAAGCAACATACAAACAAGCAAACAACGGCAAAAACAACAAAACCATACTCTTCACAGAAGCTGTCACAGTGTGTCCTACAGTATGCACTTTGTCTACATACCATTACTTGCAAATGTTCATTGCAATGAGTCCTTATTGTCTAATTAAAGGCCTTTCACCTCTGCCACACTACCAATAATGGTTCATTACCAGTACTCCCTTTGGATATCCTATTGTTGTCTTGTGTTATAGAGATCCTACTGCTTTGAATTTTTAGGACCAGTCTCTTCACCAGTTCTAGCATTTAGTAGATGGGTTAGATATTGGGGTGGGCCAACTCAAAGCCCTGAATCAGGGCCTGCATAGTAGCTAAATCGGTCAGTCTGCCAGGTCTCCTGCATCCACACCACCAGGGACAGTTCATCAGCACTGGTGCTAACCAAATGCCAGAGTCAGCATGGGATGGGACCACCTCTCCTGTTTTCACACCATCAGCAACAGCCCACCATACCTTCCATACCTTTACCCCCAAAGCCAACTCTACTGTGCTGCCCAGACAAGGTGCAAAGCCTACTATCCTAATTGCTGTATCTTGCAAGGGTCAGCTCTCCTGCTCTTAAGACCTCAGCACCAGCTCTCCTACCTGTTTCAGGTGGTAAGAGGAGATAGGAGGGGACGTCATCTCTCCCTTACCCATGCCACCTCATGACAGACAAGGGACAGGACAAGATATGCTCAGCCTTTGGATTTCAGCATGGTCTCAGGCAGTCTGCATAAACCCGGAACATTCACACAGCCTTTGCTGGTAAGGTGAGCTAAGGTCACAGATCCCTGTTGCTACATGGCTATGGACCCAGACATGGCCCATAGCTGCAGCACAGGCCTGAACTTCACTATGGCTTTGAACAACAGAGCAGGCTATTCACAACAGGTAGTTCCTCACCACACTTGAGTCTCTACTTCCTCCTCTTTTCATCGTGCTCAAAGTGTTCATCTTTTTCTTTCGCACCTATCTACTCCATACTCGCACATTTTAGTGACTTATGCTGTGAGCAGGCCACGTGGTAGCCATGCCTCTTGGTGTCTTCTAGCCACATGGGTGACGGGAGGCCTCTCTCACATATATTTTTTTTTTCTTAATGTGCACGTAGAAGTTCATTGTGTCAATGCATCACATTTTCTTCAATTCTTCTGTTCTCCAGTTCCTGTTTATTATGAGTGGAGCAGCAACGAACATGGCTGAACAAGGGTCTCTGTAGTGGGATGCAGTGACCTTTGTCCTACATGTCCAAGACTTGTATAGTAGGACCTGGAGTTAGACTGACTCGAGGACTGCCACATTGATGTCTGCAGTGTCTGTACAAGTTCTCCTTCCAATAGGAATGGAAGAGAGTTCTCCTTACTCTACAAGCTCACCACCATGATCTTTCACTTGTTTTACTCAGCTTAGCCATTCTGATAGGTATAAATGAAATCTCAATGTAGTTTTGATCTACTCTTCCCTGATGGCTAAGGGTGTTCAACATTTCTTTAAGCACTTTGCAGACATTTGTGTTTCCTCTTATGAGTAAACTCTGTCTATATCTGTACTCCATTTTAAAATTGAGTTATTTGTTTTGTTGATATCTAATTATTTTGTGTTCTTTATATAATTTTAGAAATTTAGCCATCTATTAGATGGGTAGGTGGTAAAACTCTTTTATCATTTCATGTGTTCTCTGATGTATGGGTTTTGTGAGGTCCTGTGGGTACACATTCTGCCCCAATGCTAGAATGTAGGAGATGGCTGTTGGGGTGATGAAATATGGGGGTGGGTCTTGATTGAGTCTCTCTGTACAGCTGCCACTGCATGCTGGGCTTTAGGGCCATGCTGAGCCATTACTCTGGGGGTGGGAAAATACAGTCTGAATTGAGGAGGCTAAATTTGGCTTTCCCTAACTAACTCTTGGACATGCAGTCATCTCTGGGATGTTACACAGAAGAGTGAAGGATCAGAGGACCATGGGACACAACAAGGCCAGGAATGTTGGGGTTTGTGGGCTGAGAACAACGTGGAACCCAGGGCTGGAGAAATGAGAAACTATAGCATAGCTCATTGGTGAAGGTACCAGCTTATCTGGAGGTGGAGAGGGGCCTTCTACAGGAGACAAGCTGTGGCTTTGTAGGCTAAGAACTTCTCCATGCTCCCCTCTGGAGTTTCAGTGGAAGGGAGAGCCTATGTTTATTCAAGCCATTTATTGACTGTTTATTGTGGAAAATGGATGTGTACCAACTTCTCAGCTTGGACCAGAGAGTAAATAAATACCTTTTCAGGGAGAAATGTATAGGAAAGGAAGCTTATTGGTCAAACCCTCAGGGTCTCTAGATACCTCATTAGCATGGAGAACTCTGTTTTTGAACTACATGGCCGATGTGGGGAGTGTGGACACATGTTCTATGCCAGAAATCTGGCAGGGAGTAAGGCATATGTTTCTCAGGTGGTTGCCCACATGCCCAGGACTCAGATATGCTCTACCATACCAAGTTTCCTGGCAGGGTCCATTGTCCCACAGGGTCCCAATTTAACTGTTGATCTTGGTGCCTGTGCTATTGGTACTCTGTTCAGGTTTTTTTTTTTCCTATGTCATTTAGTTCTTCACTTTCTTTTCTATCAGGTTCAGTGTACGTGGTTTTATGTCGAAGTCTAGGATTCACTGGAGTTAATTTTGTAATTGGTATGGATCTATTTGGGTTTTTCTGCAGGAAGCCATTTAGTTTGACTACTACCATTTCTTGATGTGTCTATGTCCAATGTGTTCTTTACCAAATATTACGTGTTCATTGGTATGTGGCTTTATATCTTTGTCTTCAATTATGTTTCCATTGATCCATGTGTCTATCCTGTGCCAATACCATGCTTTTAATAACTTTTATTTTGTAGGAGAGTTTTAAATCAGAGATGGAAATACCTCCAACAGCTTTTTATTATTCAGAGTTGTTTTAGTTACCCTGGGGTTTTTGCATACTGACACTAAGCTTAAGATTGCCTTTTCAATATCTGTGAAAAACTATGGTGGACTTTTGACAGGATGGCAATTTTTACTATATTAATCCTACTAATGCCTGAGAATAGCAGATCTCTATCTTCTAAGGTCTTCTTCAATGACTTAATGTTAATATACAGGTGTTTCATTTGCATAGTCAGAGCAACTAAAGATAGTTTATATTTTTCTGCAGTATTGTATTGTTTACTTGATTTTTTTTTTCGGTCCATTTGCCATTTATGTAGATGAAGGTTTCTGATGTTTCGTTGGTTATTTAATATCCAAACACTTTACAGGAAAGTTTTATCAGCTGTAGTAGTTTCCTGATGCAATTTTAAGGTAGCATACGCATATTATTGTATCATCTACAAATATAGCAATTTGGCTTTTTAAATAAAGCTAATCACAAAGTATCCATGTAAACTATCATAATTTAGCTCTGTATTTTCTCCTTCAAAATATACATCTAGAGATAATTTCTACATAAAGACCCAGCAGATTTTTTTAGAAAATTGACAAGTCTTAGATAATCTATTATTCACCAGGTATGTAGAGAGCAAGTATTTTATTCAAAAATGTGTGTTCCTATAAAACAAGAGAGATAGAGATAGAGATAGAGATAGAGATAGAGATAGAGATAGAGATAGAGATAGAGATAGAGATAGAGATGATAGAGATAGAGATAGAGATAGAGATAGATAGAGATAGAAAGAACATGGATAGAAACAGCAATGAAGCTCTGTCTAGAAATAATTTTCCTGAATAGAAGATCAGAGGCAAATTTCATCATGGATGGTTGTATTTAAAAATTCAGAAGAGACAAAGCTAGTATTTATAGACAGAAAACAGATGAGTGGTTATCTCCTCTGAGAGCTTGCTTTTGTGACAATAAAGAGAAATAAATAATCCTATATTGGAAAGAGTTACACTGTTTTGGAGAAGTAGTGATTTTGGTGGTGGATGTGGAGTATGAATAGATTTTTATACAAGTGCATTTAATTATATGTAAATTACTTATTTTTTTTCAAGTTTTGGGTATCAAATCTGGATCCTTGCTTTTGTTAGGAAAGTACTTTACCACTGAGCTAAGTCTTAAACCCATAGATCAAGGTAAGTCGTGTGAAACAAAAGTAATCTTCTTTAGCAGCTTTCTGGAATTCACTTACTTGAAATCAACATCACTAAATTCTATGTCTTTTTATTGCCATGTCAGCCATGATAAATCTCTCCACTTAAAGGCTGTGGTTTGCAATGTTTTTAGGCAAATATTTCAGCTCTATAATTTCTTCCACTTCTGTCCCTGCTTAGTATTTTTGGTTAAGCTACTTTACCCAGATATTTTCAGAAATGAGTTATATTAAACTATTCAACAGAGTTAAAGAAAATGTGCAAATGTCTGTGTTGTTCAAGTCAATTTTGTATATATAATAACAGATATGACAGTTTCTTTGTCACCAAATTCTTATTATTAGAAAGAATATTAAATGTTCCAGGGTTCATTCAATTACCAGTTTTTTCTCATTCATTCTGCCACAACCTGTGAGACAAAAAAATAAAACAATATGTCAGAAAAATTATGACTTGATAACACCAGGCATTCCTACTAGTAAATACTCAAGTTACTAATTTTCTTGTAATTAATTTTCAGTTTAGTAACTTTTTTTAAATGGAAGGTTTTTATGGCAAATCAGTGAGTTGTTATATAGTATTTATTTTCTAGATAATCTTTTAAAAGTTTGAATTACTAACATAGAAAGTTTATACAAAGTTCATAATAGCAATATAGGTGGATCTAAGTTGGTGATAAACTCTAAAGTAACTATGAATTATTATGAAACATAGAATAATCTTAGGGAAGTTTACACTATACAATATTTTAAGATTGGTTTTCTAGTCGTAGGTTGATATTTACAAACAAGGGAACTGTAACATTTGTTCCATCTAACAACACACTAGTCTAGTTTTAGACACAATAACATGAAAAGGAATGAAATAATTTCAACCACAGGACAATATTTGGACCATTTCATCCACCTCAGTGCTGAAAACAACTTGTTTCTTACAATATTGACAGGAGCACAGCAAGTTATTAGATAAAGAATGTGGATGTCAGTGAAAACAAACAATGGCTGTAGTTCAAGGAGAGGTGCGTTTATAAGAGGGGAAGATGCCACCTCTCAGGAAGACAGGACCATCACAAGGAAGGCAGTGTCATCTTAAGCAGTGTTAATGAGCTAGGAAGAATAGTATATCCTTTTAAAGAGGACTGAGATTTTCTTCCCCAGAATTCCTGTTCCAGCAGAGTCCTAGGAATGGCTAAGTGATTGGCATGGATCTGATCATCCTTCTGAATTCCACCTCATGAGGCACAACTACCTGCCCCTCAAATCTCTACCTCCAACCCCTGAGCCTTTTTCTCTCTCTTAGGTGCTAGCCAGGACCTAAATATACATTTTCTGGCACTTTAAGCTTCCTTATTCTTTTTATAAATTCTCCTTCATTCCAGCCATGTTGCTACCTGCCATGAGGTGGCTGACTCCCAGTCTAGATTAACTCAAAAGACATGTCCCGTTTACCCATCTTTCTCCATTCTTCCCCTCTAGAAAACTAATACTTTGGTGATAAGATATCTGTCCATAGTAAGAGGAATTCGAGTAAAGTGATTGGAGTTGGAGCCAAGAACCACATGTCTGAATAGTAACATTTGAAACACAGTCAAAGGTTAGAAGTCTGAATATGACATATTTTATATTGGGAGGAGGTGAAACGCTGAAGTTAAAATCATATCAGATTGAAAATGTAATAATTTGGTCAATTACAATCAGTAAATGATTAGTGATTCTTTGAATCTTCTGATGACTTTAGTCAAGTCATTGAGGAGTATAAATTATGTGAGATAATATGTATTGTGCTATGTTGAATAGTTGCTCCCCCAAAGAAACATTCTTGTTGATCTCTGTGTTATTGTCTTTGAAGATATAACTAAGGTATCTTAAGAAGAAAATACTGCAGACCTATAGTGTCCCAAAGCCAAAAGAATTTAAACAGAATGGAAGAAACACAAAGAAAGGCATAAAAACATCTGATCATCCTTCCGAATGAAAACAGGCCATAAAACACTGGCCGCAGAGAGTTGATTTATGTATTTGTAAGTCAAAGGAATCCAGACCTTTCTGAGAGGCAGAAAAACAAAGAGAAAATCCTGGAACAAAACTCTCTGGGAGTTGTGAGAAGTGAATGTTTTGATACCTATCTTGGGTTAAAAAATGTGGCAGACTAAATTTTTGTTTCCAAGCATCCTTGATATGATTTGTTCTACTAGCTGTAGCCTTCTCGTATTCCTCTTCAACTCATAGCATCACTAGATAAATATCAAAGATATAGGAAAAACCACTAGCCTGGCTCTCAATAGTTAACTTAGACCTGGCATTGATTATCCTTTGGAAAACCAATCTACTTAGGTGTTAGAAATGATCAGATCACATGTTGGATTCATTAATTTTGCCATCTGGATTCATGTTAAAAAGAAAATTATCAGTTTAGTTAAGGATTTATTCAGGTAATTAAATACAGTAAATAAAACAAAAATCACGATGCTAACTATTAAAGCAATATTTTAATTTTTGTTTGACATGATAATGGGATAGTAGGAAATGTAAACAAAATCAAATAACCCATTAGTTGAGGAACCTAAAAAGTGTATTTTTTTTGGTAAAAGATAAATAATTTATAGCAACCACTTCACAGGTCAGTAAATTCTTATAAAGCATTTGGTTTCAAAATAGACATTAAATAACATGGTGAGTCCATATTTTGGGTACTGGATAAAGAATTAGCATTTGTTTTGTTACAATTGGTAATACATTGTATAGTTAATAGCTTCTAAAATCAACATCAATTTGCATAAAAGGACAATAAAAACAAGGAGATTACTTAGCCTATCTGAACTTGAAGTAAAATACAATTGTGTATCAATTTTTCTCCCTTCAAAAAGGTTATAATTTTACAGGCTGTGGTGTGGACTCTGGAGAAATGTGATAGGAACCTGGAAGTAACCAACAAATAAATAGACTTAATGATCCTCTCTTTGGCTTCATCAGCACAATGCAAATGTTCAAGGCTTCTTTTGTCATCTAAAAGAATGTATAAATGATTGTCTTTGAGTAAATCTTTTGAAAAATTGTTTACAATAATGTACATTTTCAGAGTTTGAAAAAAGTGTACATTATTCCTGGTAATTTGTATTCCTGTGTTCAAGGATACTTAATGATTGCTAACTCGGTAATTCTTTAGATTCTACTTATAGAGACAACATTTTAACAGATAATTGATAGATTTTATAAAGCTTTTTTTGTTGCGAGCACAGCAAGGTAATATGATACCAGCACAGTAATATGATATGATATTTAAGTAAATATACAACATAGTATAATTTTAAAAGCATCACCATAATAATTACCTGTATAGTAAGACAAATTTCAAAGTAAAATTAATATTCAGTGAAATATTTTCACAGGACCTGGCTCTTCTAATGTAAATGGTAAGTAAAATAACAAGAAATGTGTAAGAAATAAAAACCATTGTTAAGAGATACCTAGCCTTATATCTTTCCTTCAAAAAGTTACCAGGGCTCAAAAAAAGGCTTTGTAATATAGATGTAATATTCTGTCCATTTCATATACTTGTTTTTTACAATAAATTAAGAGGAAAAATGAATACAGCTTTGTTTTATAAACTTATATGTAAAGATATAAGTTGTAGTTCAATGAGGAAAAATGAAATAATCTTAGACACTTTAAGAGAAGAGTCTTAAATAATCCTATAAAGCTGAGGCTTGGGGAAGTATAAAGGGGGAAAGGTTATGAAAGTTACCAGGAGTCTTCAAGTGGTGAAGCCTTGTATAGGAGTCAGAGGCAACTTCAAACTCAAATTTTGAGTGGATAGAGCAGCAAAACTAATTGTTGGACAGGAAGACACCTAGGATGCTCTGCTTCCACTAGGAGAGCAAGCAGGTTTCCAGCTTGTCATTTTCCTTGATTTCATTCACAGAGGAACCTTGTGATAGCTGTGCATTGTTGTTCATCAACTTGACTATATCCGGAATTAACTAAAACCCAAAATTGGAGAGTACACCTGGCAAAAAAATTTGCTTATTTTGAAGTTAGGAGACTTCCTTGTATTCCAGACCTTTGATGTAGGGAGACACATCTTTGATCTAGAACCTACCTGTTCTGTGGATACCCTCTATGTAGGAATATGTGTAAATATATATACATACGCATATACATATGCACAATTTTGTTTAATTTGAATACATATGTTCAAATTAAGCAAATTTGGATGTGCCCTCCATTTTGGGGTGTTAGTTAATATATTTATGTGGAAGACGAAGCTTTTATTCTTTGCCTGCTTGCTCTTTCATTGCTAGAAAGTAATTTCTACACTGGCACTATAGCCTTTTTCCTTGGGATTCCAGCATAATGAGAAGACGAGCTGAGACAGCCAGCACCATGGACTGAACAACAACTGTATTCTTGGACCTTCTGATCATAGGCAGCCATTGTTGTATTAACTGGACCACAGAATGTAAACCATCCTAATAAATCCTCTTTACTTACACACACATGTGCACGTGCACGCACAGGAATAGAGAGATTCCTCTCATAGTTACTTTACTCTAGAGAACCCTGAGTAATACAAACCAAGTTGTCACTTATTCTGAGGACTGTAATTCTCAGTTTATAAATAACATATTAAAGAGAAAATAGACTGAGCAAAATGATACTATATTAAAATGGAGCAAGAAGGAATGAAATATTATACTTAATTGTTGATTGATTGATAATAGTACTTAAAGTGTTTATCAGCTGATAAAGAAAAATTTGTGAAAAATTTGCTTCTGCAAAATAAATTTGCTTCAGCCAAATTATACTGTTTGCAGAGATAAAGGATATGATTTTGTTCAAGAATGAATCTTTTTCATAGTGTCTGCCTCTAAAGAATTATGCTGTCTTTTATATCTAAGTGTGATTGATGCCGTAGAAAATAATGACTCGAAACATCATGTTCTAGCTGAAAGCTGCAGAAAACTGTAACTGAGGGCTGACAAGCTTCAGGAAGGCTAAGTCACTTTTGCAGACTTTTGGAAATCAGATGTCTCCTTTAAAGCAAAGTCATGGTCATCAGTAGGTCATATGAAACCTGATCACAAAAAATTCTAAATGATGCCAGTTACAAATATTACCAAGGTGTTTTGGAGTTTGTGGGATACTGGTGAGTGCATGCATGTTCATACACACACACACACACACACACACACACACACACACACACACACACAGGCACACATGGTCTAGGTCTGATGGTCTATTATGAGCTGTATGAAAGGTAGCTTGGTTTAGTAAAAAATTGTGGCCTCTATTTTATAACAGCCATGGAAAAGCAAGCAATAGAGAAGTGCTAGCAGAGAGCGGGCTTTTGCTGTGACAACCTTACCATCAGCATTTTCTGGAGGAATGTGGATGTGTGACGTCCTTAGGCATTCTCTCCTCTAATTTACGACAACCCTCATATCCGATTAACATGAATATGAGAGTCACATACTCTAGTTCAAGCCTCCCATGTTTAGTTTCTAATGTTACGGTTTACATACGGTGTGCAGCCCTTCAGGTTTCTAGCTCTCTATATTTTTCAGTGTCTCTATGTATATAGTGGAAATAGTATCAACAGCATTCATTTCATTTGCTCTGAAAATTTAATGTACATTTAATGAAGGAATCAATACTAATGATAAATGCATTTTTTTATCTTGCGCTGTAACTCTTGTTTGTGCTCAGCATGATGCAAATGACCTCACATACCTAAAGTCTGTTTTTAGTTTTCAACAATACAAAAAAAGGAGTTGATAGTGACATAATAACGTTCCCTGTTGAACACATGTATATTTAAGAACAATCAGGTTTTGAAAATACTCATTGTAAATATAAAAAAAAAAATGCAGACACAATTAAAACATCATTTTTTCTTCTAAATATTTTGCATATGGATAATAAATATTTTATAAAATGCATTTTATATTCTGTGAAAACTTATAATTCACATTTATAGCATTATAAATTTGATACCACGTCTGCCAAATATACTTGGAAATAAGATATGTTAATTTTGCTTTCCATTGTATAAATCATGTCTATGTCCGTGGATTTTATACAGATTTCAATACACACACACACACACACACACACACAGCACAAACATAAGCTTATTAAAGGTTTTCTTTTGATAACTCTGGTTCAGCTTTTATGTAATGTTAAATGGATTTAGAGTTTTCTACAAATACTGTTTCTGAAATTCATACTTTTATGTGAGTATCACTAACCACCTTTCTGAAGCATAAAAATATTATTTAGATTAATTTAACTTATTTATTTTGTCCAGGAAGCTTTTAATTCAAGAATTTTGTTTGTTTCATTAACAATGAATTCAATCCCCAAACAACAAATAGAGCAAAACAAGTAACAACATCTATCAAACAAACAATAAAAGTGACAGCTGGATTTAATTCATGATGATTTTGTTTGGAGGTTTGTAAATTAAAATGATGCTATTAATTTAAAATAAGAAGTTTTCCCACCAAAAGTATTGTTAGCAAATTCTGTGGAATCACTGCAAAGTCCTAATTTGACTGGTAAAATGTTTTTAATGAATGAATATGGAAAACTGTCATCTTTAATCATGGACATCTATTGTGCTTCAGTGACACTTGAGTACCTCTAAGCCACTTGTGTCATTGTATCCTTGCAGACTTTTATATTGGGTGACATAATCTCTCAGAGTTTCTATGACCTGTCGATAGGCACATTAGTATTTTTTAGGAAATATTCTCCAAACTGTGAGACAATATCAATATGTAGTACATTGGTTTTAAAACATCAATAGTTACCCCACTACATTAAAAACTTTCCTATATCAGGGGACAGCAAATATTCCTGACCACGATTTTAGGTCTAGAACCAGCAAACATAACTCCCTTTTTCATGCATAAATTCAATATATAGCATAGCAGGACCTGTTTTTATTTTATTATTTAAGATGCATTTTATTTTTTCTTTGCATGTCTGTGTTTGTATGTTTGTGTATGTCTGTGGGTGGATAAGCACACGCATGATGAGGACCATAGGGGTCAGAAGAGTCTATTAGATTCTGTGTATCTGAAGTTCCAGGACGTTGTTAACTGCTGGGATTTGGCGTCTGGGAACTATAATCTGCTCATTTGGATGAACACTAAGTACAAGTCAACAACGATCCACCTCTATAGTCTCTAGCACATTAGCAGGCTCTTAATAGAAGTGTCTGGTAATCCCAGCTCATCAAATCATGGGTTTATGGCATGTTTGGATGAAACTCTTACAGTTCCACATTCTTACTGACTTCTGTTAAGAATTGTTGATATGGCCCTTTCTGCAACTGTTCACTCCCTATAGAATATCTTCATCGTTCCAGGCCATATCATATAGATCATCATGTGTGTGTCTCTGACTCTATACTACTATTCTTTCTGTAACTTAGCACAACTGTTTACTTATTTACGGGATTGGCATCTACCAGGCTTGGGTGTTAGCTCCATAATGACCTCATTATCAGAACTAAATATGTCATAGACTTTGGGAACCAATGCAGAACATACATCTCCTGTAGTAAAGACTCATTTGTACAGGAGTTTTGCTAACTAGAGAAGGATATGAGAGGATAAAAGTGATACAGTCCCAATGCCTATAACATTTGTGCTATGAGTACTAGTTATATGACACAGACATAGATTTTGGCTTTGAACTATATTTAAATATTGTCATCGCTGTCCCAGGCTTTTGTGGAAAACTCCAAGGAAAACAATTCAAAAATTTCAAGCAAATGAGGAGGAATTGGGGAGCACAGAATCACCTAGTGGAAATATGAGGTGTTGTAGAGGTCAAAGGAAGAGGCAATGTGAGATTAGGGAAATGTACAGTTGAAACATATCTAAAAGTTTATGCAAGATAAAGACCAGAAAGAATCCACTTGGTAAGATGAACTCCATAGTGACCTTGTCATGACTTGGCTTCATGCTGTAAGTGAGGTAGACTTCAGCCAGGAGTGGATGTTGGTGACAGCACAGGGGGGCAGGGCAGGAATGAAGATTCTGACAGGAGAATCTCAGTACAAACATAAAAAGGATTTTGAGAAACAAAACTGTGTTTGCTTTAGCAGCAAGTAGAGACAAAGGAGTGATAGAGTCAGATAGGAAATACAAGGACCAAGTTGTATTTTAATGAAACTGGTCTGGTTGTAAGGAGAAAAGTAGATCATACAGGACAGAAGGTGGTTTTGCAAAAACAAGTTTTATGAGTACTGCCCAAGGCACACATGAACAGCCTATGTGGAAAGACACTTTATATGCTTTAACAAAGAGTAAATAGTAATCGAATTTGAACCCCTGATTTGTTGTTGGAGTGTTAAGAGGACTCATTCATAAAGATTTCTATTTCTTCCAGATAAATTCTTCAACTTCAGTGTGTCATGGAGGAATGAGGATTTCAGGAAAACAGTGAAAAAATAAGAAAGTAAAAATTGTCATTGTAGTCAGTCAAACTGGCTATATACACAATTATTCAAATCAAGCAAATTGATTACATTTTAATTAATTAATTAAGTAGTTAATTAATTCATTCATTCATTGTTTTACACTCCATATTTTATTCCCCCTCCCCTCAACCCTCCAACTGTTCCACATCTCATACCTCCTCCCATCAACCTATCTCCTCCTGGATATCCCCATCTCCACCCCACCTGTCCTTTAAACTCCCTGGGTCCTCCAGTCTCTAGAGGGTTAGGTGCTTCATCTTTGAATAAACACAGACCCGGTAGTCTTCTATTGTATGTGTGCTGGGGACCTCATATTAACTGGTATATGCTGCCTGGTTGGTGTTCCAGTACCTGAGAGATCTTGGGGGTCCAAGTTAAATGAGACTGCTAGTCCTCCTATAGGATTGCCCTTTTTCTCAGCATCTTTTAGCCCTCCCCAATTCAAAAACAGGGGTCAGCAACTTCTGTCCATTGGTTGGATGTAAATATCTGCATCTGACACTTTCAGCTGCTTATTCAGACTTTTGGAGGGCAATCATGATAGGTTCCTTTTTGTGAGTGCTTCATGCCAATCAAGCAAATTTTACCAGTCATTTAGGATACATATTCAGTAATGGCCAGCTGAGTTTAGACAAAAAGAAAATACATGAAGTGTGTCTGTAAGATCTTGGAGAATTGACTAAAGGTGATGAGGGGACACAATAGAGTTACTACTTAATTAGTCCCCTAAGTTCACAGCTGTTTTAAATGTCAGTAAAATAAGTCAGAAGGAATATACAAAACAATGAACACTTTAAGTGAATGGATTGAAGATCTTAAATTCCATCCTCAATAACTAATCTCTAGTTGTCATGGAAATCTTGAATAAAATATTTGATTTCCTAGCTTAATGCAATAGTCATGCAAACAGTTGTAAATTCCCCATTTTGGACACCAAGATGAGCTACCCAAAGTCCTTCAAGAAAGACTTCCTCTTCAGCTGAAGGGTAATCACTTAGTCATTAGATCTTTCAGTTCTCATTAAATTCAAGGACTTTCTTGATGTGGAGAGCTTTACTGCCTAAAATCATGTTCACTCCAGGACTTCCTTCACCCAAAATTTTGTAGCTCAGTACCTTTGTAGCTCAGTGTGGACACTGTATTAGAGGCACTCCTTCTCATGGAACATCCTTAAGTTTGTCTAACACTTCATACTTTACAGTCCATTGGCTAAAGACTTATCCACCACAGGTTGAATTTTCACTCCTAAGTATATATGTCAAATCTGTCTCTTAATATGGCTACATATTGGGCAGACCTAATCTAAATAGCTAGACTTCTTCAAAACCTTTTGAGCAATGACCTTATGCTATAGTCTTCCATTCTATAAATCTTATGAATTTATTATGAGCATAAAATTTTATTTAATGTCACATACATTAATTTTCAGTCTATGCATACAAATAAGCTTGTTTTGGTGTATCTCCTATCCCAAAGACAACCATATTTTTATGTAAATAATTTAATGCCTGAAAACTAAACTTTGCAACAATTCTTGTCCCAAGCAGTTAAGAGATAGTCAAAGTTTAGTCATTTGCAGGAAAATAACGGTCAATGAGAATTTTAAGGTAGATCCTTAATCTAATAATAGTTGTGGTCCACTATTATAAAAAAAAAAGAAAGAAAAAAAGAAAGAGAGAGAGAGAGAGAGAGAGAGAGAAAGAGAAAGAAAGAAAGAAAGAAAGAAAGAAAGAAAGAAAGAAAGAAAAAAGAAAGAAAGAAAAATTAGTTTTCTCTCCATTCTTTCCTTTTGTCTTTCTCCTCTTTGTCTCTTCTTATGAAGGAAATGTTATGTGAAGGGCCTAGAAGAATCAAGAACTACTACAACTATTTACAAGCCATCATGTTGCATCTTACCAGAAGTCAATCCTAATGTGAGCTTTCTTCCTAAATTGTAACCTAAGTCACTCATTGGCAGTTTTGTTACAGCAGTCATTTCTTTCATCAATAGTGAAATATCCTGCTACCCAAACATTTACATTTGTATCTAGACAAACAGGGCCTTCTCCCTCACTGACTAGCTAGTAGCCTTTTTTGTATGTGGTACAGCCGCATAATTTTATAACTTGACTCTCCCTAATTCGACTATAGAGTCTGTGATGATAAGGTATATACCTTAAACATTTTCTTGCAAATATTTTAGCTTCATTTTTTTTAGTGTGCATTGTTTTTATTTATTTGATAGGTTCTTTTCACAATAAAATAAAATGAAAGAAAATGAATGTGGTACATATGACAAGTGTGAATTAAGTTTTTCAATACATTTCTCTTTTCAATATATTATTTTGGTTTTGTTAACTGTCTTGGGACTAAGTTTGCTGAAATACCATAAATATTCTGCTAAGAACTATATCAACACTGGGAATTTCTAGTGCAATAGGCTTGTTTTCCAACAGAGTTTAAAACAGATTGACTTGTGTTTAACAGTGTGCCTTATGCATCCGTGTCTGAAGAACACAGCACACCAAACAGGCAGAGTCACAGAAGCCAGCATTTTTCAAGCGATCAGATGGACTTGGTGTCATCCTGTGCCCTTGCAATCCATTTTCCTCCCATTTGAAATTGTAAATGTGGTTTCCACATATCACTCACTAACTCTACTGTATTCCATTCAATTCTACCCTTAATTCTGATTTTGACTGTTTTATTTCTAGTCTTCTGTCTTATCTCATAACCTATGGATACATCCAGGATGTTAAACTAAGGGAATCTTCTTTCCAAATGGTTTGGTGATGAGGAAGTACTCAACTTAGGAGCTTCAAGAACTTTTTTTGCTTGTTTGTTCATTCTGTTTCTTTAATTCCACCTTACTCGACTCTTTGAGAAGAAGAAACCATTTCTTAGTTTTAGAAAAGTTAAATCTCATAAACTGAAAACCTTAAACTCGTTAAGTTATGTCTAATCTTGGCAAGGCATCATCAAATATGTACAGCACTCTTAAGTGGAGACCAGATTGCCAGATAATACCCACAAGCAAACTACCTTGACCATAATTTCCTGATGTGTTTCTTGTAAGTGTGAAAAACAAAACACGGTGTGCCATCTGTCTTGTTTCCACACATTCTTAGAGAGCTGGAAAAGTTTATTGTGCTGATGTTTAGAGGAGACACTTAGAGAGTGTTTACTAAGCTTTAATCCTTCCACTGGCCACAGGTCCATAAAATCGGATTAACTTTTTCCATAATTAACTTTTACGGTTTTGTCCAGCTACTAACAGCATAAGCTTTACATCATCTTTGACAACATTCAGGACAAGTTCTACACTTTTTATTGTTATTCTTTACATAATGTGATACATAATATTTACCTTGAAGTACTAAAAAAATCATAAAAATGCTGACATTTATTTCTTATTATTTTCTTACCTGGCACATTCTTATAAAAAAAAAAAAAAACCACAATTAGCACATCTTTGCTGTCTTCTAACTATACAGCATGTAACTTATTGGGCCAAGGACTCCTGCATTAAATGCCTAGAGCCTGTTGCTATCCATTAATTGGGCAATTTGCTTTCTCAGTGGGTTCAAGCAAGGGGAACGCCAATGACTAGCTATCACTGGAGTGGACTGTCAAACTGGATTTTAGTCATTTCAAAGTTCTGCTGAGATATCCGACTATCCTTACATACCTGAGGTGGTATGTAGTATGCTGTCTTTAAAATATTTCTTTTTAGAAACAACAAAAAATAAAATAACTCATAAAACACTAAAATTTCTCTCCTCTGTGGTTTCCTATATTTTGCTGTTCGATAGTGTTGCTTTTTGTGCTCAAGGCTTTATTACTATTATGAGGGAATAAGATAAAAAGATAAATGGAAAGGGAAAGAGAAAGAGCAAGATATGTTTGAGTGGAATAAAAGGGACAATGAGAGCAAGTAGGTAAAAGTAAACCCAGTTCAATGATTAACAACTGACCAAAATCTTCTCCTATATTAGACTTCTTTATCTGATAAACTAATTACAGATTTTCCTTCCAGCAACAGAGTAGACTATCTCAAAAGTAAAAAATCTATGAAGCAAAGCAAGAATATTGTGCAAGAGCTTTTGGACCATGCAAACACAAAATTACCATGTTTGCTTTGCCTCAGTCCACTTTAGGGTCTGCTGAGGCTAGGAAGCTCAAGACCTTATCCCAAAGGAAGGCATAAACCAAATTTTCATGAGCTTTTATGCTTAGTGAATTTAAACAGGTCATGACCATCAGATTTTATTCACAGTTACATGCTCAATGTTATGATAGGGATTTTAAAATTATTTTATTCACTTGAGTGATTGTGTGTGTGTGTATGTGTGTGTGTGCACATGCATGCACATATGCCTGTGTGAATTTATGTGTACTACTTGGTTGTAGGTATCCACAGAGAACAAAGGGCATCAGATTCCCTGGAAATAGAGTTAAGGTGGTTTTGAGACATCTAATGTAGGTGCTAGAAACTGAACCTGGGTCCTCTGCAGGAACAATAATCACTCTTAACTGTTGAACACTCTCTTCAGTCTCTACAGTCATAGTTTTGAAAACAATCACTAGTTTAAGAAAGGCTGGCCTTTTATCAAGCCAGGCCTTAAACTTGCTACCAGTGCTTGGATTTTATCTCTGCACTTGATAATTAACTCCAGATGGGATTTCAGGTGGAAGTTATCAGTGGTCTAGAGGCAGTAATCCATCTGCAAGCAAAAGACAGGGCAACGATAATTTATAATAGGAAAATATTAAACCTCCTTGGAACCAAATGTTTATACTGTATTTTGGAACCATAGGTGCTCTGGGATGCTGGGCTGGTCGGGTTTCCCACCCATTGAATCAGTCACTACAAGAATAGGGTTTTCTCAAAATGTTTCCTTGTTGTTAACGTCTGAGTTTCTCTAAAACCACATCAAAACAAACAAATGCCCAGCCACTGGTGTAGATTCTCCCACTTTAATATTTCACTGACAATGGCACCAGAATTTTACAAGTTTAAAACCAAATTCTTATTTTCATAGTTTTAGATTTATCTTTCCTTCACCTTTGTCATCCATATTTTCATTATGGTGACTTAAGCAAATACCTTCGTTAATCTCTAGAGAAATTTACCCTTCATATACTTCAAAAATGTTTCTGAAGCAGGAAGTGGATAATATTATTTCCTGGTTTAAGTGAATAGAATATGTTAATAAAGGTTATACATTATGCCATATCATAGAAAGATATGCTCAGATCAAATAATTTATTAGTAACATCATTATTACTACCACCAACACAATGTTTAATTTATAAATAATAACTATGTCCCAAACAGATGTTAATCTTATTTAATCCCTGATCTGGCAGCCATGCCCATCCCAACTGTTCATAGGTGTTTGCGAAATGAATTTCTTCCTGTCTGGTTTGTTTATAGGTTTCTAAATCCAGATTAGAATTGAATGAGTCACTACAACTAATTGATGACAAACTGAAATTTAAGCCATAAACAGAAAATGTAGCCAATAATGTGAAGGCTGAGTTCAGATCCCCTGAGGTAACCAAGATGTGCAGTTAATTTCATTGACCAGACTGGCCAGAATGACATGGGTAAAATATCAGCTTAGATTTCTTTGTAGAAATAGTTGTCAGATGAGATTACTGTTTAAATCACAAACACTCCTTGGAATTTTTTCATTTTTATTAGATGTTTTCTTCATTTACAATTCAAATGCTATCCCAAAAGTCCCTTATACCCTCCCCCAATCCTGCTCTGCAACCCACCCACTCCTGCTTCCTGGCCCTGGTATCCTCCTATATTGGGGAATATAATCTTTGCAAGACCAAGGGCCTCTCCTCCCAATGAGAGCCAATAATGCCATCTTCTGCTGTAAATGCAGCTAGAGACACGAGCTCAGGGAGTACTGGTTAGTTCACATTGCTGTTCCTCCTATAGGGTTGCAGACCCCTTCACCTCCTTGAGTACTTTCTCTAGCTCCTCCATTGGGGGCCATGTGTGCCATCCAATAGATGACTGTGAGCATCCACTTCTGTACTTGTCAGGCACTGGCATAGCCTCACAAGAGTCAGCTATATCAAGGTCCTGTCAGCAAAATCTTGCTGGCATATGCAATAGTGTCTGCGTTTGGTGGTTGATTATGGTATGGATCCCCGGATGGAGCAGTCTCTGCATGGTCATTCCTCTGTCTCATCTCCAAACTTTTGTCTCTGTAACTCCTTACATGGGTATTTTGTTCCCCATTCTAAGGAGGGACAAGTATCCACACTTTGGTATTCCTTCTTCTTGAGTTTCATGTGTTTTGCAAATTGTATCTTGGGTAATATAAGTTTCTGGGCTAATGTCTACTTAACAGTGAGTGTTTATCATATGAATCATTTTGTGATTGGGTTACCTCACTCAGGATGATACCGTCCAGATCCATCAATTTGCCTAAGAACTTCTTAAATTACTTGATTTTAATAGCTGTGTAAATATACCACATTTTCTGTATCCATTCCTCTGTTGAGGGACATCTGGGTTCTTTCCAGCTTCTGGCTATTATAAATAAGGCTGCTATGAACATAGTGGAGCATGTGTCCTTATTACCAGTTGGAATATCTTCTGGGTATATGCCCAGGAGAGGTATTGCGGGATCCTCCGGTAGTACTATGTCCAATTTTCTGAGGAACCACCAGACTGATTTTCAGAGTGGTTATACCAGCTTGCAATCCCACCAACAATGGGGGAGTGTTCCTCTTTCTCCACAACCACGCCAGCATCTGCTGTCACTTGAATTTTTTATCTTAGCCATTCTGACTGGTGTGAGGTAGAATCTCAGGGTTTAACCCTATTAAAAAATAGGGTACAGAGCTAAACAAAAAATTCTCAACTGAGAAACACCAAGTGGCTGAAGAAGCACCTGAAAAAATGTTCAACATCCTTAATCTTCAGGGAAATTCAAATCACTCCTTGGGATTTATTGGCTCACATGAAAAACTTTTATATTCTAGAAAAATCATAAATTAGAAAGATCTTTACACAAAATGTGTCTTACCTACCTCTCATAATGCTCCACAGCTTAGGAATACTATGTCAGATATCTATTACTAGCAAGGCTACTTTGAGACTTTTCCAAGATTCTGTATAATAGGTTACTCCTATTACACAGCATCTCAGGAACTTTATGTGCCATGCATTATGTGTGGTGAAAGATTAAAGGAATAAAAGCCAAAAGAAAAAAATACTCCAAATTCTGTATAATATTTCTCCTGTGACATGTTGGAAGGTGGATCAATCCTAAAGATTGCAATGCTGAGTCAGGAGTATTGCTGTCAATTTTATGCCAGACTGAGATAGAGGGAAAGTATCAAAAAGCTAAAACAAATCAAAATATTTGGGAAATCTATTTTGTTGTTGTTGCTGTTCTTGTGGTGGTGGTGGTGGTGGTGGTGGTGGTGGTGGTGGTGGTGGTTAGTGTTGTTATTGTTACTGTTAATTCCTATGCTCCTACATTGCTGACATCATTCATCACCTCTCATGACTTTTGCTGCAGTACCTTAAGGTGGCATTCCATCTGCAAATACTACTTTGACTTCTTTTAGTCACATTTATTCCGTCCCTTTCTCTTACACCTCCAGCTAAGACATTTAAGCTTTGCACTAAATAAAGGCCTTAAGCCTGATCTTACTGGGAACAGTTTGTGGTTCTTTCTATACCTCATGATGGTAGGCATAGGCTTGCCATTTAAAGTCTTTATTATGATGAGGTAATTTCTCTCCATTCGTCAACGCATTGAGGGATTTGTGTACTCAAGTATCCCCATAAAAACATCACAGACACCTTGACCATCTCTGATGGGGCTTGAGGCATCCCTCCTTAATGACGAGGAGTGCATCCGTTCTTCAGGGCTTCTCACTCCTAACATGCAAATAACTTATTTTTGATAAAGTATAAAGAAGATCACCGGGGACTATCCTTCTCAGAGAATGTATTCTTCTAATAGATGTGGTAAATTTCTTGTAGAACATATTAATAAATTGATCATAAGAGACAAAAATAAGTGCTAAGTTTTCTTAACAATAATAAAATGTAACCTGAATGTTCACTTATAAAAAATTTTAATACCTTGGACTTCTTCCTTTCCAATTTGTATCCCCTTGATATTCTTTTGTTGTCTTATTGCTCAAACTAGAACTTTGAGTACTATATTGAATAGATAGGGAGAGAGATAGCCTTGTATTGTAGACTGATTATAATGGGATTGCTTTAAATTTCTCTCCGTTTAATTGGATATTGTGTGTTGGTTTGCTGTATATTGCTTTTGCTATGCTTAGGCATAAGCCTTGAATTCCTGATGTTTCCAAGATTTTTTAACATGCAGGGTGTTTTATTTTGTCAAAGCCTTTTTCAGCATCTAATGCAATGATTTTGTAAAGTTTTATTTGAGATTTTTTTTATATAGTGGATTACATTGATGAATTTTCATATATTGAACCATCTCTGCATCTCTGGGATGAAGCCTACTTATCATAGTGAATGACGGTTTTGATATGTTCTCAGATTTGGTTTGCAGGAATTTTATTGAATATTTTTGCATTGATATTTATAAGTGAAATTGGCCCGATGTTCTCCTTTGTTGGGTCTCTGTGTGGCTTAGGTATCAGAGTGTATGTGGCTTCATAGAATGTATTAGGTAGTGTTCCTTTTCTTTTTATTTTGTTGAATAGTTTACAGAATATTGGTATTAGGTCTTCAAAATGTCTAGTAGAATTCTGCACTAAAATCATCTTGTTCTGTGCATTTGTTGTTGTTTGTTTGTTTGTTTCTGTATTGTTTTGGTTGGGAGGTTTTAAATGACTGCCTCTATTTTCTTAGGGGTTATGAGACTATTTAGATAGCTTCCCTGCTCTTGATTTAACGTTGGTATTTGGTAGGTATCTCTCTAGAAAATCATCCATTTCTTCTAACTTTCCCAGGTTTTTGAGTATAGGCTTTTGTAGTAAGATCTGATGGTTTTTTGCATTTCCTCATTTTCTGTTGTTATATCTCCCTTTTCATTTCTGATTTTGTTAATTTGGATATTGTCTTTGTGTCTTTTAATTACTTTGGCTCAGGGTTTATCTATCTTGTTGATTTTCTCAAGGAATAGGTTCTTGATTTTGTTGATTCTTTATATAGTTCTCTTTGTTACTAATTGGTTGGTTTCTACCCTGAGTTTGATTATTTCCTTAGTCTATTCCTCTTGGGTGTGTTTGTTTCTTTTTTTGTTCTAGAGCTTTCAGGTGTGCTGTTAGCTTGCTAGTGAAAGATCTCTCTAATTTCTTTATGAGGGCACTTAGTGAATGAATTTTCCTTTTAGCACTGTTTTCATTGTGTCTCATAAGTTTGCGGATACTATGTCTTCATTTTCACAATATGCCAAACACATCAGATATTGTGGGTCATAATCCTGATTCTAAAGAGCAATAATATCTAATATGGATGAGATGGTATTATGGTAGAAGAAGAAAACAAATATCACAACCACACCATGCTAATAAAGTCATATTCAGTTGAATGGTATTAATATCCTATTTCACAGAATTTGAAGAAATATACTTGTGATTTTAAAACAAGATGCACATAAATCTTTCAGAAGATGGAATTTCGTTTATTAACCTTGTTTTGCAAAGGAGGTAAAAAGCCTTCTCAACAGAAAAGAAACTCATTTCCCCTCACCTCTGCCCTCAGACTTCTGAAGGCTTAGAGAAAGCAGTTGTTATGCTGGATAATCTGACAGGATAAAAGGACATTTCTATAGTGTGACAGGTTGACATTGTATCATTGAAGATGTGATTATTTTATAAATTGGTAATATCACAAACTGTCAGGCTTTCACTTCAAAGTCCTTGTCCTAAGTCAGACCTGTCTGGATCTGGGTCAGTTTCATGGAAATGACTTCGTTCCTTTTTCCTCCAGGAAACTAGTTTTGTTTTTGTTTTTCTTATTTCTTCCTTTTCTTTCTTTCTTTCTTTCTTTCTTTCTTTCTTTCTTTCTTTCTTTCTTTCTTTCTTTCTTCTTCTCTTTCTTTCTTCTCTTTCTTTCTCTCAATTTCAGAGTGTGTTTAACATTTATCTAAATGAGATTTTTAATTGATGAATTCTGGCACTGGAAGTCAATAAAAATTATTTGATAATTCATAAACACAAGAACTCTTTCATTGAAGCAAAGTGTAGGACATTTGCTTTCTTACAGTTTAACTGGCTGGTTGTGTGACTTTGAGTTAGACTCATGTTCTTAAAAAACAAAAAGTTGAGACAGTAGACAAGCAACTGCCCTCTAAAGTTCACAGATGAGTCATGGAACATCTTTGGACTTTGTTTCTTTACACATGTGAGCGTCTTCAAATCTATGCTCACAAAACTGGCAATCAGCATTGTTATTTCAAAGCACTTGATTTGTTAAAAAGAACTTTGTTCATTTTTCCTGTGATTCAGCAAAGTTGTTTCAGTGTTAATCACAAGTATGTAGTGAAGAACAAAGAAAATCATTGGGTAGGACATTTCATAATCTCAATATCCATACAATGGAATGTTAGTTTTTGAAATACCATCAGATTTCCAGAATAGATGCTTCTGTTTATAATTGGCTACAAAATATTTCATCATGGGACTTAGTTTTCAAGTGTGAGTGTTTAAGCATTACAATCTCATCATGGGTTCTCAAAAACAGTATAAGTTGGCACAGGTGAAAACATAACAAAAACAAGTTCATAAAACTGCTTATACAGTGAATATATTTCAATCAAAGAGGCTCATTTGAGTAGGAAAGTAAAATAGTATCATGGGTAACAGAAATGGACTTTTTAATCTTCTGATCTTTCTGCTTCACTTATTAAGCTGAAAATACTTTGCCATTTTAATTTCTTACACTATCTCAGAAGTATTGCTTTCCATGGTCCAGGAAGATCTCTCAATGGGTAAAGATATTTGAATCAGAAAGCCAGGTGAGCTGACCTTGATCTCATAAACCAGAAGTCAGCAGAGAGGAGAGAACCAATTTAATAAAATTGACTTCTGACCCTTACATGTGAGCCATAATAAAGTCAACCTCCACCATATACACCACAGACACAAAAACATACACAAACTCACACCTTCATAAACACACATACACACACACACACACACACACACACACACACACACACACACACACACACACACACGTTAAGCATTACGTTCCTTTCTCTTAGAGTTTCCAGCTATAAACCCACTTGTGCTTGGCCTGGGTCTGTGTGTCCCCCTTCTTGCTGATATGTGTTAAGATCTCCAGTGAAATAGTGCTCAGAAGAGTTCAATTTGTTCTATATAAGATTACCAGTATGGATCTGATGTAATTCATGGTGGATTATGGCCCCTTCTTCAGTTCATGTCAGAAGTCTTTCTCCCTCCCATGTAATAATAAAGGGAGAAGTTGACATCCTGGAACAGAATTATCCTTGACAAGAAGGTAATAGTGCAGACACTTTTACCATGGCTTCACAGCCTCCACATTTGTGAAAAGTAAAGATGCAAACACCTCCAGTCTCTGATATTTTTGTCCTAGCAACTCCAATTAAGATGTTTATTTAATAGAAAAATTAAATAAAATAATGATGCTGCAGCAAACAAACAGACACATTGTGGCTTGAGTGGACCATTTAAAACCTGAGACAAGCCATTTTCCTTCTCTGGGATTATTTTCTTTTCTGTAATTGGAAAGGCGTTTTTCTTTCATGTTTAGGATGGATCTAAAGAGTAGGTCATGTTTTATGAAGAAGGAAGGAAATAAAGATACAAATTGGCTGGTGTATAAAGATCATTTTCCAGTCATCACCCAACTGTGTTTTATTTATATATATACTTAATGAGCTTAGGACAACGTTGTACTATAACTAGCCCATGATTATGTCTGAAAAGAAATGATGAGTAACTAAATAAGCTACTAAAGATAAAATCTACTAAAATCCTGGAAGAACATGGACTTATTACATATTAATTGAGATTAATAAAGGTTAAACTGGGGGCATCTTTATTAAAATCTACCAGGTGCTCCTGTAAAAGGTTAACTACTATGTATTAAACCACATGAAATGATTATGAAAAAAAGCTTAACCTTGTTAAGCTACAATAGCTGATTATCAAATTAGGTGTATTTAATTTTTTAATTTGTTAAATGAGAAAGGTATATGTGTCATTCAGTTAATTATTATTGTAGAATTATCACTGGTCCCTTCCAGAGAAACCATTCTGAGAAGTTAAGAAATATGATCCAACTTTCATCTTAAATAGCAAGTGTTAACATTTTCATTTAGTATTTTAATGAAATTAGTTGGGATTTGCCCCAAATTGAACCAAAAATAGCCCTCTCATAGAGAAACAATTAAATATTGGCCTAATGGGCTTTCTTTTCAATAATTCTCCAAAGCATCGGGATTAGAGGGCTGGGAAGGTAGCTTAGTAGAAGAAGGCTTAGTTAGCATGCTAAGGGCCTAAATTCAATCTCCTGTACTGAAAAACAAAACAAATAAAACACCAGCTTTAGATTTCTTTATAAGTGACAGATCTCCTCTGTGGATTAGCAATTTGTATCCAAATATGAGAACAAGCTGTGGTAAGAATTCTCTTCTCTATAAATCATAGACAGAATGGAAGAAAGCACTTCCTCTCTGGTTTAGTGGAAGCTGTTCTTAAGAACAGTGTAGTGCACAAAGAGGGGAATGTCTCATCACCTGCTGGAACAGAGTGATGAATGCAGCCCCATGAAAAGATCAGTCTGCATAGTAAGCTCATAGAAGAAATGAAGAGGAGATAATATCCTTATGGGATGATGGCCTTGAAGCAGGCAAAAGATAAAATTTCTTTCTATTTTTAAACGATAGAATGCAAAGCCTAGGGTCCTGAGGAATCGTGAGGTTTGATGTTTACAGTCACTGATACCTGCTTCTTACACATTCTGTTATCCACTTCTGATTAGAGTTATTTCAAAATACTTCCAGAAAGCCACCCTCATGCATCACAAAAGGAATAGACTGAACAGAAGCAGAATGTGGGTACAACAGTTTAAACATGTGTACGTGGAGAAGAGTGAAAAGGCCAGTAGAGTGGGAGAAAAAAAAATACAATAAAATATTGTAAAAAGATAGCTGAGCAATTTTCATGCTAAGTGAAAAGAATAGGTATGTGTAGTGATCAGTTTCAATAAACTCTATAAAAAGCAGATATATCGAATTCTTGATAATAGTCCTACAGGATCAAATGGAAAAGACAGAGATGAAGGTATCAGGAAATTCTTTCTTGTTTAGCACATAAAAGAGAAGGAATAAAAAGGTGCCAGGAAAGTGCTGAAAGAAAACAGTGTCACCCTGAATTCCACACCCATGAATGACCTCTGACAGGAAAAATGAAATGACATCATGGATTCTGAGTGCACTGGCCTAGATCATGATTCTGATTTTTTGGTTAAAGAGCCATCTGAATGTTGCTGGGAAAGTAATTTATGCATGTGATGGTGATTTAAATCAGCACATTCAGTCCACTCCACTGAACCTATGAAGAAAAAACACATGAAATTCCTCATGGAGACGAAAATGTGCTTCTACATCAAATTTAGACTCAAGAATGAAACTTTTACTCTTCCCTTCCTCTTCAGCCTTCGGTATATTCTGAAGATGTTATTTCCCCAAATTCCATACTAAAATTCATTAGCGTACATTGGCTGGTAAATAAATACACAATTTATGTCTGTGTTTATAACATATACATGTACATATATGCATGTACACATATATTATACATTATACATTATACATTATACATTATACATTATACATTATACATTATACATTATACATTATACATTATACATTATACATTACACATTACACATTATACATTATACATTATATTTTATATATTATATATTATATACATATACTATAGAAAATATGCATATTTATTACATATATACATATACACACACATACACACACACACACACACACACACACATATATATATATATATATATATATATATATATATATATATATATATATATATATACTATTGATGTTATTTCTCCTAAGAATAGTGATTAATACACAAGATATATTCAGAATAAAAACCATGATTCATTGTAGCACAAAAATTGTAAAGAAATTTTATAGGAAGAGAAATGAAAAATGATCAAAACTCTGGTCAACAAAAAATATGAGGAAATTAAGTAACAGTAAGTTATTGGATAAAATCTCATAAACCCTCCAAATCAATGTAATTTTTGATATTTTTGATGAGATGCACCACACAGAAACATCTGCATATTATTTAGGCATTGCCTTATTTGTGACTGGAGAGATGATAGAAAATGGTTCCTGTAAACAGACAGTATACCATTATCATGAGAAAGCAAGAAGAAGACAACATGATACATGAGATGAGATTAACCCTGGGAAGACCAAAGCGATACCACAGCTCTATCTAAACGAGTAGAAGGGGATTTCATTTAGATACCCTCAGGTTTGGGGCTAATACAATGTAAAATAACTTCATATGTCATAAAAATTTGGGTCTTCAAAATATTTTCCCTCATGGTTTTAACCAATACCTGGGAGAAACATTTCAAGTTTATTTTGTTTTACTCATTAAGAGGATTCAGCCAGTGCTCACTTGGTCACAATCTTTTGCTCTGGTAGGGAAATCGATATGACAGAGTCCTCTGACTAAGCCTAAGGGCCCCAGAATGACAGGAAGTGGCTGGGAATGAGGTCATCTCTTTGCAGGACACAGTTCTAGGGTCCCATTTCCTTTAATTAGGTTCCATCCCATACTTTCTATCATTCTCCACAAGTGCATCATATAATGAATGAATCTATCAAGGGATTAATATACTGAGTTGGTCTCAGCCTTACATAGTTATTTCCTGAGAAGTGGCCCCAGATTTGGACAAGGCTGTCATAATAACTCCACAGCAGTATCCTTTGACTTTAGTCACTCAAAAACAGATTTTAGAGTGTGCTATACATAATGATTTAGTAATTGTACAATGAAGCGGCAATCATGATGTGTTCCTAAGGCTCAGGTATTAGAGGGTACCCCAGTGGCTGGAGAGATTGCTCAGTGGTCAAGAGCACTGACTGCTCTTTTAGAGGTCCTGAGTTCAATTCCCAGCAACCACATGGTGCTCACAACCATCTGTAATGGGGATCCAATGCCCTCGTCTGGTGTGTCTGTAGACAGTGACAACATGCATGAAATAAATAAATCGTAAAAAAGGCACCTCAGCTGATAAAATGGATATTGAGCCAACAACTGACTGTTTGGTCCCTGATGTTGGTTGGGTCCTTCTTCAATCTGCTTGAAAACCTGTCACAGTGTGAAAGTATTCATATCCTTATTAATGACAGTTCACAACTCTGATTGTACATACATACGAAGTCAAAGTTGCTATTTGTTATGATTTTCACATTAACATTTGCTTTTTGAAACACTGAGTGCCACCCAGAGATGAATGCTGATGGTACAATGTTGTAAGGATTAATAGGGCTATAAACTGAAAAACATATCTGAATAAAGCTAAGACCTTCAATAACTGATTAATCACAAAGAAAGTGTCTGAATTAAAGACTAAGAGAACTTAGATTCAATAGGAACTATAAACACATTTAAATGTGTCTTTATTCAAAGCACAGTAAAGCACTTCTTGTTAATATTCAAAGTTCAATATATTGTCAACATGATTTTCATATTCTTTACATTTCTATCTACTGAAGAAACAATTACAGTGGCAAGGTTGCCTGAGTGACTGTTCGCATTTCTACATACATCTCTCATCGTGTTCTACACTGAATAAGAGACATATGTGGGACTTACGACGATCTACCCCAATCTATTCTTATTCTGAAGATAAGACTAAACCTGTCTTTTATATATTTGTATTCTCCCTTGATGCTTTAAATTTTATAAAGGCTATTGTTGAGTAATATGTAGAGAGGTTCTCCAGAATAATTTTTGTTTACTTAACTTTACATTTTTCAGATATAATTAATAGAACGAGTAAAGCACTCATATTAGCATGTTTGCTGCCCTTCATTCCATTGTATGATTATATCAGATACATTCATTTTTCTATAAATGAATATTTATGCTATTTCCCAGTCCAATGTTGGGACAATAACTTCAATATTGTTCTCTTTTCTTTGCTTTCATGTTGCAAGGTATGTGTCAGAAGTGACACAGCTTAGCTGTAAATTACTCTGATCCTGTGAATAATCTGATACATAAATGTATTGTATATTGTTAAGTGACTACTACTCTCAAGTATCTTGTAGCTGTTCACAGTTCTCTAGTACTCACTTAAATTGAAGTTTTGGGTTTCTTACTATTTGGTAGTCTGTTAGAAAAAATTTCATCTTCTAAATTTTCTTTTGCCAACACAAGCATTTTTCATTTTAAACTTTATTACTAAATATTGCAGATAAAAATACTCCACATAATTTCACTAACAAGACCCGAATACATATGATAGTGTATATTACCATGATCATTCCCTCAAAACAATGATAGAAGTAGAAATGCAAATACTAGTTTTCACATTTTCTTCCATAAGTCACAAATATTTACATATACATATATGCAAATATATAGTAAATGCACACATGAGCAACAACAAATCATTATTTTATTTTTGAGATTTTTATGACTTAATATTATATAGTCTAAATTAGTTCATCTGCCTAAATGTGTTTACATTCAACAGCTGAATAATATTCCTGTGTGTACAAACTTAAATACTGAATACCTTTATTGGATATATAATTCTTTTCCTTTTTGACTTGTAGCTATACACTGTTTTCTAATACTCTCTTGGAATAAGTTTACTGTTTTATATTTTGGATTCCAGGAGTTGCCCCACAAATCTCACAAACATGGACGTCAGTCAGACAGGGATGTTTCATTGAACACTTACCTTAATACTGAACAATCAGGACCATAGCTCAGATGGGGGATGAGCCACAGCTTATGAAGGAAAAACAAAACAAAACAAAACAAAACAAAACAAAACAAAACAAAACAAAACAAAACAAAACAAAGCAAAACACAAAGAAACATAGTGAGTTCATACAAAGGTGTATAAAGTGCAGCCCAGTGATCGGCTCAGATTTGAGCCATTTTAGACATAGCAGTTTGTATTGAGTTTTCATTTGATGGGTCCTACATAAAGCTTTGTGGAATTTCTTAAGATTAACAACCTCAGAACCTACAGAACAGACCAGGGTATTTGGACAGCATGACCCTGCTCTGAGTCAAGTCACTTCTCTGTGTCAATGGCGAGCAGGCATGTTACAGCTACAGTAAGAAATAGGTAGCAGGCATGGAAGAAAATGGCTACAGCTCTGCTGGAGGGGACAGACCTCAACTTATCATTTTCTAATAATCGGTCATGTTAACTCAGGTAGAATTTCTCTTCTAAACTTTTAGCTTGCGAAGGTTGTAACTGATCTTTAAAATAAAAAAGGATATTGTTTGCATTGTCATTTTATGCCATTTTAACATCATTTTATGCAAAATATTAAAGCATTACTTACGTCCTTTAAATGCTTTTGAGATTTCCTCTGTGGCATTCTAAATGTGTGGAGATTGTGAAGTTATGTGGTTATGTTTCCCTTTGTTCAGAGTGAGAGACATTTAATCAAGCTGACGCTTGATTGCCTCTCTTACGCTGTTGCTCACACCCATGAGAGATGCACTCAATCTATCCATCACTCCATATTCAACCCTTTACAGTTATAAAATCTGCTGATATCTTTTATTACAAAATGAATTTTTCCATCTGGTATCTTGGTTGGTTTTTACTATGTCAAAATTTTTTTTCCATTTTTTATTAGGTATTTAGCTCATTTACATTTCCAATGCTATACCAAAAGTCCCCCATACCCACCCACCCCCACTCCCCTACCCGCCAACTCCCCTGTTTTGGCCCTGGCGTTCCCCTGTACTGGGGCATATAAAGTTTGCGTGTCCAATGGGCCTCTCTTTCCAGTGATGGCCGACTAGGCCATCTTTTGATACATATGCAGCTAGAGTCAAGAGCTCCGGGGTACTGGTTAGTTCATAATGTTGATCCACCTATAGGGTTGCAGATCCCTTTAGCTCCTTGGGTACTCTCTCTAGCTCCTCCATTGGGAGCCCTGTGATCCATCTATTAGCTGACTGTGAGCATCCACTTCTGTGTTTGCTAGGCCCCGGCATAGTCTCACAAGAGACAGCTACATCTGGGTCCTTTCGATAAAATCTTGCTAGTGTATGCAATGGTGTCAGCGTTTGGATGCTGATTATGGGGTGGATCCCTGGATATGGCAGTCTCTACATGGTCCATCCTTTCATCTCAGCTCCAAACTTTGTCTCTGTAACTCCTTCCAAGGGTGTTTTGTTCCCACTTCTAAGGAGGGGCATAGTGTCCACACTTCAGTCTTCATTTTTCTTGAGTTTCATGTGTTTAGGAAATTGTATCTTATATCTTGGGTATCCTAGGTTTTGGGCTAATATCCACTTATCAGTGAGTACATATTGTGTGAGTTCCTTTGTGAATGTGTTACCTCACTCAGGATGATGCCCTCCAGGTCCATCCATTTGGCTAGGAATTTCATAAATTCATTCTTTTTAATAGCTGAGTAGTACTCCATTGTGTAGATGTACCACATTTTCTGTATCCATTCCTCTGTTGAGGGGCATCTGGGTTCTTTCCAGCTTCTGGCTATTATAAATAAGGCTGCTATGAACATAGTGGAACATGTGTCCTTCTTACCAGTTGGGGCATCTTCCGGATATATGCCCAGGAGAGGTATTGCTGGATCCTCTGGTAGTACTATGTCCAATTTTTTGAGGAACCGCCAGACAGATTTGCAGAGTGGTTGTACTAGCCTGCAATCCCACCAACAATGGAGGAGTGTTCCTCTTTCTCCACATCCTCGCCAGCATCTGCTGTCACCTGAATTTTTGATCTTAGCCATTCTGACTGGTGTGAGGTGGAATCTCAGGGTTGTTTTGATTTGCATTTCCCTGATGATTAAGGATGTTGAACATTTTTTCAGGTGCTTCTCTGCCATTCGGTATTCCTCAGGTGAGAATTCTTTGTTCAGTTCTGAGCCCCATTTTTTAATGGGGTTATTTGATTTTCTGAAGTCCACCTTCTTGAGTTCTTTATATATGTTGGATATTAGTCCCCTATCTGATTTAGGATAGGTAAAGATCCTTTCCCAATCTGTTGGTGGTCTTTTTGTCTTATTGACACTGTCTTTTGCCTTGCAGAAACTTTGGAGTTTCATTAGGTCCCATTTGTCAATTCTCGATCTTACAGCACAAGCATTGCTGTTCTGTTCAGGAATTTTTCCCCTGTGCACATATCTTCAAGGCTTTTCCCCACTTTCTCCTCTATAAGTTTCAGTGTCTCTGGTTTTATGTGAAGTTCTTTGATCCATTTAGATTTGACCTTAGTACAAGGAGATAAGTATGGATCGATTCGCATTCTTCTACATGATAACAACCAGTTGTGCCAGCACCAATTGTTGAAAATGCTGTCTTTCTTCCACTGGATGGTTTTAGCTCCCTTGTCGAAGATCAAGTGACCATAGGTGTGTGGGTTCATTTCTGGGTCTTCAATTCTATTCCATTGGTCTACTTGTCTGTCTCTATACCAGTACCATGCAGTTTTTTACCACAATTGCTCTGTAGTAAAGCTTAAGGTCAGGCATGGTGATTCCACCAGAGGTTCTTTTATCCTTGAGAAGAGTTTTTGCTATCCTAGGTTTTTTGTTATTCCAGATGAATTTGCAAATTGCTCCTTCTAAATCGTTGAAGAATTGAGTTGGAATTTTGATGGGGATTGCATTGAATCTGTAGATTGCTTTTGGCAAGATAGCCATTTTTACAATGTTGATCCTGCCAATCCATGAGCATGGGAGATCTTTCCATCTTCTGAGATCTTCTTTAATTTCTTTTTTCAGAGACTTGAAGTTTTTATCATACAGATCTTTCACTTCCTTAGTTAGAGTCACGCCGAGATATTTTATATTTATTTATCAAATTATATTAAAATCCTTTGGGGTTTGCATGGCCAGTTTTTAGAATTCCTAGAACTAAATGGGTTTATGTAAGTATTTTTTCACTATTAAATCTCTCTATAGTTCAATATAGTAAACTTATCCATGTACCTTATTCTCAAATAATTTTTCCCTGTAAAAATATTGTATATGCTCATAGATTTATTCTCATTATTTTATGACACTTGATTTTAATAATTTTCAAAATGATATTTACTTGTTTGTGAAGCTATGCTATTAAAATGCACCATTACATTTAGTTTTTGTATAGCGACCATGTTGAACACTTGGCTTCATGACTCTTTATTCATAATTCCAAACTTCAAATTTGAGTTTGTGCCCTTTTTTAGTAAGTTTGGCACAAGATGTTACTCCAAGGCCAGATCTGATCTGAACAGATGTGAGGCTATTTGCAGTCTTTATCTTAATTGCTGTGAATATTCATCAGTTTCACTGAGAACATTAATGGATTTGATTACTGGGGCTCTGTACAATCTGACAAGTATGATACCAACGTCCTGTTAACAAACCTTGCTGCCTTTCTCAGCCCCAAACTGCTGAATTCTGGTATACCTGTGTGCTTCTTCAGGGGAAGGTGTAGGGCACAGTTTCAATTTTTCAAAATATGTGCTGGATTTGCATAGATTTACCTTCAATCACTCAGCAGAAGTCTTAAAAAGGGTCTCTATTCCTTTCTTTTAACCAATGTTTAAAAGCTGTGTACTGCATCTTTCAGGAAGGACACATTGTAGGTCAAAGCTTATGGGGATGGTTTAGGGTCCCAGTCCCTCTACTGGAAGTCTTACCTGGCTACAGGAGATGGCTGGCTTAAACATAGTATCTTCCAATGTTAGAAATCATAGCCAGGGGCACCCTTACAGATTTCTGGGAGTTTCTGTTGAGCTGGGTTTCTACCTTGCCTCCTAATGCTTTCAATTCCAGTTGTCTCTTCCAGTACTTTCTTCCCACCCTGTGCTTTTCAATCTGTTCCCTCCATCTCCAGCCACCGCTGTCCTCAGTCCACCACTATATCTATTCCTTTTACCCCTCTCTGGAAAATTTGAGTCTTCCTTGGACCACTCCTTGTTACTTAACTTTTCTGGGTTTGTAGACTGTAGCATGATTACTTTTTACTTTATAGGTGATACCAACTTATAAGAAAGTACATGACCCAGGGTAGGGGAATGCTAGGGCACTGAGTCGGGATTGTGTTGGGGACCACCATTATAAAAATAGGGGGGGACAGAGGATGGGATAGGGGGTTGCAGAGGGGAAACTGGAAGGGGTATAACATTTGAAATGTAAGTAAATAAAATAACCAATAAAAAGTTGAGTGCATAACATGTTTTTCTTTCTCTGGGTTATGTCACTCATGTTGAGTTTTTTTTTTTTTTTTTTTTTTTTTTTTTAATAGTTCCATTCATTTGTCTGCAAATTTCACATGCTGGGGTAAAGATAGCACAGAAATTATGGACTTACCAACTAATGACTCATTCAGCTTGAGACCCATGCCGTGGAGGGAAGTCCACCCCAACAATACCTGGAGGGCCAGGAAGTAAAAGCTGGATAACCAAGACACCTCAGATACAACCAAACAGAATTGGAAACGCAATCAATCGATAAATCAATAACAAAAAACTATACAAGAGAAAAAACAATAAAATGATCTAAATTATATTTTACTATATTTGAAGACAGGAGTCTTGAATAATCGTCCTCAGAGGACCTTCACTCAGCCACTGATGGTAACAGATATAGTCAAACATTAGGTAGAGCTTGGGAAATCATGGGAAAGGGGAAAGAATGTATTTTAAGGGCCAGGGGAGTTATGGATACAAGAAAAATACACAGAATCAACTAACTGGGCTCAGAAGGTCTCACAGAGACCGAACTGAAAATCAGGAAGCCTGCATGGGTCTGACCTATATATTTTTTGGTTGTGTAACTAGGTATACTTTTGGGACACCTAACAGTGAGAGCCAGGGCTGCCTGATACTTTTGCCTGTTTTAGGATCCCTTTCCTCGCACTGTGCTGCCTCTTCTAGCCTTAATATGAGAGGATATATCTGGTGTTTTTATAACTTGGTATGCTATGTTTGGGTGATATTTGTGGGATGCCTGCCCTTTTAGAAAGAAAATGGAGGAAAAGTGGATGGAAGAGAGTGCATGGGGATCAGGAGGTAAGCAAGGGGAAACTCTAGTCCAGTTAGAATAAATGAGAAATAAATAAATAAATAAATAAATAAATAAATAATATTGCAATTTAATAGATAAGCTGCTATTTATTAGGACAGTTATAAGAGTTTTCCCCTTCACGTTTTTAATATTCTGGAATTTCATAATGTATAGCAGCACTTAACTACTAAGTGTTCAGGCCAACATGTTCATAATTAATATATTTTGAATATGGTTTTAAATTTGTTTTGCCTAATTTTATTCTTAATGTTTCCATTAATTAGGATCTGAGTCTAGGTATGCAATAAACACATTAAAATTATTTAAAAAAAAAACTGATGGGACCCAGAGACTCCAGCTGTAATACAAATGTAGATCATGGAACCCCTTTTTTCCCTTCTTTTAGAGAACATGTTTTTAACTACTAACTCAACTTCTTAACACATGTATATTTGAAAAATAATTGGTTTTTAGTTTCATAACTTAAATCTTGCTAAGATGCTAGGAATTTTATTTTTATTTTTATTTTAAAATTCATAAACATTATGTTCTTCATAATGTTCCCATACACTTATTTTTCAATTAATCATTATTCGTATCTCTTTCACTTTAAAAAATTCTTATTCATATTTTTACTATTTTATCCTTGTTACTGTTGTTATTGTATTACTTAAGAGATTATTATTTCCAAATATTTGGCATCAGTGACTGTTGTTTTAATATCATCCAAATTGTATTTGTTTTATTTGTGGTATGATGTGGGTTATCAATTTGGAAAAAAATAAGACAGGTAAATTCACTGTTTAAACTAACACATGCATGTCCATATATTTATTCATGATGCTGCATATAAATATCATCCTTCTATAGTTGATTTGAGACTATTATGATCTTCTATGTATGGATTTTCATGCTTTACATTCATTTTAATTCATTCTTCACACTATGAAGTAAATAGAACTTTGAAAATCCAAACTCTTACATACATCATTACCATGTCACACAGCAGAGTTTCCAAACTCTTACATCATTACCATGTCACACAGCAGAGTTTCCTAGACCTCTCATACTTCACTTTACTTCTTACCCTTCACTTCATGACAAGTCTTTACATTGTAACTGATTACACAGTCTCGATTCTCATAGAAAGTCATATGACTGTAAAAGCCTCCTTCCACACTGACTAGTTCCAATCAGTCGTATATGCAGGATACATTTGATAGCTCCTCAGCTTACTGCTTTTTGATGCTGAACAATAGTGTAATGTATCCTGAGGGATATGGCACAGGGCTTTTTTAAAATTCATGTATTAAGTGTATCATAGTTGTTTCTAGTTTAGCAATTAAGAATAATATTACTTAAATTTAAAAAGCATGTTATATGCAGCCTTTTATATATAAAGGAGTTGGCTAAAATCCAAGAGGAATATATTCTAAGAAAATAATGTGCTTTACTTCATGAGAAACTGCTAATCTGTCTTCTGAATCAGCTTTGTCATTTGTATTATCAATTAATGGAAGTTCTCATTGATATATCTTTGCTCTCAGTGAATGTTGCCAATTTTTGGATTTTGGTCACGATGATGTATGCACAGAATTTCATTCTTGGCCTAATGAGCTATTCTCTAATGCAAATGGTAACTGATCTGGGTTACTGTTTGCTCAGAAGTCTATCGAGATCATTTGTGTGTTTTTATTTATTCTTGTTGAGTTTTGAATATCTTTCTTATTTTGGCAGTAGTCTTTTACTAGATTGGTACATTATAAATATTTTCTCTACATTTTTAATTTGTCTTTCATTTTCTTGATAGTATATTTATACTTTTTAAAATTGTAATAAATTAGCTTACTAATTGTTTGTGTGATTAATGGTTATATTTATGTTATATCCATCATAATACAAACAAAAATCAAACAAAATATACTAGGAATTTCTGCTACATTTTCTTCATATTTTCACAATATTGTGTTTTACATTTAGGTCCATTATATAATTTTTGTTTTATTTTATCAAGAGGACTGGATCTATTTTTATTTTTGTATATTTTATTGGTCTTTTTTGCTTATGAATATTCACTTATTTCAACATTTTTTGTTTCAATGACTTGTTTTGTTTTTTTCTTTTTAATTTTGATTGAATTTTATATCTTTCATTTTTTGAGATAAGAGTTTCAAGTATTCTAGCCTAGCCTTAAAATTGCTATGCAACCAAGAGTGAGCTTGAACTTTTGAGCCTCCTACCTCCACATCCCAGGTTCTGGGATTACAGATTTGTGCCATCATGTCTTGCATGCTAAAATTTATTTAAATTAAAATGAGTCTTATTTATCTTTTTTTTTGGTGCATTTTTATTAGGTATTGCCTTCATTTACATTTCAAATGCTATCCCAAAAGTCCCCCAGGCCCTCCTCACCCCCACTCCCCTACCCACCCACTCCCACTTTTTGGCCCTGGCTTTCCCCTGTACTGGGGCATATAAAGTTTGCAAGACCAAGGGGACTCTCTTCCCAATGATGGCCAACTAGGCCATCTTCTGCTACATATGCAGCTAGAGACATGAGTTCCGGGGGTACTGGTTAGTTCATATTGTTGTTCCACCTATAGGGTTGCAGATCCCTTTAGCTTCTTGGGTACTTTCTTTAGCTCCTCCATAGGGGGCCCTGTGTTCCATTCAATAGCTGATTGTGAGCATCCACTTCTGTGTTTGCCAGGACTGCCATACCTAGGGATCCATTCCATAATCATAATCAGCCTCCAAACGCTGACACTATTGCATACACCAGCAAGATTTTGCTGAAAGGACCCAGATATAGCTGTCTCTTATTTGTCCTTTTTATCTTTCTGAAATGAGTTTATGCCTATTGTTATTCTGTTCAAAGAAAAAATGATATTTGGTGTTTTTACTATAATCTAATATCATTAAATGACTCAAGTGTTCATAACATATATAGGAGTGGGTTATCCATTAGAATTCATAAAACTAGCAGGCAGGGAATTTTTTATGTGATGCCATAATTTTTTTTTCCATATGATGTTACAGACTACCTGGAAGATATGTAGTGAGTAAAAGTTTTTGTGACACAATTTTTTTTCCAATTTTTATTAGGTATTTTCTTCATTTACATTTCAAATGCTATCCCAAAAGTCCCCCATACCCTTCCCCCCCAATCTTTAAATATCAACAATGCTATTGAAAGAATGGAAATGAATATAGCTAAATCACTTTGCCAAATCCTGAAAAAGTCTATTTTGTATATGTGATTACTTTTACAAGCGGAACTTTGCTCTAATTGAGGCTGTAGACTGATTTCTTATATTGTTGAAGGGTTGGTTATAGTGATATTCTGACACCTAATATTCAAAACACATTATATTTGATCTTACAGAAAATTTTAAAATATTTCTTATTGATAATGTTATTTTTCTTGGTACTTTAAGATTATTTTGCTTCATGTATTTCATATTCTTCCCTTTATCTTCCCTTATTGCTTTATCTTTACCTTATTATGTATCTGATGTTTTAACAGCATGCATATCTATTCATCCTGTGAATAACTGATACCCAGGGAGGGCATAAATGCTTTAAATCTACTGGCCTTACCTTTACAGGCAGTGTGGATATTGGGAATGAATCTGGGTTCTCTGGAAATGTAGTCAACCACTGAGCCATTAAAATTTTAGAAAAATTTAAAAAATAATTGTGAAAAAATCTCCACAAGGGCACTGTATGGGTTTCATGAAGACATAAGTTACATGAACTCTTCAAATATCTTTAATCTAAGTCTTCATGTGAGCTCTGAAAAGATCTCTTCCCCTGTTCCATTTTAACCTCTAAAAAGCACAAGTTCTTCTGTGGGTTATTTTTGCTTCCATTTGTATAAAGTAAAATACTTGGGCAAGCACTTTTTAAAACTATACAATTATGTATACTGTTGGTAATAGGCTTGATGAGATTGGCTCAGGACTCTCAAGATCAAGTTCTCATCACAAAAAGATGAATTTTGCCACAGAGGTGCAGAGGGGAGGGAATAGGAGGAAAAAATATAAGAAACATAAGACATGAAGAAGTAGAAATAAATAAGAGAGAGGGGACAAAACTATTGTTCTGGAGGGACAAAGAACAGCCTCTAGATAGAGAGCAGACAGAGTTGGCCTATAGGAAACAGACAGTTTATAAAGGTACAAGACAAAATCACATGTTAGGATGTAGGCTTAGATTTTTCAAAACATATTTTAATAAGATTATCAAATGCTTTGACCCCACCTCTTCCAGCTTACCATCCACAGGTAGGAGAGAAAAGATGAAAAATAGAGGATATGTACCTGTTTAGACATAGTTCTTTCAGTAGATTCCAATCTCCCTTGTCAGGATCCCAGCAGTTCATTTCTGTATTATCAGGATAAAAAAGTCCAGTTCAAATAGTGCCACCAAACATAAATCAGCAGTGACTACATGATCCAGCAGAAATAGCCATGTCTCCGCTAAATCTGCACTGTGTCAGTTGGAGCTACAAGAACCAGAAGTTCTATGACATGCCTAGCTCAAGGAAGTGAAGAATGTGAAGATGAGAGACTAATGAAACATTGTACAACTAGCTATGCAAGCACCCTGTCACTGTCTGTTGTGTCCTACTTATACCTTCCCCAAATATCACTTGTCCACTCATGGATCTTGCTTCAACAAAATATCATATGAGTCTACATCACGTGATACAACCCGAGATTCCCACGTCATTAAGATGGAGTGTTTCATTTTAATTGGGCATGTTAATTAGACGAGACAAAGGAGGATTTGATTGCTGGTTGGATCTCAATACTTTGATACTTGTAACTTGGTAGACAGATTCAAGTAGAGGCAGTTGCTAAATAAGGAAATAGAGGTTGAGAGCTAGCTTTGGGGCTATAATTTAACCATTTTTAGCAATGCAGAGGGAAATGGAGAAGAGGGTAATGCTTACCAGAGCCATGTTCACCATGCTCAAGCAGGCCAGAATACTTTCAGATTAATCTCCAAGTCATTGGCCACCTTCTTGTTCTCTGAACATTCTGAGCACATGTACAATTGGCAACTTTGTTGATTTGATGTGAAATCCCACATTTTTTGTATCCATTCCTCTGTTGAGGGGCATTTGGGTTCTTTCCAGCTTCTGGCTATTATAAATAAGGCTGCTATGAACATAGTGGAGCATGTGGAGTACTACTCAGCTATTAAAAAGAATGAATTTGTGAAATTCCTAGGCAAATGGTTGGACATGGAGGGAATCATCCTGAGTGAGGTAACACAGTCACAAAAAAACTCAAATGATTTATACTCACTGATAAGTGGATATTAGCCCAGAAACTTAGTATAGTGAGATATAAGATACAATTTGCAAAAAAACATTAAACTGAAGAAGAACAAAGACCAAAATGTGGACACTTTGCCCCTTCTTAGAATTTGAAACAATCACCCATGGAAGGAGTTACAGAGACAAAGTTTGGAGCTGAGACAAAAGGATGGACCATCTAGAGACTGCCATATACAAAGATCCATCCCATAATTAGCCTCCAAACGATGACACCATTGCATACCCTAGCAAATGTTTGTTGCAAGGACCATGATATAGCTGTCTCTTGTGAGACTAGGCCAGGGCCTAGCAAACACAGAAGTGGATGCTCACAGTCAACTATTGGATGGATCACAGGGCCCCCAATGGAGGAGCTAGAGAAAGTATCCAAGGAGCTAAAGAGATCTGCAACCCTATAGGTGCAACAACATTATGAACTAACCAGTACCCCGGAGCTCTTGACTCTAGGTGCATATTTATCAAAAGATGGCCTATTCGGCCATCACTGGAAAGAGATGGCCATTGGACAGGAAAACTTTATATGCCCCAGCACAGGGGAACGCCAGGGCCAAAAAATGGGAATGGGTGGGTAGGGGAGTGGTGGGGGAGGGTGCGGGGGACTTTTGGAATAGCATTGGAAATGTAATTGAGGAAAATACGTAATAAAAAATAATCCCTTCCTGCCTGCTGCTTCTCTTTCTTTCAAGCTGGCCAGAGTCCCTTCAACTTTGCCGTAAGTTGTCCACTTCCTCCTCTGAGGTTGACTACCAAGGTCCAGCTATCAAAGTATCGAAGTCCAGTAATCAAAAGGCCCCTTTGGCTCATCTAATTAACATGACCAATCATATTAAATACCTCATCCAAACATGGGGTTTCCTCTTGTACCTTTATAAACTACCTTTTTTCCTAGAGTCCATGTCTGCCTCCTCTCTTTCCAGAGGCAGTCCTTTGTCCCTCTTATCAGAACAAATATGCTTGCTCCCTCCCCTTGTTCTTTTCCCCTTCTTACTTATCTCCTGTTCTTGTTTCTTATTCCTTTTGTTCCCCTGAAGCAAATAAATATCCTTGGTGGTGAGAACTTGGTCTTGTCAGTCCAACCTGAAACCCTTTCCTTTAGGTGGTAAGGTTTGTTTCTGCACTTCATATACTCAAGGAGACAGACCTCAACGGAATAATTATCTTGATCTAATTAGCCTGCAGTTATGTCAGTGAGGCATTTTCTTGACAGGCCTACCTAGCCCTCTCTGTATGATAACACCTCTAAAAATGTAGGGTTAAGCAATATAAAAAGGGTAGCTAAATACAAGCCTAGGCACAAGGCAGAACTCTTTTGTTGCTTTTGGTTTATTTCTTGTCACCGTGTTATGCCTTGATGCCCCTTGTTATCTGAAAAACAAATTGCTTTTAGTCAGAGTCTCATCGTCGGAACAGAAAACACACTTGGTAACCTCTATCTGGTACTTTGATCCTGTTCTACAGTTGAGTAATTATGACTAGTTATAGGAAAGCAAATTTAAAATGCTTGGCCCAAAATATCGAAAACAATCAAACACACAAACAGAAAAACCAAAAGCCAAAACAAAATCCAAATTATTGAGAATTCAGTATGTTTCACCTTCTATTAAATAGCATTATTTCATTTAACTAAGACCAGTGGATGCTAACATGTGCTTTCAGTGTCATGATATGAGTAATATCTAGCATAGCATCTTTGTTATCTACTCTTGGTAATTTACTTTAGTGAGTATTAAAAAGTCAAACCTGGTCCTGTTCATTTCATTGAAATAACGACTAAGAAGTAAAAGATATATTTCTAAGTACTCATGTCCTCTGTGTATGCATTTCACAAATTGGCACAGGAGTACCAATAATTACTATGGATTCTTTGTTGGACTTATACTTGCCAAGGCACTTTTCAGTTGTTTTTCTTTTTTATATGTTGCATTTAGAGAGAAAAAAGTCAGTCTTTCTAAATAGAGATGTAAGTGAAACCAAATTATTTGATGGATTCTTTACTGAAAGGGCTCTATGACAGAGAAGTCCTATTAGAATCCAATTATGTTAAACTGTGAAATGTTAAAAGCACTTCATCACAAAGTGCACTGCTTTCTCTCTGCGCCTAAGTGCAATCTAATATTTACCTCACCTGGAGTCTTTTGTAATGGGTGCCCAGAGGAACTGTATTATAGAACAGGCAAGATTGAAATGTTTTATTTTATTTTGTTTCCATCCTTTAAAACTTGAGTCTCGGCCTCACTAATAGGCATTCTTACAAAGTACGGCATATGCTCCCTGGGTTATCAATGAGTCCCTTATAGAACCCATAAAGGAGCCTGCAGAACTGGCAGAATGAGTGTCTTGCCTGCACAGCCCCGTTGTTCTTACAAGTAAAGCCAAAGAATCCCTGATGGAGGAGATTCTGATTTTATTCTAGGCAAGGAAGAAGCCTTAGGAGGGTGAACTATAACCGCCACTCTCAATGCTAAGAGATACTCCTAGCAATACAAAAGGTGAAAATGCCTGATGAATGGCAAACAAGCACGCCCATTTCAAACTGCTGCTGCTACACCGTGCTGTTCCTAAATGTTTCTTCTTGCAAGACTGCAAACCCATGTACTTCGATGTCTTGATTGCATCTAAGCAAGTTGTCCCAAACATAAACACTTGTATTCTGTTATCCGATAGATCGAATTAAAAGCGGGCTTTATAAAAATACTATTTCATTTTATGATAGAGTTTATGCTTTTTTACTTATGTTCAAGGAAAAAACAAACTTAATATTTAAAATCTCATTCCACTAAGACAATTCAATTTTCACTTGTTTTTCTCAAGGCTATGAGACAGATATGTAAACAAAGAATTTAACACCGAGAGCACAAGAAGGAAGGAAGATTTGGTTAATATATAAGTATCATGCAGTTTTTACATTAAAATTATTCAAAACCATGATTATTTTTATGATAATAGAGCAGATGTTTCTGAGCAATGTGGTATATTTTTATAGTCCTAGCAGCTGAAAGCAGTGTCTGATGGATCACTGAAAAGTTAAAGGCTAGCCTGAAAAATAAGTTAATTAGAGGCTGGTCAGACCTCAATATTAAATCCTGTCTCAAAAAAGCAATAGTAACAAAGCTGATTTTAATTTAAAGGGTATTGTCTTCCTAATTTTCTAACCAGTTAACTGGATCATAAAGAACATATTCACGCAAGTACATTTCAGTCTGTTGTTATGTAATAAGTTAGGTCTAAATATTGTCAGTGTTTAACAAATATAAAAATGTAGACATTTTGCCCTATGGAGTCATTGAATTACTTATTTAGGTCCTTGTATAGTTACAAGTCAAACATCAGAAATCAGTGGAAATAATCAGAACGGAGTTTGTGATAAACAAGGAAGCATAGACCTACTAAAATTGTTTGGAGACTCCACCCTATCTGAGCTCATGTTATGATGGGAGAAAATTCATGAAATCAGGGGAAGAACGATATTATGAGTAATCATATATGTATTAGAAGACATAACTAGGGAAGCAGTGGGAAATGAAGGCAAGAGATAAAGAAATAAAGATTGCATAATCATAGAATGGGCTGCAATGGTGATTCCTTTGCTTACTTTTACAAGTGGATTTACCCAGTTTCCATCTGTGCACAATATTTTGCTTCGGTCTGCAGGTTTCCAAGGCGTAAGATATTGGTTGTTCTGTTCCAGAAGCCTTCAGAGTATGTTGGGAGACACTCATATTTTAGGAGCACATCACAATAGATAGGAATGATTCCCAGCTTCTATGAACAGTCAGTCAAATACTCATAACTAACCTGACCCTTGAGTGTCACCTGAGATAAGGGAATTTTCCATGCTGATCATCCATGGACAGTCACAAGATGACCCTGTCTTCAGTAAAGTCGGTGCAAGAATGGATAGAAGGAGGGCAAGATAAATGGAACATACTCCCAGAAATACTAATCGTGGAGTAGATAGCATACTAGACGTCTGTAAAATGTCATTACAGGTCTTGATCAGAGCTCTAAGGAGATGAACTAAGGAAGGATTTCTCTGGCCTACTTGAAGCCTGAGCATTCCAGGACACACAACCTATAAGAGGGAATCCAGTGAGCTAAGGAACCATCAGTCTGGAAGGCACAATCACCCCCAGTAAGGAAATTCATCTTTAAGCTATGCCAAACACATGAAAAAAATAATTAGCGATTTAATGAAATAATCTTCTTTTCATTCCTAGGACTTCTGCTATCTCCTGGAGTGGCTTATGGAATCCCAGACATGCCCCTTTGTAAGTTGGCCCAAGTTTTGGAATTTCCCATAAAATTTTATTTTATTTTTTTTCCATTTTTTATTAGGTATTTAACTCATTTACATTTCCAATGCTATACCAAAAGTCCCCCATATCCACCCACCCCCACTCCCCTGCCCACCCACTCCCCCTTTTTGGCCCTGGTGTTCCCCTGTACTGGGGCATATAAAGTGTGCAAGTCCAATGGGCCTCTCTTTCCAGTGATGGCCGACTAGGCCATCTTTTGATATATATGCAGCTAGAGTCAAGAGCTCCGGGGTACTGGTTAGTTCATTATGTTGTTCCGCCTATAGGGTTGCAGATCCCTTTAGCTCCTTGGGTACTTTCTCTAGCTCCTCCATTGGGAGCCCTGTGATCCATCCATTAGCTGACTATGAGCATCCACTTCTGTGTGTGCTAGGCCCCGGCATAGTCTCACAAGAGACAGCTACATCTGGGTCCTTTCGGATAAAATCTTGCTAGTGTATGCAATGGTGTCAGCGTTTGGATGCTGATTATGGGGTGGATCCCTGGATATGGCAGTCTCTACATGGTCCATCCTTTCATCTCAGCTCCAAACTTTGTCTCTGTAACTCCTTCCATGGGTGTTTTGTTCCCAAATCTAAGGAGGGGCATAGTGTCCACACTTCAGTCTTCATTCTTCTTGAGTTTCATGTGTTTAGCAAATTATATCTTATATCTTGGGTATCTTAGGTTTGGGGCTAATATCCACTTATCAGTGAGTACATATTGTGTGAGTTTCTTTGTGAATGTGTTACCTCACTCAGGATGATGCCCTCCAGGTCCATCCATTTGGCTAGGAATTTCATAAATTCATTCTTTTTAATAGCTGAGTAGTACTCCATTGTGTAGATGTACCACATTTTCTGTATCCATTCCTCTGTTGAGGGGCATCTAGGTTCTTTCCAGCTTCTGGCTATTATAAATAAGGCTGCTATGAACATAGTGGAGCATGTGTCCTTCTTACCAGTTGGGGCACCTTCTGGATATATGCCCAGGAGAGGTATTGCTGGATCCTCCGGTAGTACTATGTCCAGTTTTCTGAGGAACCGCCAGACTGATTTCCAGAGTGGTTGTACAAGCCTGCACTCCCACCAACAATGGAGGAGTGTTCCTCTTTCTCCACATCCATGCCAGCATCTGCTGTCACCTGAATTTTTGATCTTAGCCATTCTGACTGATGTGAGGTGGAATCTCAGGGTTGTTTTGATTTGCATTTCCCTGATGATTAAGGATGTTGAACATTTTTTCAAGTGCTTCTCTGCCATTCGGTATTCCTCAGGTGAGAATTCTTTGTTCAGTTCTGAGCCCCATTTTTTAATGGGGTTATTTGATTTTCTGAAGTCCACCTTCTTGAGTTCTTTATATATGTTGGATATTAGTCCCCTATCTGATTTAGGATAGGTAAAGATCCTTTCCCAATCTGTTGGTGGTCTTTTTGTCTTATTGACAGTGTCTTTTGCCTTGCAGAAACTTTGGAGTTTCATTAGGTCCCATTTGTCAATTCTTGATCTTACAGCACAAGCCATTGCTGTTCTGTTCAGGAATTTTCCCCCTGTGCCCATATCTTCAAGGCTTTTCCCCACTTTCTCCTCTATAAGTTTCAGTGTCTCTGGTTTTATGTGAAGTTCCTTGATCCACTTAGATTTGACCTTAGTACAAGGAGATAAGTATGGATCGATTCCCATTCTTCTACATGATAACAACCAGTTGTGCCAGCACCAATTGTTGAAAATGCTGTCTTTCTTCCACTGGATGGTTTTAGCTTCCTTGTCGAAGATCAAGTGACCATAGGTGTGTGGGTTCATTTCTGGGTCTTCAATTCTATTCCATTGGTCTACTTGTCTGTCTCTATACCAGTACCATGCAGTTTTTATCACAATTGCTCTGTAGTAAAGCTTTAGGTCTGGCATGGTGATTCTGCCAGAAGTTCTTTTATCCTTGAGAAGACTTTTTGCTATCCTAGGTTTTTTGTTATTCCAGACAAATTTGCAAATTGCTCCTTCCAATTCGTTGAAGAATTGAGTTGGAATTTTGATGGGGATTGCATTGAATCTGTAGATTGCTTTTGGCAAGATAGCCATTTTTACAATGTTGATCCTGCCAATCCATGAGCATGGGAGATCTTTCCATCTTCTGAGATCTTCCTTAATTTCTTTCTTCAGAGATTTGAAGTTTTTATCATACAGATCTTTCTCTTCCTTAGTTAGAGTCACGCCAAGATATTTTATATTATTTGTGACTATTGAGAAGGGTGTTGTTTCCCTAATTTCTTTCTCAGCCTGTTTATTCTTTGTATAGAGAAAGGCCATTGACTTGTTTGAGTTTATTTTATATCCAGCTACTTCACCGAAGCTGTTTATCAGGTTTAGGTGTTCTCTGGTAGAATTTTTAGGGTCACTTATATATACTATCATATCATCTGCAAAAAGTGATATTTGACTTCCTCTTTTCCAATTTGTATCCGCTTGATCTCCTTTTGTTGTCGAATTGCTCTGGCTAATACTTCAAGTACTATGTTGAAAAGGTAGGGAGAAAGTGGGCAGCCTTGTCTAGTCCCTGATTTTAGTGGGATTGCTTCCAGCTTCTCTCCATTTACTTTGATGTTGGCTACTGGTTTGCTGTAGATTGCTTTCATCATGTTTAGGTATGGGCCTTGAATTCCTGATCTTTCCAACACTTTTATCATGAATGGGTGTTGGATCTTGTCAAATGCTTTTTCTGCATCTAACGAGATGATAATGTGGCTTTTTTCTTTGAGTTTGTTTATATAATGGATTACATTGATGGATTTTCGTATATTAAACCATCCCTGCATCCCTGGAATAAAACCTACTTGGTCAGGATGGATGATTGCTTTAATGTGTTCTTGGATTCGGTTAGCGAGAAATTTATTGAGGATTTTTGCATCGATATTCATAAGAGAAATTGGTCTGAAGTTCTCTATCTTTGTTGGATCTTTCTGTGGTTTAGGTATCAGAGTAATAGTGGCTTCATAAAATGAGTTGGGTAGAGTACCTTCTACTTCTATTTTGTGAAATAGTTTGTGCAGAACTGGAATTACATCTTCTTTGAAGGTCTGATAGAACTCTGCACTAAACCCATCTGGTCCTGGGCTTTTTTTGGTTGGGAGACTATTAATAACTGCTTCTATTTCTTTAGGTGATATGGGACTGTTTAGATGGTCAACTTGATCCTGATTCAACTTTGGTACCTGGTATCTGTCCAGAAATTTGTCCATTTCGTCCATGTTTTCCAGTTTTGTTGAGTATCGCCTTTTGTAGAAGGATCTGATGGTGTTTTGGATTTCTTCAGGATCTGTTGTTATGTCTCCCTTTTCATTTCTGATTTTGTTAATTAGGATTTTGTCCCTGTGCCCTTTAGTGAGTCTAGCTAAGGGTTTATCTATCTTGTTGATTTTCTCAAAGAACCAACTCCTCGTTTGGTTAATTCTTTGAATAGTTCTTCTTGTTTCTACTTGGTTGATTTCACCCCTGAGTTTGATTATTTCCTGCCGTCTACTCCTCTTGGGTGAATTTGCTTCCTTTTTTTCTAGGGCTTTTAGATGTGTTGTCAAGCTGCTAGTATGTGCTGTCTCCCGTTTCTTCTTGGAGGCACTCAGAGCTATGAGTTTCCCTCTTAGAAATGCTTTCATTGTGTCCCATAGGTTTGGGTACGTTGTGGCTTCATTTTCATTAAACTCTAAAAAGTCTTTAATTTCTTTCTTTATTCCTTCCTTGACCAAGGTATCATTGAGAAGAGTGTTATTCAGTTTCCATGTGAATGTTGGCTTTCCATTATTTATGTTGTTATTGAAGATCAGTCTTAGGCCATGGTGGTCTGATAGGATACATGGGACAATTTCAATATTTTTGTATCTATTGAGGCCTGTTTTGTGACCAATTATATGGTCAATTTTGGAGAAGGTCCCGTGAGGTGCTGAGAAGAAGGTATATCCTTTTGTTTTAGGATAAAATGTTCTGTAGATATCTGTCAGGTCCATTTGTTTCATAACTTCTGTTAGTTTCACTGTGTCCCTGTTTAGTTTCTGTTTCCACGATCTGTCCTTTGAAGAAAGTGGTGTGTTGAAGTCTCCCACTATTATTGTGTGAGGTGCAATGTATGCTTTGAGCTTTACTAAATTGTCTCTAATGAATGTGGCTGCCCTTGCATTTGGTGCGTAGATATAAGTCACAATCACCCCCAGTAAGGAAATTCATCTTTAAGCTATGCCAAACACATGAAAAAAATAATAGCGATTTAATGAAATAATCTTCTTTTCATTCCTAGGACGTCTGCTATCTCCTGGAGTGGCTTATGGAATCCCAGACATGCCCCTTTGTAAGTTGGCCCAAGTTTTGGAATTTCCCATAAAATTTTAAATCTTTCCTTTTTTAATGTATCTACTCTCACCTTGTTGACCTTACTCTTTCTCTAAAGCCTCCCTCCCTGCATGCAGCTGCTACCTTCCTCTGAAGCTGAGCTTCCTGCCCATCTAATCCCAGCAGCATCGCTTTCTCACTTCTTCTTTGCTAGCCCTCTCCTGCAGGCTACTTCTGAGATTTAAAGTTTATATGCTTTATCGGTTTTTGTTTCAAGTTTGATGGCACACACCTTTAATCCCAGCACTCGGGAGGCAGATGCAGGCAGATTTCTGAGTTCGAGATCAGCCTGGTCTACAAAGTGAGTTCCAGGACAGTCAGAGCTATACAGAGAAACCCTGTCTCGAAAAAATAACAACAACAACAAAACAAAAAACAAAACAAAACAACAACAACAAACAAAACAAAAAACAAACAAACATTCTTCCACATGACAACCACCAGTTGTGCCAGCACCATTTGTTGAAAATGCTGTCTTTTTTCCACTGGATGGTTTTAGCTCCCTTGTCAAAGATCAAGTGACCATAGGTGTGTGGGTTCATTTCTGGGTCTTCAATTCTATTCCATTGGTCTACCTGTCTGTCGCTATACCAGTACCATGCAATATTTTTATCACAATTGCTCTGTAGCACAGCATTATGAACTAACCAGTACTCCGGAGCTCTTGACTCTAGCTGCATATGTATCAAAAGATGGCCTAGTCGGCCATCAGTGGAAAGAGAGGCCCATTGGACTTGAAAACTTTATATGCCAGTACAGGGGAACGCCAGGGCCAAAAAGGGGGAGTGGGTGGGTAGGGGAGTAGGGGGAGGGTATGGGGGACTTTTGGGATAGCATTGGAAATGTAAATGAGGAAAATACCTAATAAAAATATTAAAAAAAAAAACAAAACAAAACAAAAAATCAAGTCTGGTAAAATTGTTTTTGAATACTCTTTTGTGTCAATTCTTAAATTCTTTTTTAATTAATCATTTTCTTCATTTACATTTCAAATATCTCCCTTCTCCTTTACCCCTCAATACCCCCTGTCCTCTCTCCCCTCCACCTTCCCCTTTGCGTCTATGAGAGAGTCCTACACTCTTACCTATTCCAGCCTCACCCCTCTCTAGCATCCCCTACGCTGGGACATCGTGCCTAAAGCCCCCAAAAGAGGCACCTATTTATCCCAGTAAAAAATAACTTTAGTAATAATCATTTGCTAATGCAATGAAAATTTTTATGTAGACTTATATTCTATTAAAATTAAATTATTTTTAACAGCTTATAAAATTCAGAAAAAAAATTCCAAAAGAAAAAAAAATAATCAGGAATAAGAAACAGAAAATAGTGTAAAATCCGTTTATGAGTAAAAGTCAAATAACTACATCAACCCTTCCATTTTTCAATTTAAAGTAATTATCATGTGTCATTTAAGAATTGTGTCCAGAAAGTTGAATAGATGCATAGCAAAAGTTAAACTGAATGAATGTACACCAGTCATTGAGATCTTATGCAACTAAAAGCAAGCCATCTAAGCCCTAATATATATATATATTGGTTTTTCGAGACAGGTTTTCTCTGTGTAGCCCTGGCTGTCTTGGAACTCACTTTGTAGACCAGGCTGGCCTCGAACTCAGAAATCCACCTGCCTCTGTCTCCCAAGTGCTGGGATTAAAGGCATGTGCCACCACTGCCCAGCTAAGCCCTAAAATATTAAATAAAATAAGTTATTTAAAATGCAAACATCTTATTTAATATCAGTACATCCCAGCATTTTAAATCCATTTTGTACCAATTTAGAGTGAAGTTCAAAGACTAAAGAGACAAAGTGAGATAGGTGCATAAGTTATTGACTTTACTTTAGATAGATTACAGCCCAGTTGTAGTACAGTATAAAATGGTGATTTATATTTTTCCTAATTATTCCTTCAAGCCCATAGATCACTCTTTAGATCTCATCTGAGGTGAACAGTGAGATTGCATGACACTGGGAGATGATGTGTTTATAATTAATACTTGCCAGTAGGCACTTTGTGTTTCCATCTTATTGCCTTTCTGCATTTGTTAGCTGAGCTTCTTTTCAACATGGGCATTTGTAATGGATGCTCTGAGATGAATAGAAAGCATCTAAACACAAAGCCTGCGAGAGGGTGTAATGACAAGCATTGGAAGGCAGTGTTTTATCTTTCCTGCATTCTGGTGGCAAAACGTCCTCAGAGGGATAGAACAAAGTCAAGCAGGAGCACAGAGGAAGAGATTACCCTTGACCATGAACGTTACTAGGTACATTGTGAAATGTATATAGCATATGAAGTTCTGTCATAGTCCTTTCTGAATGCTCAGAAAGGGTTGCAAAGATACCGTAAATCTAGACGCTTTTTAAGTGAATTTAAACAGTGCATGCATTCAATACTTTTCCTGGTTGCTTCTTTCAAACCAAGACCCTATCACACTTTGCCCTAAAAACACTGCTTATTTATTCTAATTGTAGAGAATTCTGATTTACTATTAGAATCTGTGAATATGAAAAAGATACAATTGTACAAGATTCTATGCATTCTTTGAGTGACTACTGGAAATTCTCAGGCAAGAGCTATTCAATGGTATTTCAAACTTTTGACTGGAGAAGAAATAGAATAAAAAGAAACACAAGAAAGTATGTATTGCCTGGTTACCTCTGTTCTAAGCCTGTGTCCCTATGAATATTTTAATGAAAGTGATAGACATTAAAAGGCAGATTGTTTATACAGTAAAGTGACAGAGTACAGCAAATGGCTATGGTGATGATGGTCTATATCCACTGAATTTAACAATTCTGTCAAATTTTCTGAGGCAGCTGGAAAGTAAGAGAATGAGATTAGGGAGAAGGATATGGTCATAACTATTATCCGATTACGTCATAATTAAAGCTACGTGGATGGACTGCTTCACCCACAGAAAATCAGCTTAGATAAACTAATGGTTGCGAAGCATGGTTTTGACTCATTTCTAAATTTTTCCGTTGGAAATGATATTGTTTCATTCTTTTTCTGTTTGCAGGATGAGTTAAATTAAGCTCACAATTTTGAGAGAAATCTGGCTCATAAGTATTTTATAAATATTATGACAGTAAGTCTGTAGAAAAATGTCTGCAGCCATGTTTACAAAAGGCAATATTTAAATGCCAAAAATACTCTGGGTGTCTGAATCAGTGATGATGTTGAACTGTTTTGAGTACGCACGTTTTCACATGTACTTTGAGCAACTGATTTATCAGCATACTGGGACATAATCTTTTAGTTTATATAACTTTTCTAAATTTATTCCATATATACACTTGTATATGGTGGTCAGAGGACAACTTCCAAGGGTGAGTTCTCTTCTCTGACTGTGGGTGGTCCAGAAATTAAGCTCACGTCTTCAGGCTTGATGGCAGATACCTTTACCTAGTGATGCATCCTTCCAGCCCAGAAACTAACATTTCCCTGAAAAGTATTAGAAAACCATAAGTTTGATTTGAGGGGATTATTTATGGGTATATATTTGCTATGTCTGGGTTATATTTTCTAAGATGTTTTCTGTAAGACAAATTATCCTGTGATTTTTTTATATCATCTGTCATTTTTCCTGTGAACTTCTTAGGTACATGAATTGTAACAGCGACTCTTCAGGCTAATTTTATGTCAACTTGACGCAAACTAAAATCATATGAGAGGAGAAAATCTCAATTAAGATAATGATTCCATATCATTGGCTGATAGGCATGCCAGTAGTTTATTTATGAATTCAATTTTTGATGTGGGTGGTGTTTGTGATTTGTGGATGGTGCTATACAGAGTCTGGTATTCCTGGTCACTATAAGAAAGCAAAATTAGCAAGCTAGAGTAAGCAAGCCAGGTAGCAACACTCATCTATGGCCTCTGCAGCAGCCTAAGTCTCCAGGTAAGTGTTCTGGTTGAGTTTCTGTCCAGACTTCCTTCAGTGACAAACGATGATATGGAAGCATAAGCCACTAACCCCTTTCCTTCCTAAGTTATTTTTGATCACGGTGTTTCATCAAAGCAATGGTAGATCTAACTAAAGTCCAACAGTTTCATGCTTTGCATTTCAAATACTAATTGTAATGGGATATGGCTGATCAGTAGAGTATATGAAACCTTGGTTCAATTACAAGTACTAAAACTTTACAAAACTATGTGAGTTTATAAGAGCATTATGGTATGGAGCTAGTGAGTTTAAAAATACTTATTATTACTTATAATACTTACCAACTAATTTTATATTAATCCTGAAGAATGAACCCTAATGACCGTGTCTATGACCCCATGTCCTATAGTTTTGAAATCAAATTATCAGATGCTCCTTTAAAAATTACTCAATAAAATTATAAGCTGTAAAAGTATGGAGAGGTTTCAAACGTCATAAAAATAGAAGATTAAAGTAAACAGTATTAAGTTTAACATTTTTCTTTTAGCTTTTTTATTTCCTATGTTAGAGTGATTTGCTTGCATGCATTTTGTGAACCACGTATGTATATTTTGTCATTGGAGGATAGGAAAAACATGGCGGATTCCATGGTCCTGGAGTTATAGATGGTTATGAGTCAAGAACGGACCCCGATTCTCTACAAGGGCATCAAGGGCACTTACCAAGTGAGCTGCCGCTCCACTCTCAAGTGACATCAACATTAATATCGCTTTTAGACTAATAATTCCACAATGTTCTAGGGTGTTACTGTGTTCTTTACTTCATCTTATTTTAACACTCCTTGCCCTTTTACATATAAACATCCTGCAATGATTTATTTATTATGTAGAGGCTTATGTGTTAGCATGAAAAAAGGGGGGAAATCTTTACTTTTAATCAATCTTTATACTGTTTCTAGTTTAGACTCCTAGGCATGTGGCCACAGAGGTTTAAAGCTTAATTTAACACAACTGTTGTTTTGAAATCTGACTTTGCATTTTATAAAGAAAGTCCAGTGGAAAATAGAATATATGCGAGAAGCTATCATACCTGGGGCTTACTCTCTGGCTGCCTCTGAAACAGGTTCATAGTCTCTACCCCATCAGGGGATCTGTTGCCCTCTGCAACTCTTACCTTGGAAAGATGATTAGCTGGCAAAATAGGGAAAGGCTCACATGTCTTAGCTTTTACCTTAGGCTCTGGATAGTATCCTACATATGGGTGGAGGAAGCTTAAAGGAGAAAGGAGTATAGCACATTCCATGTTCTACTTTTGGCCACAGCAGATGTCATCTCTCCTTCACTGGACTGGTAGCAAAGAGGGCTGAGCAGAAAATTGGCTTTTTGGAAATATTGTAGCCACCAGAAATACTCATGGTCCATGAGGGAGTCCCAGCAGCATAATATTTTCTAAATCCTGATGAGTTCCTTGCAAGAGGAGATGCATTTACCTGCCTTATCCATCACACACACCTTCAACAAAGCACATGCGCAGATATGCACTGGACTCTACAGTGTACCCACAGTGCGTGGCTGGTACTGTCTATTCATCACCTTCATCTTACTTTCTAAATGCATGAAGGATTTTCAGTTTCTCAAATGTATTCCTTTGGCGCATATCTGGTATTTTCTCCAAGCATAATGCTAAACAGATATCTTAAGCATTTTAAACTGAGGTCTGGAAAACTTCTTTGTCCTCTGTTTTTTGCTTCAAGTTTCTCCCTTGAGTGTCCACCGCGGTTTTGTCAAATATGGACCTGTAAGTTCAATTCACTTTAGCTCCCACAAGGTGTGTTTGGTCAGTGTTTTATCAAACAGAAACTGAATGAAAAGAAATATTATTTATATAGTCTTAACTTTAACACTGATTAATTTATAAATTAAAATTATATGGAAGGTGTTTTCTGTAACATATAACTCACTGATAATTCCAACAAGCTATGAACTGTTTTTAAATTATGACTTCTGAAGAAAATTTCTTTATTCTCATTTAAAGCACATTTCATAAACCAACTTCTTTGTATACCAATGTCTTTACTGAGAAAACACACTATTTCCTTATTGAGGGCAGGTAATAATTTTGTTTATTTTATTTTTAATCTGACTTTTAGCTGAAACAGTTAGTTATCCTAAGTAACTTGAATCATACACTTACATGCTGCATCTAGTTTTGGCTTTAATCTTAATCAACTCTTATGTTCCTAGTGACTGTATGAAACCATTGCTTCTCACTTCAGGTTATGAGTAATAAGCCAGGCTGTGGTGGCACACGCCTTTAATCCCAGCACTTAGGAGGCAGAGGCAGGCAGATTTGTGAGTTTAAGGCCAGCCTGGTCTACAGAGTGAGTCCCAGGACAGCCAGGGCTACACATAGATCCTTTATAAAAAAAAACAAAAAAACAAAAAAAACAAAAAAAAAAACAAAACAAAAAACAAAAAAAAAACACAAACAAACAAATCAAATCAAAACAAACAAACAAACAAACAAACAAATGAGTAATAGAATTTCAAGTACCATTTCTGCCATGTTTTTTCCCTGCAATTTATATAGTTGGTTATTTAATTTATATTATTGTGATTAAAGTGTGTCTGCATATATATATATATGTAGTATATATATATATATTTGTAGTATATATATATACTACAAATAGACATACTATATATATGTATGTTTACATAAATAACTATTCAATGTTCCCAGGAGTGTTATATTTTTTTACTTTATTTTTTAAAAGAAAACATGTAGCAAAGCCTAAACCTAGAAAACATAATGTATAACACTTCTCAGAACTTGGACATAAGAATATATACCATCTTGATATAAACATGATGAAATACTCTCAAAAGTAAATAATGAAAGGAAGATAGTATTTAAAATAATAAAGGAAAAATCAGTTCTAAAATTAAATGCTTAAATGAAAACACTTTTGAAGTTTCTCAATACAAAAAAAAAAGTCAGTGCTAGTTACAGATTTTAAAATTACAGGGCTGTATTTTAGTTCATGCATCAGTAATTTTTAACATCTTCTCCATTAGTAGCATCTGTCCTCATGGACAATAACACAATTTTGCCCCGTTGCTTTGATGTAAACTACATGAGAATTTTAAATTTCTTGTGAATGATGTAGATTGCATGACAGATACAAGCCTAAAGTATCTCCTTATCTTTGTTCTGCCAAAGCACACAGCTCCATAATTGAACAGTTTCTCCTGCACTGTACTGACCAACTGGTAAGTCAGGTTAATAGACAGTGGACTAAATTAAGTAGTTTGATGTTAGGCCTGTATTAGCTTTTAATCATTCATTTGGTGATTTTTAGAAAATATTTCTACAGACAACATACTGGACACTTTATTCTTGAAACACAACTCGGATATAGAGAGGAGCCTGCCCTAAGGTACAACTAGGATATAAATCTTTACTGTTATAACACATTGAGATTTTAAGGTATATTTAGTTATGCATTCTATTCTAGGCTATACTAATATAATCAGAAAAGCAAATGTTATCTATCAGCAAACTCTTATAAGGATAGATTCTGATAATTAATTCATAACCATACTCACAGAAATGAGTGTTTTCAACAAACAAATTTAAGAAATGAAATTTATTGCCACATTTTTCCTGGATGACAAACTGCTTATAAATACTATAGAGTAGTGAAAATATCTGCTTCCTTTATAAGAACTCTGTAGGCATTCGAAAACCCATATGGAGACCATTAGTTATACTTCTTTATACATATATGCAATGTCTTTAAAATATAGCACTTTGGCTAATTCAGCTGATAGATACTATGACATAATTACAGGCTTAGGCTTATATATGTGACAAGATCCTGGTTACAAAGCACAATTCCTTCGTAACATTTCCTTACAAATGGGGACCTGGCTTCTTCTGCATAGACAGTCATTCAAGGAGCTCAGTTCCCTAGTTAACTCACCTCTCCGCTCTGGAGTCAAAGTGGATGCTGAATCCAATCTGAGGTTACAACTCAGCAGCTGTGTATGGGTATTTGTATAAACCTTTACTATAAAAATGCCCCATGGGACATATTTATGACTTTCCATGTTCAGAAATGAGATATAGCCTCCAATTATTCACCTTCAGCAAGTTAATGAGAGTTAATCTTTTGCCAAATAAACTTATCATCTCTGTATGGACTATGGAGTGCCCCTCATCACATGCGGGAGTTTTTCAACCTGTTTTGATAATGTGATCTATTCGAAGCCATCTCACAGATGGGGCACAGGTAGTAGGTGGATTTGCTGTCCAATGTAGTTTGAAGGAGGCCAAGAGAGAGACATTAATCTCTTCATTCTACTAAGATTCTGACAGTAGACTGCTAGACTTTGGGAAATGTCCTACTTTATAAAGATATGCCATCAATGATATTTATCAGAATATAATTTAGGGGAAGTAGATCTCCATGAAAACACATAAAGAAGACATTTTATATGTCTTTGTACAATGCAAACTGGTCATAATTTCTTATAACTTTCTATCTTTCACTTATATTTAAACTAAAAAAAGCATTAATCCCTTCTTTTGTAAACACTAAATCTATTATTTTAATTAGAGTAAAAACAAAATGTCCCCTCCAATTATTATATCCCAAATACAGGTAGGTCCCAATTGATGACATTTTTAAAAAATACATCAAGTGTATCAAACATATTAATGATCTCATATGATTATTATTTCGATCTTGTAAAAAGTTGATCTTCAATGCTTATATGAATTCCATAGAGATTCATTTCATTCTTTTAAAAGGTATCTTGTGATTGAATGTATGGATATCCTAAATTATTGTTCTAAACTATGTCCATATTGATGTATTATTATGTCTATTATTATATTAAGATTAACTCTCAGAGGTGCCTACTTATCATATTAAACAAGAGTCTGTTTTCCAGGTTTTCCCAACGTTCCTTAGCTCCTACCTATTACAGGCTCCTTGCTAGCCTACTCCCTCCTCCTCCCTAAACTTCTAGCCCTGGGACTAGGCTACTGTTACCCCAACCACTCTTCTGTGTATATGACAGCCATTTTGGCTTCCTTTAAAAAAAAAACCAAACAAACAAACAAACAGACAAAACAAAACAAAACCCTTTTTACCCCTTTTCCCTTTTTGCATCTTTTCTCCTGGTCTCTTCACTTGTGCCTATAGCCTCGCCCATCTCTTCCCATGGCTTAGTTCAGTGTCCTGTTCACTCTGGACTCTCCCAGATGTCTCTGCCTCTGGCTATGCTCTCTCTCTCTCAGATGACAAGAAACCTTTTCCATTCTACCTAGGAGCAGTCATGTCCTCCTGTGTTATTCCATTCCATTCATAACCAAGGATTGTTTTCAGGGTTTTTTTTTTTAACTCAAAGTAATGCTTTGATGGACATATTTTTATATTCACTTTTGGTATTTTACATCATGCTATCAGAAGTAGAGCTTCCTGTTAAAACCGAATGTACCTTTTCCATTTTTGAGGTGTCAGTTCAGTGAAAAGTATAATTTCAGATTCAGCCAAATTAACTCAAGGTGTCTCATGCAAGCGACATGCTTGTGTGGGCAGCCAGTTGGCCATGGCATGAAGGGATTTCTGAGTCTAGTAATATAAGTTTGGACTAAGAGCTAGACTGTGATACCTGAGATCACAAACCCAGAGCCCATCTCTGTATTGTAAGGGAAGGAATTCAAAGGCCACAGGAGTATTGAGTGTTAAGGTACTATTCTCTGTATACTTTCTTTTTTTTTTTTTTTTTTTTTTGTTTTTTGAGACAGGGTTTCTCTGTATAGCCCTGGCTGTCCTGGAACTCACTCTGTAGACCATGCTGGCCTCGATCTCAGAAATCTACCTGCCTCTGCCTCCCGACTGATGGGATTAAAGGCATGTGCCACCATGCCCGGCTTTCTGTATATTTTTTACTGGCCTGTAAACTTACAGTCTCTCCCATGGCTAGAATCAGGCGTCAAAGAAGTCTTTCTCAATTTGGAATGTGTAATAGAGGTTTGAGCACGTACATCTTCAGTTCAGTAGCGAATCACATGGTGACACTGGTTCACAGAGTGGCCATAAAAGCAGTGGCATCTGTTACGGATGGAGAAAAATATATTAATTGGGTAAGTGCGCTAAGTATTGAAATTCTGTTTTTAACTGAGTAATGGTCCAGGTTTAAGGGCCAGCACCTGAACAGCTTGCAGCTACGAGTTAATTTATACTCCTAGATCACAACATAGCCGTGACCCTTAGAGAATCTTAGAAAGAAAGCCTCATCTTTCAAGAAGACTGCATATAATTTTCTTGTAGACTGTTTTGCTATGACATATAGAATTTTTTTTCTTCTTTTCTTGTCATTTTTATCTGTGTCTCTTCTCTGGATAATTCATTCCTAAAGTATAATCAACATAGAGAACTGTATTTAGAAATATACTGGTAGGTACACTGTTTAGGTATAATGGTGAGAGTTACCATAAATTGTCTTAAAATTGGAAGAGACATCATTTTAACTCTTAGTATAGCATGAACAAATTAAATTACCCAGAACCAATATAAAGAACAATAGATGAAAAATTACTAAGGGCAAAATGAGTGATAAGAGGGATTTTGGGCTACCCCAAATAAACATTATTCTTGCCAACAACAGGTCAAAATGACCAATCATTCAGTGGATAGTGGAGGTCAGAGAAGCTTATCAGATGTTCAATGGGTGTTTGGAGAGAAAGAATTTCACTGTCTTGTTCTGCTAAGGATTGCTAAAATAGAATCCTACTGGAAAGTGAAAAGAGATGCAAGAGAGTTTAAGAATCTTGGCTAAAATTTAGTGAAGCAAAATGGTTTCATCAGACAATGAATGGTTAAAATTTGTCAATGACATTAATTATAGACAATGATGTCAATGAGGAGAAAGTTTAGAGGAGGAGGAATAAAGACAAAGAGGGATGAAAATTATTTTCCAGTGTTTCCCATCTCGCAATATTTTCTTTTTTTTTCTTTTTTTTCCATTTTTTATTAGGTATTTAGCTTATTTACATTTCTAATGCTATACCAAAAGTCCCCCATATCCACCCACCCCCACTCCCCTGCCCACCCACTCCCCCTTTTTGGCCCTGGTGTTCCCCTGTACTGGGGCATATAAAGTTTGCAAGTCCAATGGGCCTCTCTTTCCAGTGATGGCCGACTAGGCTATCTTTTGATACACATGCAGCTAGAGTCGAGAGCTCCGGGGTACTGGTTAGTTCATAATGTTGTTCCACCTATAGGGTTGCAGATCCCTTTAGCTCCTTGGCTACTTTCTCAATTGTAATTTGATTAACTCTTCACTCAGTCAATTTAGTCTCAACTCCAAGATTGCTATCATGAAAGGGCTTTACGTTATTTTACACATCATTGTAGTTATTGTTAAGAAAAAAACAGAGGAATATTTTATGTTTATCATTGTTAGGTTTTTCTATTGCTGCTATAAAACCAACTTGGGGAGTAAAGGGTTTACTGCTTGTGGTCCATCATCTGGGGATGTTTGGATAGGCATTAAAGGCAATGACCTGGAGGCAAAAACTGTAGCAGAAGCCATGGAGGGATGCTCTTTGTTGGTTTGCTCTATATGGCTTGCTCAGGCTGTTTTGTTTGTTTGGTTGTTTTTTCTTTTTCTGCAATCCTGGACCACCTGCCCAGAGGCAGTACCACTCATAATGAGCTGTACATTTCCACATCTATTGATAATTAAAAAAAAAAGTCCTCACAGGCTAGCCGACAACCATTTTAGGAAAGAATTTTCTGGATTCAGGTTTACTTTTCTCAGATGACTGTCATTTTAATGTACCAAGTAGAGCCAATTAACCAGCACCATCATGATAATGACATCTTCACATATTTTATTTTGCATATGTATGTATACTCTTCATCACAACAAATATTAACATCCAAATGGATCTAAAATTAGAAACAAAATTGTTATTTTAAAGATACAACTTACAATGTTTTAATAGAGTCATCCCTTTTGAGTCCCAGTCGGACCAGTAGCACCACCTAAGACTAATAAAAGCAGATTTGAAAAGATTGATTAACAAGTTATTAATTTAGGTTGAATTACCCAGAGACTTTCAAGTCAATGATACAGCTACCATTTTGATTAAGTTCAAAAGTTTTAAGTTAGGGAATCTAGTCTCACAGACACATGACAGTGGAAGTCAGGAGCAGATGGTGGTGACTGGTATTAAGAACAGATTAAGACATATGCTGTAAGTACAGTCAGTGGACTCTCCAAATGGTACATGCTACCAAAAGTGTCATCTGACATTGTGATTTTTATTTTTACATTTTTGTTGATGCTATTGTATTTGTATTAAAAAAAGAGAGCCAGGCATGGCGGCACACGCCTTTAATCCCAGCACTTGGGAGGCAAAGGCAGGCAGATTTCTGAGTTCAAGGCCAGCCTGGTCTACAAAGTGAGTTCCAGGACAGCCAGGGCTACACAGAGAAACCCTGTCTCAAAAAACCAAAAATAAAATAAAATAAAATAAAATAAAATAAAATAAAATAAATAAAAATAAAAAAAAATAAAAAAGAGAGAGACAAAGAACAAATTAAGAACAAAAACTCTTGTATCATTCCAGGATATTTCACTGATATCTATGGGAATATATATAATTTCTAGCATCATATTTCAGAGTATGATATAGTATAAGAGTTTATTAATTTCATTTCAGGTAATGTGATAGTTGCTATTATGAAAATGTTTAAATTCCCCCTTTATTACAATATAGTTTCTTTAAATACAGTGTTCTAAAATTAGTTTGCTTCTTTCAAAAGTGTTTCAAGACATTTCATCTTTAATGTCTGCATACATTACAACAACAACAACAACAACAACAAAGTCCCTGTAGATTAATTTCCTACTAACAGAAAATTAGGATATTTCCATCCCTCTGTTACTAAAGCCCAGACCTTCTGTGATTCAATTCAATACAAATCACTTCTCAATGTGTACACACTGGGTTGATAAATCACCTAAGTTAGAATCAATTGGTTTAATAGAAAAAACTTTATAATGTAAAGATTTAATTATTTTCAACAATTCATTTGTTTTATGTTTATGAATATTTTGTCTCATTAGTGTGTGTGTGTGTGTGTGTGTGTGTGTGTGTGTGTGTGTGTGTGTGTGTGTTAGCCTGGTGCTCAGATAACTGTCGACTGGGCAGGCAGGTTGGTCTCCTGCAATAAAAGAAAGTAATCTTAACTGTCGAACCCCTTTCTAGTGCCCCCGAAGAACTACTCATTAAATTTGATATTTATAAATGTTTTTGAAGAAATTGAAAAAATGAAATTCTTTAAATATTTTATACTTTTTTTTAAGTCCTTTGTAGCAAATAGCTTTTGGTTTGTTTGGTGTGTTTATGTTTGCTCTTAAATTAAGACAAACCATTTGAAAAGAAAATATTTCCTACTTATGATTGAGTTGTTTTTTTTCTTGTGTGTCATTATGGGTCTATGTGGTTTAATTATACTGAGTGCAGTTTTTCTAGGACCTCGTGGAACTAGATGATTTTGGACTTGGTTTTTCCCTGGTCTGGGTGGGAATCTGGGACTCAATTTTCTTTGACTTTGGGGGATTCACTCAAATTATTGGTGACCTATTTTTTCAGACTACAGATAATAAACATTCATCTCACAGAGCATTGCTGAAGTTAAGGGATTGACGCTATTTAAAAGCCTTTAAAGAAATACCTGGTACAAATGAAAATGAGTTATGGACTGGAAAGTTTTAGATGTCACCTAATACATTTTGAGAAAATTACAGACACAAAAAAATTGTAGCATCACCTTGTTATATATAGCTAATGGCCTGATAAATGGGAGCGTGAATATTAAAAACTTATATTAAGACTTATTTATGATCAAGATAGAGTGGTACTATACATGCTTAGTATGTGTAAAACCCTGGGTTGATCTTATCTCTCAATAAGTAAATTATTTAAAAACTATTAATTTATTACCCTTAATTATCATATAAATTCTTGTGTGACAAATGGTTCTTAGTGTTTATTAAGTTGTTGGCATCAGTATCTTTTACATAATCAGCTTTCTCTTATATCATTTGTGTTAGTTCAGCTAAATATTACTGGGTCAGTACCTATAGTATTGATAAGCATGTATTGATAATTGTTTACTAACTATGATATATTTGAGAAATATAGAATATGTTATTTGCTAATGTTAAAATATGTTAGTATGAATAGATCTTGGACCAAGAAATTTCCCCTGAATCGTTGTCTTTGTTTTCTTCATTGATAGTAAAAGAAGTTCTAAACTAAAATACAAAAGACTTACTTTGGACCTAGTAAAGTGCTCTGTGAGTAAGGAGAGAACTGGGAAGTACTTCTGTTATAGACATGGAAGTTTATTCTATTTTGAGATTTAACAACGTAAAAGGGAAAAAAAAGAAAGGCTGCCTTATTAGATGACTTTTCCAAGTTTCCCCTATTAAATTTGTACATGCTGTTGCCATTTCTCTCTGCTGACAGACATCAGTGCTTCTAAATGTTAGTAGAAAATAAACATATCACTGAGTAGTTAATAAAGTTAGCCGAGACACTTTATTCATTTCCCCTGACTATATTTTAAGTTTTAATTTAAATTTTAAAAATGTATGAATTCCCTTAACAACTTCATTTACATGTGTTACCTTTTCTAATCATACTTAACCTCTTTCCAGGGTCATCTCCCTCCCAAGCCCTCTTAATCCCTTATTTTCACAACCTTCTTCCTTCAATATTTATGTCTCCATTTAAAAACAACTCATTTTTAAAATATTTTTATTATTACGTATTTTCCTCAATTACATTTAGAATGCTATCCCAAAAGTCCCATATACCCTCCGCCCCCACTTCCCTACCCACCCATTCCCATTTTTTGGCCCTGGTGTTCCCCTGTACTGGGGCATATAAAGTTTGCGTGTCCAATGGGCTTCTCTTTCCTGTGATGGCCGACTAGGCTATCTTTTGATACATATGCAGCTAGAGTCAAGAGCTCCGGGGTACTGTTTAGTTCATAATGTTGGAAAAAAAAATAAAAACAACTCATTGATAATATCACTGAGAAGGAGAAATAGAATGGTTAACCTGGGTGGATAGGATCTGGTGGTAGGCCCTGAATGTGGGAGGGGCATTTTTTTAGGAACAATCGGGAAGAGGTAGGTGGAAGATGGAAGGAGAGTACAAGGAGAAACAACTGGAGATTGGGGGCATCTCTGGGACAAACTAGAAACTTAGGACATTGGAAATTCTTGGGAATCTATGAGGGTGACCCTAGCTAAGAATTCTAACAATTGGGGGATTTGGAACCTGAACCTACAGTCTCAAACCATGCAAGACTTCCAATGGAGGGGTGAGGGTGCAAGACCAGCCACAAAACCTTCAACCTATAATTTTTTTCTGCCTACAAGATGTGCAGGGGTAAAGATGGAGCAGTAATTGAGGGAATGGCCAACCTATCACTGTTTCAACCTGAGACCCATTCCATGAGAGATAGCCTACTCCTGACATATTGATATTAAGTTATACTTTTGGAGGGGAGGGACCCTATACTAACTGTTATCAGAGGCTTTATTAAAACTGATGTGAACGGGTTCAGAGATCCAACCAAACATTAGGCAGATCTTAGACAATTCTGCAGAAGAAGGGAGGAAGGATTGTAAGACCAGAGAAGTCAAGGACATCATAAGAAATTTAGAGAACCGACTTACTTGGGCCTATAGGGGCTCACAAAGACTGAACAATTAACTAGAGAGCATGCATGGATCTGACTAGATGCTCTGCACGTATGTAACAGATGGACAGCTTGGTCTTCATGTGCTACACCTAACAGCAGGAACAGAGGCTGACTCTGACTCTGTTGCCTGCCTTTGTGACCCTTTACCTAACTGGGCTGCCTAGTCTCATCTCAACAAAAGAAGAGGTACCTAGCCTTCATGCAACTCGACATGCCAAGGCTGTTTGATACCCACAGGAAACCTCCCCTTTTCTGAAGAGAAATGAAGGAGGAGCAGAGTGAAGGTGGGAGTGTGGTGGAAAGGACTGGCAAAAGCAGTGGGAGGGAACCTGTGGCTGGCTGCAAAGTTAATTAATTAATTAATTAAAATGATAAAGCCTCCTTTTAAACATGAAAAAAAATCATTGAATTCTGTTAGGATGTATGTGTTGTACATGGGTGTGAAATATTTACTGGATCATTGGCAACTTAATTATGGCTACACTATTTTTTGTGTGTGTGTGAGGTTTTTTGAGACAGGGTTTCTCTGTATAGCTCTGGCTGTCCTGGAACTCACTCTGTAGACCAGGCTGGCCTCGAACTCAGAAATCCACCTGCCCCTGCCTCCCAAGTGCTGGGATTAAAGGCATGGCTACACTCTTGAAGAAAAAAAAAAAAAACGAAAAACAAAAGAGTCCCTATCCTTAGCAGCTACTAGTTGTCAATAACTCTTCAGTTAAGAGAGGATCTTCATATGCCCCTTACCATCTCTGCAAACTGTTAATGAGTTAGGTCTTATACAGGAAACCACAGCTGCTCTACGTGCATCTGTGCAATGACCATGTCCTGACCAGAACATAGATTGTACAACACTTGTAGTCATTGTTTCCTAGATGAACATGAGAACTGCCTTCCCAATTTAAAACATTTGGATTTCCACAATAGCGGGCAATAGAGTAGCTGGCATTAGGGCTCTGGTAAAATACAGGAGGGCTCTGGGCCACTAATGTTTTTCCACTGCTGAATATCAGTAGTCACTACATAGACTCTTTAATGGATTTTAATCTCTATTATTAGGAAGACAAAGTGCTCTTCAGAAAGGTTGTCATGAGTAACACAGGACTTGACCTTTTTCACTTGGTCACTTTGTGACTTTTCATAAATAATTTAATCATGTCAACATCATAATGATCTGCTGAATTATAGAGCATTTATATAATAAATAACAAAACAAAAACAAACAAACAGAAAGCAGAAGATTTTTCCTATTGCTCTGTAGATGTAGATCTGAAGTGAAGAAGCCGGCAGGATCTGGTCTCTCCACATGCTATGAAAAAGAATTGGTCCTTCCTTCTGGCTCCTGGAATCTGCAGGCATTTATACTTTAGTCCCTGCTTATCTTGTTATGTGCTGTTTGCCCTTTAGCACCTGGCCCAATTATGTGTCTCCAGAATGTCTAAACCCTTTCTTTTTATGGGAGAATCATTCATATTTGATTAAGAGCACACTCTAATTCAGCATGACCTCATCGTAACTTGATTGCATCTGCAAAGACCCCATTGCTAAATACAGCCACATTATCAAGTACTGAGTCAGAACTTCAACATACATTTTTAGGATAAAAATTCAGCCAATAACAGTATCTAAGTCAAGAATAAAATTTTAAAGTCACTGAGTTAGAGGACAAGTTCCGATGACTCCATAGAATCTTGAAATTTCCTAACTAGTTTGAATATAAAGGTGGGATTCTGGTCTAACATCTAGGCCAAGTCCTCTGCTTCCAGTGGTAACACACCTGACTTGAGATGTGTTAGACAGAGGGCCTCAATCAGCTTCTTTCCTTCTCTTGGTTCCTTTACCATTTGTGCTATTCTATGTTTAAACTAGTCAGTCCTATGGTAGTGTGGCAACATACTTCCTAAGATTTCAGGGTAGTTGATGGTTGATTGGTGATTCAGCCACTCCTTGTTCCAGTCCCTTCTGCTAGGCTGATCATGTCAATGCTATCCACAGGCAGAAAGTGACTTTTCCACCTTCTTTCTGATATTCATGATATTCACTCCTGAACTCCTACAACTCCATGTTTTCCTCATAACCACACAGGCCACATTCTTATTAGTCCAAATCCAGATCTGGTTGAGGCAGACACTTGCTATTTGTGTATAAATCAGCAGTGTGCTCCTGTTTGACGATCACTTCATTAACATGATTTAGTTATTTCAACACTATGCAGAGGATTATAGATTTCATTTCACCTTGAGCCACATAAATCATTTTTAACATATTAGAACACAAACGATTGGCAAACAGACGCTAATTGGCAAATAGCCGTTTCTGTTAAATCTGGTAGCTAGTGTAAAACTCTGACACCTTCCCCTTGAAAGGTTTTGGAAATAAAATGAAAATTCATCACTTGGAGATGAACGATTTATGCTGTTGAGAGCTAATTACCAAGCTCATTTCAGGAGCCTGTGCTTATCTCTCTTCCAGGCCACTTGTCTTAAACTAGAGGCTCTGGGTTCTCCAGTTAGTGCTAAATCCCCTCGTAGCCAAAATGGGATAAGAGCTGTATCAACAAATCACATTCTCAGGAGACCTTAGTCTGATGCAGGTGAATGGCAGTTAGCTGCACCTGCTCATTGTCACCACTGGCATCATCCCTGCATCCTTGAGTGGGTCTAATGGCTGTCAACTATGCAATCTGCCTAGGAAAAGAGAGTGGCACATGACTCAAATAAATTAAATGAATACATTGAAAAAACTGGAAACTTCTTTGTTCGATTGCCTGAGAGAGAATGATGCTGGATGCCAATAGACAGCACTCAAATTTTCAGTCAGGCTAGCAGAGGAATATCCAAAGTGACCAATATTTTATCATCACCCAGCACTGTCCAGTGCATCCTGATGCCTGCCATTTTGTAGAAGTCACCATGCTTGTTTTTGACTGTGGATCTAAGAACTAACCCATACTGGATGTATACAAGCTCTTTGTTTCTGGGGGAGAAAACCCTGTCATAGTCATCTCTATATTATTTTATTTATGAAGGAAAGAAGTCTGTCACAAGACATGTAAAGCAATTTGAGCAGAATTACTTAAACTAAGCACTCCAAAGTGAGGTCTGTGTGGACTAAGTAGGGAGGAACACCTGGAATTTCACACTGTGACTTTCAAGGACGATTTTCAGAAACATTGCAGCTTCTTGGGCTATTCTCTGTCCAGACTGGCATGCTCATTAATATCATTCTAGTTTATTCTTCCTAAATCGTATTCTATTTTCTCATTTATAAACTATCCAAGGAATTTCACTATCTAAAACACACTGATGTCCTACTGCCCAGTGCCATAGCATCATAGTTTGTCTTCATCAATTCATCCCATCATATTTTCCTCAAAAGGCATGAGTCACAGACTCCTCCATCGACTTTTATTGGCAGGCCCCACCACTTTATCAGATCTGGTACCTGACACCAGAGCCATTTGCTGTTTTGGCACTTGTCTGGGCCTGTGACCAAACATCGACTTCTCAAATTTGATCCACACATACCAAAACTTGGATGGAATAAGCTTGATAAATATTACTTATTAGAAAAATAATAAATAGATCGAAATACTCTAGAATTTCTCACATAAGTACATAAACTATAGTGTTGAGATTCAGTATTATGGTACCAACACTGAATAATACATAGTCTTAAGATATTAGATAACTATGCTGTGATTTTACTTGTAAGACAGGGAAAATTATAGTAATGCTTGCTTTGTAAGTACACTAAGAGAAGGGCAAGCAGATGATAAGATAAGTAAATATTGTATACAAACTCATGAACATGTCTCCTGGATTGTTAAAGTGTTCAATGTGTGTTGCTCATAATTATCATTGTTGGTCAGAGAGCTGTCCATATCTACTAGAAGCTATCACTTTAATTTTCCTCCTTACAATGAGAATTTAACTTTTAAATACTATCCTTTCAATCACTTAATAATACAGACTGCATTCTTGCAATCATATACCATATACTTAAAAGTAACACAAAAGGGACTAAGCAGGATGCTTTGAGTTTATATATTTAGGCATATGTGTAGACAGGTGGTGTGTGTTTGAGTGAGTGTGTGTGTGTGTGTGTGTGTGTGTGTGTATTTCTGTGTATGTATATGTGTACATGTTTTTTTGTGGGTAAAATAACAAAGAGAAAAGAAGGCATGATTTAGAGAGGTAGCAAATGGCTATGTGAGAGAAGTGTGAAGGATGTAAGAGAAAAAGAATATGTGGTAATTGCAATTTTAAAACTTCAATAAAAGTGTTTAAACATCCCGACAGAACAGCAATGACTTGTGCTGTAAGATCAAGGATCAAAAAATGGGACCTCATAAAATTGCAAAGCTTCTGTAAGGCAAAAGACACAGTCAATAAGACAAAACAGCAGCAAACAGATTGGGAAAAGATCTTTACCAATCCTAAATCCGATAGGGGGCTAATATCCAATATATATAAAGAACTCAAGAAGTCGGACTCCAGAAAACCAAATAACACTATTAAAACAAAGAGGGGGGGTACAGAGCTAAACAAAAATTCTCAACTGAGGAATACCAAATGGCCAAGAAGCACCTTAAAAAAAATGTTCAACATCCTTAGTCATCAGGGAAATGCAAATCAAAACAATCCTGAGATTCTACCTCACAGCAGTTAGAATAGCTAAGGTCAAAACTCAAGTGACAGCAGATGCTGGTGAGGATGTGGAGAAAGAGAAACACTCCAACATTGCTTGTGGGATTGCAAGCTGGTACAACCACTCTGGAAATCAGTTTGGCGGTTCCTCAGATAATTGGGGATAGTTCTACCAGAAGATCTTGCAATACTACTCCTGGGCATATACCCACAAGATGCTCCAACTTGTAATCAGGACACATGCTCCACTATGTTCATAGCAGCCTTATTTATAATAGCCAGAAGCTGTAAAGAACCCAGATGTCCCTCAACAGAGGAATGGATACAGAAAATGTGGTACATTTACACAATGGAGTACTACTCAACTATTAAAAACAATGAATTCATGAATTTCTTAGGCAAATGGATGGATCTGGGAGATATCATCCTAAGTGAGGTAACCCAATCACAAAACAACACACATGATATACACTCACTGATAAGTGACTATTAGCCCAGAAGCTCAGAATACTCAAGGTACAATTTGCAAAACACATAAAACTCAAGAAGAAAGAAGACCAACGTGTGGATACTTCAATCTTTCTTAGAAGGGGGAATCTATGCGATACAGAGACAAATTTCGCACCAGAGACTGAAGGAAGGACCATCCAGAGACTGCCCCAACTGTGGATCTCAGAAACAACCTCCAAACCCAGACACTACGGCAGCTGCCAATAAGAGCTTGCTGACAGGAGCCAGATATCACTGTCTCCTGAGAGGCTCTGCCAGTGCCTAACTAATACAGAAGTGGATGCTCATATTCATCTATTAGACTGAGCATAGGGTCCCCAAAGAAGGAGCCAGAGAAAGTACCCAAGGAGCTGAAAGGATTTGTAGCCCCATAGGAGGAACAACAATATGAACTAACCAGTATCTCCAGAGCTCCCCGGGACTAAACCACCAATCAAAGAAAACACATGGAGGGACTCATGGCTCTAGCTGCATATGTAGCAGAGGATGGCCTAGTAGGTCATTAATGGGAGGAGAGACTCTTAGTCCTGTGAAAGTTCTATGCCCCAGTACAGGGGAATGCCTGGGCCAGTGAGCAGAAGTGGGTGGGTTGGAGAGGAGGGGAAGGGGGAAAGAGGATAGGGGATTTTCAGAGGGGAAACTAGGGAAGGGGATAACATTTGAAATGTAAATAAAGAAAATATCTAATAAAAATGTTTAAACATATTCTCTGTTTTATGACTATACAATTTTGTTTTGATAATAGAGAGGACAGAATGAATCATCTTTTGAATTTCCAGCGAGGAAAAGGGAATTCAATTTGCAAAGAGTAAGACTGCTCCTGTTTTGGTTTCAGTTGGTCTTTATTTTCAAATAAATTTAAATTTCTACTAATATTACTATATGAACTTCATTTTAATGTCATCAATATTTTAAACATTTGAAACCACTTGATACTTGGAGTAGAGATGTAGTATTTTGTCAATAAATGTCATATTTGGCATATATACATATATATATGGCATATTCATAAGCCAAACACAAATTGATGGATTTTAGATAATAGGTAGATAGAGATAGCTTAGATTAGATTTGACATAGATAAAGAGATGACAGATGATAGCTAATACATACATACATACATACATACATACATACATACATATATACATACAAATGCATGGATGGCAGACAGACAGAGAGATGGTAGAGAGATAAATACAATAGGCTCAGAGAAACCTCACTTTCTTTTTCATTTGAAGCCATCATGTGAGGCTCATTTACATTACAAGAATCTCAGTATATTTTCATAATATGAGCTTTACCTGGCTTTCATTATTGTCTTTCAATTCTCCTGGGAACCACAACTGTATGTGCAATCCTGAGTTATGAAGTCTTTTGTGAGGGAAACATAGTTTTGTATCAGTCTCTTAGGTGGCTGTTCTTTTGGAAATTACAAGTCACTAGTTACATAAAGTTAATTGATACAGTATCCCACAGAAGGTAAGTGTACACATACCATTATGGTGTGATTTGCCAGCTATTTCTACCATTAACATAAAATAATGCCTCACTTATTTGGGATATGGCCTTATTGCTACAGAGGAAACTATTAGCAGGATTTACTAATAATGCCAAATATAGATTTCCCCTGAGTTCTTATTTAATGCTAAAAATAAATATACAAACAATAAGTCAAAGTCAATGCACCGTTTTGAAGAATAAATAGGAGTTGTGATTATGACTCTCTCCCATTATGAATCTTTACTTCCTTCTTCTAAGCTTTTTACAAAGAGCAGAAGCATCAGAGGAAAATGAGATACTTTTTTTTCTTTTTTTACTAAAAAAAAGCCTTTTGATAAAATTGGAATTATTTTTAGTATTCAGTAGTTTCTCTATTCTTCCTGTAAAGAATTATAGATAATGTGTTTCTTATGTTAGCTTCCTTTTTCTCAGAATTTAGCCTTCTTTTAGATAATTTAAGTATCCTTTCATTATCCCTATTTTTTATGTTCATCCTTTCCTAGAAGCTTTCACTGATTTCCCAGGTTGGAAACTTTTGTTTCCTTCCAGACTATACAATACAAACATTGTATACATATCTTTCACCCTGGGGAAGCATCCTATTTGAAGCAAAATTGTTCTTTGCTACTAATTGCAATTATATTATTTGACAAAAATCTATCAGGAGAAATGAAGGATGAATTTAAGAGGTCTGAGGGCTTAGACTCAGCTCTGGGCTTCTATAATAGACAAATTAAAAAAAAGCTGGTGTTTTACAGGGAATATACCTTCAACATTCAATTTCAGTGCTAAATATAAATGGAATTAAAATTATGAAAGTAACAAGGTACTAATAGAAACATACTCCACTTAAGGTTGCTCTTCCAAAATCACCATCATACTTTAAATTATGTTGGTTATAGTTCTAATGTGTTCTGTGTAAACCAAGCACAATTTATTAAATATGTTTAGTAGCTCCTAAATAATCAAATCAATTGAATGAGATTTTACTGGTCAGAGTATGCTCTTTGGGATTTTTCACTGAAAAAAAAAATCTTTAGATAAATACTGAACAATTTCCTGAGTAGTACACATAAAAATGTCTATGTAGTACCTTATCCAGAAAGTTGTGTATTATACACATATTTGAATGTTTCTGGAAAACAAACCATATTAATAATATTTTGGTAAGGGATTTATGAAGTCCAAGGTTTAATTGGAATCAATGACTTTATTTATTCAGCTGGTATGTATCCTTATCTTTATTCAATGGGATTGTAACCAGAACTTAAATTTGCTCTCTATTTTATCCAAAAGATTATAGATTGGTGGAATGAAATGATATCTCATTCTTCTGGAAAACTAAAGATGTACAGTTACTTAGATGTTAAACTTCACTTAAAAAGAATTTAGTATCTAGCAAAATGAGAAAAAAATATCTGTTAACTTTCTTATCAATAGAAACATGCTTAAATTATGAAAGTGAAAGCATTATTTGTGTAGTAGTTTGAATGAGAAATGCCCCTATAGCTTCATATGCTTGAATCCTCTGTCTGTAGCTGGTTGAACCATTTTAGGAATGATTGGAAGGTGTGGCCTCTTTGAACCAGTTTTGTCACTAGCTATGGGCTCTAGTATTTGAAAAGCTCACCCCACTTTCCAGTTAGCTCTCTCTGCCTCCAACTTTTGGATTGAGATGTGGATTCCAGAACTACTCAGTGTTATGCCTGCCTACCTGCTGTCAGGACCCTAGTCATGAGAGTCACAGAATCACCCTTTGAAACTATAAGGCCTCAATAAGTTTTTCTTCGGTAAGTTGCTTTGGTGATGGTATTCTCTCATGCCAATTGAAAATAAGTCCAGTCAAAGACTAATTGCTCTTCCTCCTTTAGGGCTTATGTCAAGGCAGCATGTGAGTCAGAACTAATCAGAAGAGCAAAACTTCTCAGTTTTCAGCCATGAAGGGAGGAGAGGATTAAAAACGACAATATTATGCTTTCTATACTACTGCTACTACAAAGTTAGAGACCAAACTTTTAAAACACAGGCAAACACAGAATATTTAAGATAGAGCTATAACACCCAGTATGGTCTCATAAACAAGATATTTGACAAATCACTATTAAAAACTAGCATTAATTATGGAAATTCTTTAAACGTAGAGGTTTTGCATAGAACACCCAAGATACAATTTGCAAAACACAAGAAAATCAAGAAGAGGGAAGACCAATGGGTGGATACTTCATTCCTCCTTAGAATAGGGAAAAAATACCCATGAAAGGAGTTACAGAGACAAAGTTTGGAACTAAGACGAAAGAAAGGACTATCCAGAACCTACTCCCTCGCCCTGGGGATCCATCCCATAATCAGTCACCAGACCCAGACACTATTGCATATGACAGAAAGATTTTACTGAAGGGACCCTGTTATAACTGTCTCATATGAGGCTATGCCAGTGCCTGGCAAATACAGAAGTGGATGCTCACAGTCATCCAAAAGATGGAACACATGGCCCCCAATGGAGGAGCTAGAGAAAGCACCCAAGAAGCTAAAGGTGTCTGCAACCAACCAATACCCCCCCCCGCCCCCTCAGAGCTCATGTCTCTAACTGCATATGTAGCAGAAGATGACCTAGTCAGCCATCACTGGGAAGAGAGACCCGTTGGTATTGCAAACTTTATATTCCCCAGTACAGGGGAATGCATGCTAGGGCCAAGAAGTGGGAGTGGGTTGGTAGGGGAGCAGGGCTGGGGGAAGATATAGGGAACTCTCGGGATAGCATTTGAAATGTATATAAAGAATATATCTAATAATAAAGAAATAAAAATTTAAAAAGTAGGGGTTTTGATCAAATGTCAGGCCAGGTCACCTGAAGCTTTCCATACTTCACTGGTTTGCAAACCTCAGATACCACATGATTCCTATTAGATAAGAATCAGGAGAAACTTTGCATATTACAATTCATTCTAGTATATCTATGTATTTTTTTTTCTTCACTCATTTGAATTGTATACTGAGACAGCTTTTAATTAAATTCGTATAAAACACATATGCCACATATAAGGAGCACTTATTGTTTTAATGAACTAAGTGTTGTTAGGTCACATCATTTTCATAAGATTTAAGCCAATGTCCACTGACTAGAAACCAAATAACAGCTATCACTAGAGATGAATTTGGAGAATACAAAAGTGTTACTGGTGTTACTTACAGGAACAGAAATAATTCAAATACAGCTGTATCACCAAAGCCTACCACGTCATTGACAACTCATGAAGTCTGAAAACCTGGACCTCAGCAGACAATGTACCTGGGAACATAATAGTTTGGAGTGAGTCCTTTGCAAATAGCTCGGTTTCTCTGATACTCTTCCAGGCAAGTGAGCTGTTTTCTGCTTTGTCTAGGCTGCTCTGTTGGTTAATATGTTTCTTCCACTGGGTTTGGCTGGTCTTGTTTCTTCTAAGCAGCTACTCTGATCTGAGCCCCTTTTAGACAGCTCAGCTTTTATAAGAGGCTCTGATACTCTTCTAGCTCTTCTAGCTGAGCTTTTTAAATGTTTCTTTCAACCCGTATTACTGCTTATATACTGGAGTAAGGATCCTGATGAATCTGGTAAATTTCACATATCTCCTGAATCATTTGACTTCTTTACTTCCTGTGATGGTTAGGTTCAATGTCAACTTGATCCTGGCTAGAGTCATTTGAAGAGAGAACCTCAGTTGAGAAAAAGCCCCCACCAGGTTGAGATGTAGACAAGTCTGTGGTGCATTTTCTTAGCATTTGTTGTTTGAGAGCCAAGTTAATTTTGGGTGGTGGCCCACTTGAACAAGTGTCCTGAGGTGTATAAGAAATCAGGTTGAGTAAGCCATGGGAAGCAAACCAATAAATAGGCTGTCTCATTGTCTCTGCATCATTTACTGCTTCCAGATTCCTGCCTTGCATTCCAGAACTGATTTCGCCTGGATGATAAACTCCAAGCTGAAAGGTGAAATAAACCTTTTATCCCCGAGTTGCGTTTGGTCTTGGTGTTTTCTTTCAGCTATAGAAACTCTAAGGTACTCCTCGAGTTTAAGAAACTTCCCTTGAGAAAGGACTATGTCCTCTCACCAACAAAGATCCTGTGGTTTAATCTCCCAGTAGCATCTTGGTCTTAATGAGCTTCCGTCCAAAGGGGAAGGGTTTAATCTCAGAGTAAAAGGTGATGCAGATGAAACTCCACACCTTTGAAAAATTTGCATTCTGTTAATCAGATGAATGAAAGTAATTTGTAATTATATAGAGGAGAGTTATGTATAAGACAGCCATTAATGTAACTAATATATTTCATTTGCTAATGATTCTGTGGGTTAGCATTATAAGTGGATATCTGTGAGGTTCTCTGATCTTCCATGAAGATACTACTATAGACAAATTTCATCTAGTCTCTTAAAAAAGAATAAATGTCTTACACTGGTCTCATTTGAATGCCTTGTATTCAATTTAACTGCTCTTGCCTAATGTATTTGTCTTATATTTGAAAACAAAACAAAACACAACAAAACAAAAAAACCCAAATTCTATGGAGGCTTTGACACCAAGCTACTGAGTGAACCCAAAGATCATTCTTACAATCTATTAGCTAAATCATAAGGGTAAAATTTATATTCTCTGCTCAGACACCTGTGGTCTATATTCAGGAAACTGAGGAAAAAATAAACTACTATCCCTTAAGATGAGAATAGTATATGCAAGTGAGAATGTCATTAGCCATAAACGTGTATTCAGGGAGAGAAGATGGTCATGGTCACTATCATCAGGATTCTATATTATAGAGAAGATAACTTTAAAGAAGATGCTGGGTGCCATGGAAATAAAATGACATCTAAACTTCCACACATAAGTCATGTAATTGAATACCATCACAGAAATAGAGACAGCAGCTGAGAAAGGATTTCATACAGAGAAGTCAACAAAGTTACCAGGGGCATATGTGTTTTGATGGTTCAGAAACAAACAAAAAAAAAAAGTGGTCAAGGAAGTCCAACTAAAGTTATACAAGAAAACAAACAAATGAAGTGTAAGATAACAGTTATAAACATGGGATGCCAGTAAAATTTGGCTTTTGTTAATCTTAAGGTAGGAAACCTTGAAGGCTTTTGAGTAGAGGAATCAAAAGGGTTTCTGAGGTTTTAACATTGATCACCAAGAGTTATACTTGAAAGTATACTACTTGTGTGAGTAATAGAAACAAAGAAACTAGTTAGAGCATATTTCTTGGATATAGATTAGGAAAAATGTTTCTAACATTAGAGGCGTAATAATAGAGAACGTTAGGTTAGTTATAAATATATTGAGTTAGTGGCCACAAGGTTTTATGACACAATGAAATGAATTCTTGAAATGAAAGGCAAGCATGGTTTTATGTTAACTTGGCCAGAAAAAAGGAAAGAGAGCTACTGAGAGAAGACTGAAAAAATGGGAACTTTAAGCTGTACTAAGTTTTCCTTCTTATTGCTGGATTCTAGAAAAACAAATCTTGGCTAATTCCATAAAGAAAATTTGTAATAGTTTTGCTCAGGAAGCATAGATGAAGTTTATTCAGAAAGATGGGCCATCCATAAAGATGACTTGTTTCTTGACCTAAGGAATTCTATGAAGTATATGTCTGGGTGGCATATTCTTTGGGAACGAATGATTAAGAAAATGGCCATTGAATGCCAGTCTCTTTTTGCTTTTGAAGTGTTAGGCTGTAGGGAATGTGGGCTTCCCAACATTTATGTATGAGTATTGAGAGTGTCACAATGGAAGTCATACACTTATGTCAATAGAAGCTATGATGGAAAGCCACTTACTTTACACTTTACATATTTTATGACTTTAAATAGAAATCATTCCCATTGATGGAGATGATTCTAAATTGGTGTGTGATATCACTTAGTACTTATCCCTTTCCTTTTGAGATTTCCTTCACCTTAAAACTATATTTCCTTAGGTTAAAGTTACCAGCTTTATAGTCTCTGAACTTAGATATCCTGTCACTACTTAATACAAATTTAATCCTTTACTAAACTGTACTCCTGACATTAATAGTAGGCATAGAAACAAAGAAAAATACTCATTATTAATCTGAATCCTAGGTAAACAATTCAAGGTTTATCTGCAGTTGAGCCATATCTACCTTGATACCTATAAGCATAGAAACAGCCATGTCCATCTCTGGTACCACAAGAATAGAAAGCTGTATTACTATATACAAGAGTAATTCCTTATATTAGAATGTATATGTGGGGCAGGAAAAACAAAGTGAGATTTTAAAATTTCATTGAGATAAGAAAATTCACACATCTATTACACATGAAACTTTATAACAACCTAAAAACATCATTAGAGTAAGGGATTTGTTTGACAATGGAATTACAAGGCTTTAATGGATATAAATGAATGATGCCATTCTTTCAGCAACTCGTTCTATAATCTTAGAAAAACAACTGCATCTCCATTCTATGACACTTCTCTAGTCAGTTATGAAAATCTGACCATAGTTTCAAAAGTCTCTTAAACCCCTAAGATTTAATATTTGTATCTTAAAGAGACAAACAAACAACAACACCTTCAAAAATCCTCCAAATATTTTACTTCTTATGTGAAACTAATCATTATAATTCTTTCTGTGTGCCATGCAGGTCATTTCTGCTGTGATGTCATGCAAATAATATTTTTACTTTGAGGTTCAAATGTAATTCATTTATTCTTTCAGTGAACTCTCTGAATATTGAAAAAAAAGGCTCATGATATAGCACATTGAACTGAGTCTTTCTTGATACTACGTCATTATTTTCCTCATGCCTCTAACTGTCTTATAGCAACTTATATAACAGATAATTTTCAGATCTAACTTATGGTCCAGTGTATCTCAATTTTGTCTTATAAAGAGTGCCATTAATATGCTGCCTGCTCCCTCTTACAGACTATTAGCACCACACCTGAATGAGGCTATGCTCTGCAGAAGGCCTGAACACCTATTAATCATTTTTTAACGTATGATCTTTTCAGTTCATTTTTAATTCAAGAGACAGAATTATTCCTTAAGTCAGCCTGTAGAGAATTCTTCAGGAAGCCCTCAAGCTCTCTTTCCTCTCAAGGTCTTCAGAATCCTTCTGAAGATATACATGAACATTTTCTATCTTGTGTATATGTAACCTACCAGGTTAATTATAAACTTTTTGGCATATAATTTAAGTTATTTCATGACTGTTGGGCAACATCAATGGTTCTGATGACAATTTACATACTTTAATACTAAAGATGCATTGGTTAATCATTTTTGCTCTTGGGCAATGTTTCACACTCTAACAGTTTTACTCCTCTGGGATTTTAATTATTTACTCATTTAAGATACCACCTGCATGTGTATATGTATCCATTCTATCCTATTTTATTTGCGATGACATAACATGATACCATAAGCTAAGCAACTTAGCAGAACTTTTGTTTTACCTGTTTACATTTACACACATATATACATAGAATATATTATATAATATACATATGTAATATACATTACACACATACACACACACACATATATATACACATACACACACACACACACACACACACACATACACACACACACACATATAATTTAGCTTGCAGTGTATCTAAGTTCAAATGGCATGCACACTCCCTGAGCATGAGGCTATTCCAATATCTCAATAAAGGAAATATCTCCACATATACCTACAAAGTTAATTGCACTTGTTGTTAACAAATTTAGAGTTAATATCAAACTAATATTATTAAAGCCTCTGGGTGCAAGGCTTCAACAAAATTGATTCATGTTTTACATAATTTTTAACTTATGGGTCTCATTAAAAAGTTTATAATTAAATATGTTGATACTATGGAAAACCAACTGTTGGGGTCTTAGGACAGGTTTATTTTGTCTTATTCTTCCATCTATTTGTGACTTGTGTGTTGTCCTCTTTTTACTGAATTAATTCAGCTCTGTGCTAGAACTCACATGATATCAAGGCAATGGGCAATGCCACAGTTAGTTCTGTTTTATGATGTGCCATTCATCTGAGATTGAGTTATTCCACATTACATACAATTCAAAGTAACACATATATTTGACAATGTTTAGGACAGTGGGATCCTATTTTGCTTTAATCCTTATTAATGTAAAGGACTAAATAAATGAACATTAATGATAGTAACTGTGTAGCTCAGTAAATTCCCACAGTGCTTGAGGCTATTAGCAGATAATTTGAGATAATTTGATCTGCCTTATGATGTCCATCTTATGAGGGACTGTAACTGCTTTTGGTCATGATACTTTATTCCAGCAATCAACTTAAAACTAGGAGTGAGATTACATATCTTTACATTGAAAGGCCATTTTAGGTGGTTGAATTCCATGGAAATAAGTTTCCCTAGTAACAACAATGAGAAAAGAACAGGCTGTTGTGAGCAATACAACATTAAATAATAGTGCAAATTCTACAGTGAAAAATGAGAAGAGGAATTAGGGATGAATTAGAAAGGTAGAGTTGAAGAAATAGGAAGCTGAAGGACAATCATGAGATTAAATGTGATGAACTGAATCTGATCTGGAATGAGGAAAGTTGTGTTGAAGCTGATGTTTGAGGGTAAAGTCTGAGAAGGGTGAACCTGGTGGGGATGTGAATGCAGGAGAAGAAGCATATAACTTTAAGGAAATAATCTGGAATTCCAGAAGACAAATAGCTTAGACCTAAGGAAATACCAGTGTCTGGATGCCAGATATAAAGTTCCTATCCCTCACCTCCATTCAACCATAGTCTTGAAATCTTGACATGCACATACACACACACTCATGCACACACAGGCACACATGCTTGCACACGAGAATACACACATTCACACTAAATATATGTATGAGATATATAGTATATGTTATTTATGTATTATATTAATTATGTTTCATATATTATAAACTCAGTTCATCATATGGCAAATCCTGAAGAATGATATGTTTACAGAAAGTAATCCCCAGAAGTAGTGACCTATAAAACAATAAAATTTGGGCAAGAGAAATTTATAAGAATGGCATTCCTCGTGGAAAAAAAAATTGTCGACAAAGCTTCAGTGTTCCCCTTTAGAAAAGTAGCATAAAGTTTAACTAGAGGAAAGATATTCTTCCAACATGTGTACAACTTGCTTTAGTTTTAGGAAAATCTTTCATCTCAGGTCACTGTTATCCTCTTACCATCCTCTTGTCATAATAGCTCCAAAAAAAGAAGACTTTCTGAAGCAGTGGCGATTGTTCTGTCAACTCTCTTATGTTGCTTAGAAAGGATTAGAATGCAGTTAACTAAAGTGTAGCCATCAAAGCATACCCTTAAATTTGTGTTTGTTCACTTGATAATAAAATATATATTTAAAAGAATAGAATATCTGTGGCTGGAGAGATGGTTTAGCAATTAAGAGGACTCGTTGCTCTTATATAATACCTGAGTTCAATTTCCATTTTTCATATGATGTCTCAAAACCTTCAGTAATTCCAATTCCAGGGCATCTCTTACCTTCTTGTGGCCTACACACATGTGGTCCACAGAATTGCATGTAAGCAAAAATATTTACAAATAAAATAAAGAAATGATTCTGAAAAAGATTTAAAATGAATAGATCACTAATGTATGCAGATATTGTTTTCCTTTGGTGCACACCTTTAATCCCAGCACTCAGGAGGCAAAGGCATGTGGATTTCTGAGTTTAAGGTCAGCCTGGTCTACAAAGTGAGTGCCAGGACAGCCAGGGCTACACAGAGAAACCCTGTCTTGAAAAAACAAAAAAAAAAACAAAAACAAAAACAAAAACAAAAACAAAAGCAAAAGCAAAAGCAAAAGCAAAAGCAAAAGCAAAAACAAAAACAAAAAAACAATTGTTTATACATACTATAATTAGAATGATAAAATACTAAGTGATGATTAAGGTTCACGAAAGATAATATATAGGAAACCAAAGTAAAACATGTACACTATTCCAGACACAAATCCCTTGATCTACAATGCTGTTCTGCCTTCAAAATATGATAGGACACTGGTAACACAAATTTGTGGTAGGAACCAATGAGTGTGTCTTATTTGACATAAGGATAACTCCACAAGATGAAACTCATACCCAACAATTCTGAGTCATCAAGTACTAGAAAAACTAGGTAGCCTAGGGACCTAGGATAAAACTAAATACTATGAGTTCTAAAAAATTATAGTGATAAAATATTTCCTGGTGATATTGCCCGATAATCATAGATCATAGATCGGTGCCCTATACAGTTATCATCAGAGAACATTTTTTTTAATTAGATATTTTCTTCATTTACATCTCAAATGCCATCCCCTTTCCCAGTTTTCCCTCCAAAAGTCCTCCATGCCATCCCCACGCCCTGCTCCCCATCCCATCTACTCCCACTTCCTGGCCCTAGCATTCCCCTGTACTGGGGCATATAATCTTGGCAAGACCAAGGGCCTCTCCTCCCATTGATGGCTGACTAGGCCACCCTTTACAATATAAGCAGCTAGAGATATGAGCTATAGGGGTATTGGTTAGTTCATATTGTTGTTCCTCCTATAGGGCTGAAGACCCCTTCAGCTTGGGTACTTTTTCTAGCTCCTTCATTGGGGACTATGTGTTCCATCCAATAGATGACTGTGAGCATCCACTTCTGTATTTGGCAGGCACTGGCATAGCCTCACAAGAGAATTTTATTCTTGAAAGGATAGGAACAAGTACTAAGATTCACAGTGAAACATGCACATGCATGCACGCACACATACACTGATATAAAGAGGGAGGGGGAGGGGAGATTCCTCTGTCCTCAGAGTTCAGAGATCCTCCCAAAAGAGGAGGAGTAAAAAGTTTATAAATCAGAGGGAATAAAAAAGCACTATAAGAATGAGACCCTGCAAATCAACTGAGCACAGCTCATATGATCTTGTAAAAATTGAAACAGCAGGCATAGGGCCTCCAAAACTCTGCACCAGGCCTTTTGCATACATACTATGGCTTTCAGCTTAGTGTTTTTATGGGACTCCTAAGTGTGTGAATAAGTGGGAACAAGTGGGTTTCTGGGTCTTGTGTTTTCTCTTGAGGTCCTTTCCTTGTATTGATTTGCATTATCCAAATAAAATGTAATAGTTTTGTTTTATGTTTTATTTTATAGCACTGAGAGAAACTGTAATCAGGGTATATTAACTGCAAATAATTTATTTTCAATAGGAGGGTAAAAAGTTCAGGAAATGATACACATAGGTTGTAGGCAAACACTAAGCCTTTGTATGCAACAGACAGAAGCTCTGCAGATACAAAGATGTGAGGAACCAATAACCCAAAGATACTGAGTGATAAGTATGTATCCAAGTGAGGATTCACATCTAGAAATCTCCAGAACTTCAGAACACCATGTTTCTCTCTAGCAATATCACATATTAAGCACATAACAGGCTAAACATATCCATGAATCTCGGCCCACAGTAACAAATTACCCTCAAAATAGGTGCATATTTTTGTTTTGCTAATTTCATAATACAAAATATCTTGAGAAATGCTCTATCATCCTATGATTATTTCCCTAACTTTGATGACTTCCTTTTTCTCAATTAGGTCCCTTCTGACTCTTTATGTCTTCTGTGTATGTGGGGTATGTATGTGTGTGTGTGTGTGTGTGTGTGTGTGTGTGTGTGTGTGTGTGTGTGTGTGTGATTTTGTGACTGCTATGTGTCTGAAGTCTCACCATATTTAAAAATTGTGCTTAAGGGTAGACCCCATTCTTAGCAGTAATTACCAACATGAGATGAACTCAAACATATTTTGTAAATGTTTTTGTTCTCATAGTTTTGTTTGGGTATTCTTTATCTTACTTTTCTTTATCTTATTTTTTAATAAAGAAGAACAATGAGATTCTACAGCCTTCTGTTGCTGCTGCAGTTTCTCCTGTTGCTGCTACAGTTTCTCCTGTTGCTGCTGCAGTTTTACTCTGTTGTTGAAGTGTCTCCTCTGGATGTTGCAGTGTCAACTCTTGCCACTGCCATGCCTGCACATCTGCCATCATGGACTCTTATCTCTTTGCAACCTTCCCTCAAAGCAAACTCTCTCTTCCTTAACTTGTCTTCGATCTTAATGTTTTATCACAGCAACAGACGGTTAATTAACATAGATACCTAGTAGTTTTCAGTTTAATAAGTAGGATGAATGTAGAAATAAATGTGCATTTATAGAAGTTCTTAGGTAGAAAAAAGTACATCAGATATAATTCATTTTGGAGGGGATTTTAATCCTTAGTAAATACTGTTGTAGTTTTTTTTTTTTTTTTTTTTTTTTTTTTTTTTTAATGGCGTGTGGAGTATACTATCCAATCATCATTGTTTTGGTATGTTTGGAGAAAAAGGTTTAGGGAGATGGGGAAGGGGGGAAGGGAAGAATAGAAGTGGCAAGAAACAGATTGCACAGCATTGATGCTAAAAATTCAAAAATGTTCTTGTCAAGAAGCTGGGTCTGTGAATTGTATCTTGGGTATTCCAAGCTTCTGGGCTAATATCCACTTATCAGTAAGTGTATACCATTTGAAAGAAGACCAAAATACGGATACTTTGGTCCTTCTTAGAAGGAGGAACAAATTATCCATGGGAAGAGATACAGAGCAGAGACTGAAGGAAAGGCCATCTGCAGACTGACCACCTGGGGATCCATCCCATATATAGTCACCAAACCCAGACACTATTGTGGATGCCAACAAGTGCTTGCTGACAGGAGCCTCATATAGCTGTCGCCTGAGGGGTTCTACCAGTGCCTGACAAATAAAAGGTGAATTCTCTCCACCAACCATTGGACTGAGCACATGGTCCCCAATGGAGGAGCTAGAGAAAGGACAAAAGGAGATGAAGGAGCTGCAGCCCCATAGGAGAAACAACACTATGAACCATCCAATATCTCCAGAGCTCCCAGGGACTAAACCACCAACCAAAGAATGCACATGGAGTGATCCATGGCTCAAGCTGCACATGTAGCAGAGGATGGCCTTGTTGGACATCAATGAGAGGAGAAGCCCTTGGTACTGAGAAAGCTCGATGTCTGAGTGTAGGGGAATGCCATGACAGGGAAGCAAGAGTGGGTGGGTTGGTGAGAAGTAGTAGGAGAGATGGGATAGGGGATTTTCAGAGGGGAAATCAGAAAAGGGAATAATATTTGAAACGTAAATAAAAAATATCTATTAAAAAAGAAGAAGTTGGGGAAGTTGTAAAGTACATACTGACTTCGGTTAGGAAGTTTGTTGCTGAAAATTATGCTGTATGTAATTAAGGAGGATTTAGAGACAATTTACACTCCAAAAGGGACACAAATCCCAAACCCTACTCCTTCTGCCTGTGTTATCTCATCATCTTTGCCCTCTCTCTTTCCCAATCTTTGGTTCTTTCCAGTCTGATATTCAGTTGAAGTCGAACAGGATGGATTCCATTAAGATTAATTTCTTTCATCTGATTGTGTGAACCTAGTTTCTCCATGACTTTTCTGGCTTGATTGCTGTTTGTTTGTTTGTGTTTGTTTTGTGGTTGTTGTTTTCATTTGTTTTGTGTTTGTGTTTGTATGGTTTTTGCTTTGTTCTTACATTAAATGATACTTTAGTCAATGTATGTGGCACATTTCAGTTATCAATATTTGTTCGGAAAGACATCTGTGTTACTTATACTTTGGTTTGATTTCAGTTGCTTCCTCTAAGAACAATCTGGAAAAGAATCCCTAGTTTGTATGCTTGGGTTTCTAGTGCCCAAATGAGATGCATTTGAATACTTATAATCCACAAGGAAAAAACAAACAAACAAACGAACAAAAAACCCTATATTGATTGTTTTAATTATTGACCATTTATTATCTACTTTTACTTTTAAAATGGCCTTCAGTTGATAATCCAACATTTTACTTTTTGGTAGCTGTCATGTCTACAAATGAATTTGTTAAAATTGGCTACTTTTTTCCAATTTTTATTAGGTATTTTCTTCATTTACATTTCAAATGCTATCCTGAAAGTCCCCTAGACCCTCCCCCCTGCTCCCCTACCCACCCACTCCCCCTTCTTGGTCCTGGTGTTCCCCTATACTGGGGCATATAAAGTTTGCAAGACCAAGGGGTCTCTCTTCCCAATGATGGCCGACTAGGCCATCTTCTGCTACATATGCAACTAGAGACACAAGCTCCAGGGGTACTGGTTAGTTCATATTGTTGTTCCACCTATGGGGTTGCAGACCCTTTCAGCTCCTGGTGCTTGTATTTGGTGGGGGCAAGGATTCTCCTCTGCAACACATTTTGGGTCTTGTCAGTCTTGTGGATCATCAGTGCTTTCAGGGTTGAGAGTGGTCATCATTTTATGGATATTGTCGTCCCCATTTTTAAATTATTGCTTACTTGAGCAGAGGGAGTAGTTATTACAGAATCGGTTGACACTGAATTCTGATGGTTAGAGAGAGAGAGAGGGAGAAAGAGAGAGACAGAGAGAATGAACACTGGACACAAATGTACAAGGTAGAAATAAGATTGTTTTGATTGTGAAAAGGGATTTACTGAAAAGATTCTAGGAAAGCATAAACTCAACTTGTGGAGTACAAAAGGATACAAATTATTACCAGGAAGAAAATTGTCTTGCAGCTTCAGTCTTAAATAGGTGTGTTGACAAAAACCCTTAGAATGTGAAATTTTTTTTCTTTTTCTTTTTTTGGCCTACTACTGTGTGGAACATGCCTGTATGTACCCAAATCTTCTTATTTTTGTTTGTCAGCCCAAATAAATAAAGCAAAATTGTCTCCTGAAAATCTTTGGCAGGATAGCTGCAGGCCATTAATCTTCATCTATCCTCATTTCCCAGGCCCTATAGAAGCCACTTTCTAATCTACTAGGGATCTCCCAACTTTTTTCTACCTATCCTTTCTCAGTGCAACTTTGCTTAAATCATTATATTTGACAGAAGAGTAGCTTTCCACACAGCAGTACAAATGTGTCAATATCTGTTAATATTTTAATCTTATTGAATGTGAGAGCACACACCATAAAAGTACTGAGAAGTGTGAGAGCTCGCTAATTAGAAGTTGTAATTTTCATGTCTTTCATTTATATATTTATTAATTAATTTATTTACTTATTTATTCATTCATTTAGTCATTTATTTATTCACTCATTTATTTATTTTTACTTTGCTTCTTTCTGCCTTCTTGTCATTCTTATTATTCCTTTCATAATTTTCAACTTCACATATTCAATATTTTATTTTAAAAATATTTTCTTTTCCTTTCTTCGTATACCACTTTCTTGTATTGACACATGTTTAAACGATAATACAAATAAAATTATTCAAAATATTTTAACTGTATACATGCAAAAAATTTTTAGCTAAGTGTTTTTTTTTTTGCTTTTCAGCCAGCTGTTACAAAATTAAGAAAATTATTGCTTTTCAAAATGAGGAATGTATTCCCTTCTAAGATGAAAACCAGGAAGTGACCTCCAATTAATGAACCCTTTGATAAAGGTCACTTTTTCCTAGGCTTCAGTTTTTCTTCTTACTGTTTTCATTCCTGAGTGAACCCTTGACCTTGAAGTCTGATAGCAATATCTAAATTTAGCAGATCAGAGTGTGGAGTTACAGGCTGTGATCTTCTGCTCTTTTCAGGATGATTTTAGTGTTTGCTAAGAGCTACTTTCAAAGGGTTTAAAAGTGCAGAACAGCTATTTCAAGGGTGTGAGGTTTTGGAATCATCCACCTGCACAGCCATTGCCCAAAAGAAGACAGTGTTGCTTCAATCAAGACTGGACACTCTTGAGTAAAGAAGCACTTGTGACCCCTTGAGTTCCCCAGAGCCTGCAATTATTTTCTGATTGCTCTTTCAAAGGATGGGGACAATGTGCGTAAAATAGCTTTTTCACATGAAATATTTCAGATAGCAGGCAAGTCAAAGCCTTTCCTTCTGCTTTATTAATTCTGCAATTATTCAAGGGGTTAAAAAGAGTTTTCTGTCAGTTTCTGATTTCATAGTGAATTGTTCCACTCAAATCTTATGTTGGCAAGGGCAGTAGACATCAATAGACTATCAAATACAGACTTCTAAAGTCTCCACTTGATAACATTAATTAGACTAGTTCTTAAATGTTAGACAAACTAGAGATTTCTCTGAATTTCTTAATATTATGAAAATAAAGAATAACATGAAATATAGTGCATGCTATAGTGATAGTGAGATGCACTGTAAAATGTCTGGCTATCCTCCTATACAAGTTGTAAACAAGGAACTAAAAAGTTTTGAAACATGTAACAGGCTTTTAAACATAAATATATATATATATATATATATATATATATATATATATATATATATATTGAACGTTATGGCAATTTAATGTGAAAATTGTCATGTTCTTGTTAAGATTTTGCAACTGTGAATCAGTAATTGATATTTTTTCATTAACTTATCACTTATTGTTTAACATAGTAAGTTAATATTATTTATTGATTTTTGTTTATCTCTACTCAGTATAACCTATTTTTCTTAAAAATTGTTCTCATAATTTTAAAACCTTTATCTCTTCTTCATTTTCATTCTGCTACGTCCTTAACTTTTCATCTATTTGTTTAAATGAATTCTATCTGTCCCTCCCTTCTCTTTCCCTACTGCTCTCCCTCCTACCCACTGTCCCCCTTTCCTTTCTTTTTCCCTCCCTCCCTTTCTTCATTCTTTCCATTTTGTAATTCACATAATTTGAGCTGTAATGGTTAATCTTAAATGTTAAATTGATGAAATCTCAAATCATTTGGATGATGAGCCTCTGGGTAGGTTTATGAGTTATTACATTGTGTAGGTTCATTGTGATGGGACGACTTAGTCACTGTGTCTGGCAACATTTCCTTCCTGGTTTGGGATCCTGGACTGAGCAGACAGGAGAACCCAAGCTCAGCACTAACATTCATTACTTTTGCTCCTTGGCGCTGGTGTCAACACAACTGTCTGCTTCAGGCTCCTGCCACACTGACTTCCCTCTGTGGTGGTTTGTGCTCTTGAATTGTGAGTCAAAGTAAGCACTTTTTTTCTCCACAGCACTTGTAGGTAGGTGTTTTATCACAGCAACTGAGAAAAGACACAAATCACCATCATAACTCGCTGGAACTCTACTCACGGACAAGAAATGGAGGCTCGCAGATGGCAGGTAAAGTTTGACGAGGTAGAGGAGCAAGTACACATTATATACACTAGCACTGTATAGAGAAATGCAGAATTCAGTGCATAATTCGGGTCTTTAAGTAACTCAGTGTTTGAGGTCTTGTTGTAACACCTTATCCTAATCTAGCTAAAGCAACTGTGTCCTGGAAGAGAAAACATTGGTTGGCCGCAGCAAGAGTTCATGAAATAATTATTCTTTGTTAGTTTAGTAAGATCAACTTTACCTAATTTTTTAAAGACTAGCTAAATGCTGATTTCATTATCAGCTCCCATTGCCCCTGAGAAGGAAACAGATTCCATCCAAAACAGTAATCGTACATATTTTCATGACATTGTATTACTTTTACATGTACATCAACATGTTGATTTCCCATATTTTATGGTTGATCTATATGTATTTAACCATTAGAACATAATTTCCTTATAGAAATAATTCATGCTTCGATTTCTTAAAACATTCATACTACCTCCATCATTAGTAGATCTATATGAAGCACTAAATAATTATCTAAGGAAGTGATAATATTCAGATTTTATAGGGTAATACACTGTTTTTCTGCCATTTTGAGTACTTCCTAGTTTGTTGAGCTTAAGCACAATTCTGATGGGCTTTCCATGGCTCCTGCTGCCTAAAAGTGATGGCTATATTTCCCAGTTTCTATTGGAAGCTAACAAATGGATAAGGTAGATCATTTTCAACCATTAAGTAACTCAAAAGATCAGCAACATTTAAGTTTGTGTGTCAAAATAATTAAAGGCTCTAAAACTCTTACATGTTTTTCTAGTTACTTTATTGGTGCTGATAAATACAATTCCATCGTTCTTTCATACTTCTCTGTATTTTTTGTCAAACCGAGCCTCTCAGCTGTACTCAGGGCAGGACATGGAAACCAGGGTCACAGGCTTGTTGACAAATGCACTTCATCACTTCCTCCTGAGACTTAGGGTCTCACCAAGAGCACATTATGCCAATCTTTACTGATGCTCTAACTAGAAGTCAAACTCTTCCTGTTCAAAGGCATCTGTTAAGCCAGGTCTGCTACCCTGACAGTATTAATTCAAGGTGATGCTTCAATGGCACTTGGCTCCATGGAAGGGTTGAAGCCTAAGGCACTATATTTCCCTATAGGTCTTCAAAAGGTTTCTAACTATTCATTAACTCACTTAAGTATTAATGTAAACCATTGTCTATTGAGTCCTTCAGATAGATAGTGTCGTACAAATAACTGGAGAAAAATATAGAACATGATTCCTGTCCAAGTTTGCTAAATCTTTCATCTTTTAGTCCTGAGGGAACCTAGAATAAATACATACCCGCTATTCTGTGGTAGGTTAATATTTAGCAATCTCTAACCCTTCAGAATAGTGTAGCTGACCTTAGAGTCTTCTTTATTTCTGTAGTTCATAGTGTTTTTTTCTTTTTTTCAAATTTGGAGGGTAAGCAATTCATCAGCCCGCTATATGTTTTCTTCTTCAGTGATGAGACACTGTTGTGAAAATAATTTTCAAGCCTACTATACAGCAACAGACATGAACGTTCTGGATATCTCTGTCTCACTCGTCTCTGTCATACTCACCCTATAATTCTGACTACTGTTGCCCTCCGAGGTTCCATTTTTTTCATTAGTGCCACTTCATTCCTACTGTGCAGCTTCACGTGAGCATATTTTCTTGAGCAAAATTAGCTGCATAGGCTGCCAAGATACTAGCACTTTTCAAGGTTTGTGGCACATCTATTTTCCATTCTACCCCATGCATTGATTTCAGAACCACTGTCACCTGTCACTTTACTAGTTTAGTAAGTTCAGGCAGCAGGAAAATGTAGCTCTTCTGCGTGTTTATGATCTTGGTGAATAACTGCATCATTTAAAGTCTAGCAAAATGGCTGTTTATTTACCTTGTTTAGTATATTAAATATCATCAGCACTTACTTTGTTCTTCTTATTAATTAATTCATCTGTCCCAGTCATGTACATATGAAATAACCACTAGCAAAACTGTGAGAATAAAACAAATGACTAACCATGTCATGAAAGGAAGTGAAACTGTTTCTGGCAAAATATGTATAAATAGTTTGCTCAAAATGTTGATTATTTTACTGGAAACAGACCATTATATTGCTCTATATGAAGCTATCAGAAAATCGAGTGTATGTATTATTAAGCTGTAAAATAACTAGGACTCTTATCCCATCAGATTTGGATTAAATTTCAACAATTCTAAAATTAATATGAAGTAATTGATGCTGCATCCCAGTTAATAGCTGAATTTCATAAGCGATGATACTAAGAAAATATTTCCCCCTTGAATTTATGTGGCTATTTTACATTCCTTTTAAAAATAGGTTGGATACTTACCAATTGAAATCTTGCCAAATGTGAGTCCCGTATAAATAAGACATTAAGGTGCCATTCTCAACAGAAGCACATAGTGTAATTCTTGGAGGTATAGTCTTTGTATTTTACCATGAAGTAAATTTCCAATTAATCTCTCAGTGTGGAAATTGCCATACTATCTGCTTATGAAGTAGAACCCTTCCTATAATGAAGAAACTATCAGACAAAAGGTGGTGTGGCAGGTCAAATATGGAGGGAAAAATATCCTTAGAAGCCTTGAATCCACTGGCTACCAATACTTTTTATTATTAATTTTGTCTGTAATTTTTCTTTGTTCAACCTTGTTTAGCCATTGAGTTCCAATTGATGCAAAAGATTCTGAGTGAGAATTGTAGCAATCTATATACTGGTGCTTCAAATATCCTTCAAGATTTCAAACACTAGTTTGAAATCCCTTAGTTTCTATCACTGTTTGACCAAATAAGGTGGCATATTTAACTTTACAGCTGTGATGTCAAACTTTTAGTCTGTGCTTATTTCAGTTATTAGTTGAGAAGTTTCCACCTGGACATCAAGAGTTCAGTTAATTCTAAACTGTGTTGGAAGGCAGCATGTTTTTCTAATTTCCCACACGGCCACATGTGCATAAACCATCATTCTTCAAATGTGCTTGTTCTAATGTGCTTGTTCTATCTGGTCATCTATATGTAGTAAGGAAAAATTCATATCACCTGGATTCTGATTTGGTTTCTTTATTTGGTATTTTTGTTAGGTTTGCTGTTGTTTATTTTTACACTACAATGCCCTACCTACTTTCTGACTTGTCCTCCATAAACTTGGGAACTTTTAATGAATTTGATCAGCACGGTGATCATCCAATACTAACACACACAGCATCAAACTCAGTGCCTCCTTCACTAGCTGAATTTTACCTTCTGGGAGGCCTAACCGTTCAGATGACGTTAAATTACCAAAACTTTCCTTTTTTCATCTTGCTGAAAAGTTTGCTGGTTTGCATAGAGGGTGGACCTTAGTCTTTGCCTATGACTTCTGTGCCTCCAGGCCAGAGGATTGAGTTATTTCGAACAGATGGCCTTATCCATTTGTATGATAATTGTTTTACTTGTCTTAGTTTTTGAGAATAACTGGTTATACACTTTTAAATTCTCAAATGTGACTGTACCAAGGGAATGAGACACAGGAGGAAAATCTATGCACAGGAAGAAAAGAGAAAGAAGAGTCTCCTTAAAATAAGTTTAAAAATAAAAGAAAACTTTCATAAAGATATATTTCAATGTAAAAAGGTACAAGGGATAGTTTTAGGCTCAAACTAAAGCTATCAAATTTACAAGATCATGTACTCAATGTTAATATTATGTCACGATGATCAATATTTTGATAATGATTTTTAAGAGAAAGGAAAAACTTACATGTGGTAGTCAATGGAGGGTGTGGCCATTGAGCATTTTATAGATCAAACTTTTATCTAACTGATGAAAAGTGCTGTATAGATCTTTGTTTATTTCTGGAGACTCACATTTTCTCATTACAGAACCTTGCATCTATGATCTAGAGAAATAAGAATAACATGCCACATCCTTTCTGAAATAGATCAACTCTATGACATCTACAGAAAATGATAGTATGTTAATTGATATTTTTACTATTGATTTGGTTCCTCAAATAAATATAAATATATAATCTCAAATCTATCTCTCTATTTTTATGTATTTATATAAAATCTATCTGAATGCATAAGCAATTCGTCTTGATAATCACAATGCCTTCAAAATTGAAAGAAGTCCATATATAGACAGCTATCTTTAATGTAAGGTGATTATTGAATAGAAGAAATGAGATGATTGGATGTATTACTCTGAAGGATATACACACAATTTCATTTTGGATTGGAGAGTTTTGTCTGAAACAGGGAGTGCTTATAAGAGGTTTCCTTTCAGCACGATTTTGAAAGCTAGTAAGAGTGAAGCTTAAATAAAGGAAATATTACCAATGTGAGACACTGCAAGGGAGAATGATGATTCTCTTTGAACATGACTTATTTTAGAAATTGCAGAGAACTGTTGCTGCTGGGCAGAAAGGTATTGTGTATTGTCTTTGCCAGTTTGACTGTTGCGACATGTTATGACCTGGCTCCCATAATAGATATTTATTTTTCAAAGGTCTTCAGCATGGAGATCAGTGTATGGGTTGCCATTATGTTTGGGCAATAAGTTATTTTCTTGGCATATATATATTCTAACCAGTATTCTACGTGGTAAAATACCAAAGATTATCCTCGTTTCATTTTTTAAATAAGAAAATCTTATGATGTATTTATCTTGATATAAGTGTTTCATAGGACTAAAGATGTTTCTTAGTGAAAGTGTTGGCCTATTTAAAACTCTAGCTTTAATCTTATGTGGTTTTGATTATGAATTTCAAAAAAAGTACAGTCACTGTGAGCATAGAAGTACTTGGATTGACTGTACTTTCAAAGAAATGAGGTCAAAGTTAAGATCTGAACACAAACCTTTAGCTCATGGAGAACTGTGTAGTAAGTCAAGCTTCAGGTCCTTTAGACCTGAAGTTTACTGAGCATTTATGAATTACTGAAGTAACTTAGGCCATGATTTGCTTTGGTAGACTTATCTCTTTGTAGGATCCCTAAGTAAGCTAGATAGTTTTCCAACGGGTGAGAAGACTAAGGTCCAAACTGCTAACTCAAAGAAAGTATCTGAAAGTGTAATCATCCTATAATAACTACACAAAAGACTACATCAAAACAGGATCTTAAAAATGAAAACTGAAAGCCAAGCAGGGGTGGCACACACATATATTTATATGGCAGGCAGAAGCAGGTAGATTTCTGTGAATTTGAGGCCAGCCTTGTCTACAGAGTGAGTTTCAGAGCAATAAATGCTACACAGAGAAACCCTGTCTTGAAAATATAAAATAAAATAAAAACTGAAAATATACTAAAAGACTAGAACACATTCAGATTTTTTTAGTTATTTAATGAATCAAATTTTTAGATAATTCACAAAACATATGTCTTTAATGTTTTAAAAAGCTTTCTATAAAAGAATTATATTTTTGCCTTGTGTAGAATTTATATTTGAGTGCAATGTTGCTGTCTTTAGGGTCAATTTTTAAGCACAATTGAAGGCATTAACATATGTCAGGAAATTTATCTTATTTATCTTATATCCACATTTCTTCAGTCTCACTAATTATACCGTCTAAAGTCAGAAAGTTTAAACTGTAAAGTTTTCTCAAATGTTTTGTGTGCTAATTCAGTCCCAGGGATTATGGAGTTTTAAAATCCTCAGGTGTTTCTATGGAGTTTTAAAATCCTCAGGTGTTTCTAAAAATAGCACTGGATAACAATTAGATAGATCTCTCATAATCACAATCCCCAGCCTAGTCATGAAGGTATAACCAGCCATCATTGTCCAGAATTAGAAGTCTTTGTTGATAGGGAAGCTGTCAAGCTTATCTCCCACTTTTGGGGGAGAGTCTCTCTTTTTGTTGCACAATAATCGATTCAGACAGCCCTTGCCTGAGAGATTCAGAAAGAGAATGAGGAAGGAGGGCCACTATATTATCCAAATAAGTGTTCTTTATTTTCAGTAAGCACGTCACCAGTGGATATGACATCCTTTTTCACCATAATAATTAAATTTCCAACAACTACATAGGAATGAGGAAACTGGAGTTGCTTAGTGTGGAGGTGTATGTTACTAAGGCTGTAGTTCTTCAATTGGTTCATCTTTTCTAGGCTCAGAAAAAAGAGTGGTAGAAGTGCTATAAATATGCTCCTAAAATCCTTGAGGCATTTATACTGTCCCCTGCAGAACCCCATATTTTTTCTTCGGCTTATGGATTTCCTGTAGTCCTCATCAGTGAAGGGGTGATTTAATGTTGTGGAGGGACCGGTTGGAAGGCTGCTGGGTCTTTGGACTCTCAAATGATCCAGTCCAGAAGTTCTCTAACATCATTTGCTGTGTGAAGCCTAGTTTCGGGATTTAAGTCTGTTAAATAAACAGATAGACTGGGATGATGGACAAAATTCATTTTTTATAGTGACTGGTCTGGAAAAAGTAGTGATTTGAGAAATGTTTCCACATACATAGCTATGGTCACTTCATTGGCCAAGAGGATTCTTCTGTGGGTAAAATGCATCTCTGGCCTTTTCAAAAACCCTTAATGACCAGAGGTCTGAAGCTTTGCCACATTTGCTGTATCGGCCTGTGATGAACAAGGCATTCCGAGTGACTTTACATCACCAGAGAGAAAGGAAAAGTGAGAGTTCTCAAGAGTCAGTCATCCAGGAACATGCCAAGCAAAGCCTAAAAGCCCTGGCGTTATTATAAAGACTAAATCAGGCTAGAATGGGGAACTTGGGAATTACTGGAAAGCAGAGGGAGTGAGGAGCTGATAGTAAAACATGTTGGGCTTTGAGCCAGATCAGCTGGGCATCCATCGAGAGGTTACTTGGGGGCTCGTCAAACCTGCAGCGTCCCCATTACTCACGCTCTGGTAATAAACCTGATTGAGCCCTACGGTGATCTCTGGGCTTCTTTCTCTTACAGTCTAAGTAATTGACCATACTTCCCTTCCCTGATTTAACTAGCAGGGCAGCCTTTGGGAAAATGGTGTTAAAGAGAGAAATCTGTAAAATGACATATCATTTGGTGTGATTTTATGCCTTTTAGTGGATTTTTGGAAATAGTAACCTATCTATCCCCCTGTGTTTAACTCAGTTCTAGAAGAAAAACCATTTTGGACACAAATGACTAACACTTTTTAAATGATTTACTTTCAAAAGTGCATAGGAATTTTATTCTTGACCACCAAGGAGAGGAAGAATGCACCAGCCTTCAGCAGGGCAATTCAGCCTTCAGCAGCTGAGGCAGAATTAAGCCTTTAGAATTGTTGTCCCCTAAAGGAAAATAAAATAGAAGGAGAGGGAGTTAAGATGATCTTGCATCATTACACAGTCATGTGTATTGCTGAAACATGCTGCTTTCTCATCAAGGTTATTAAGTGTGGGTTTCAATAATTGCCCTAAGAAGCTACATGGTAAAAATCAAGTCAAGAGGCAAAAGGAAAATATTAAGAATTTCAAACTGTAGATCTTGAAAGAATAGATTTTTTTCTACTCTAAGTCATCATCATTGATTTACATAAAAGACACATTTAGAGAAAGGACATTTGGCCATCCTAACATCCAACATAACACAATGAGCTGTTTTCCCTAGCACTCATGTACTCTTCCTTTCTTCTGAATAAATGTATACCAAGTGTGCTCAATATTTAATTCATCAGATGATCAATCTCAGAGAATATCTTGTGACTCTAGTTTAGCAAGTCAAAAATATATATGACAAGAACTTCAAGTCTTTGAGGAAAGAAATTTCTCAATTATCTGGGAGTACATGGTTTTGTTTCAAAGTGAATGGAGTATAGAATCAATCCATTAGTATTTTCTACTATAGAAAACTATGATGGACCTTATGAAGCAGTTCGCCAACTGTCTCATGGGTCCATTGCACGGGGTTAGAAACTCATACTAGGACAATGTGGGGTTGCATGTATGTGTGAACTGTGCATTTTGATGGTGATGAATGGCTGCAATTTCTGACAGCCTATGTTTTATATGAGAGCTGGATTATAGTTCTTTAGAAACCGTGCCAAGGAGCTCATTTTAATTATGTGGCACATGGGTTCCTAGATTAAGGTTCAACTCTTTGAAAACTCTGAGAGACCATAGCACATAGAACATGCTAATGAAAAGCTGAAGTGTAAGTTTAGGAGATGTTTTGCTACATTTCCCTTGGTCATAAGTTAATGAAACGCTGTGCTTAAAGCTCAAAGTTCTGAGACAAGTAGGTTAGGGATGTAACACTACAGCTCCCTCCTGGTTCCTTGGGTACAGAGTAGAGGGATGCATCAGGAAATGAGCAGAAGCACAAAACTGGAAGGCTGTCTACAAGCAGAGTACTTAAGAATTTTAAAGAAGAAACAACAATCAAACTAAACAGAAGTTCAAAAGACTTCTTTAAAATTCCTGAAGCCACCAAAAGAATCAAAGCAAAAACCTAGGAGCACCATTAGGGTGAAATATGTTATCTGGATGTACAGTTAGGGAAACCTGGACCGAGTAATCATTGGCATGCCATTTCCAAGAACTTCTGAAGTTTTCGTCTTTCATCAGGGTTCTTATAAATGGTATAGACTGTCTTGGTGATGAAATGAAAGACAGACTTAGTCTGGATGTAGGGCTCTTCAGCTTTAAAGGAACATCAATAATCATATCTACACTGTGCTGTTGACTCTTTAAACTTGATCCCTTTCATTGTAGATTTTCCAACTTTCATCTTTAAGATTTCCTACCAGTAGTATTACTCAATTATCTAATTCCATGAGGGGGAGAGAGAGAAATAATACATTTGCATACCTTAGTAATCATAGGTATCCTGAAAAATACCAATTATCCCCCAAAATTTCATTCGAATATAGTGAGGAAAAATTGAATACTTTCCCATAACACAATAACACAACAAATTATAGGAATGATATATATATATATATATATATATATATATATATATATATATATAGTGTATACATATATATATATAGTGTATACATATATATAAATATATATGTATATTTCTATTATATATACATATATATATGTATTTCTATAGCTTGTTGGAGAAGAGAAAGGACACTTGCTTTCTTTGGTGAAGGTTGCTTATGAAGGTAGTTTCCATTTAACACTTTCTTTGGTATATAGACATACATATCTAGGTTTATTTAGCTTAGCTGATAGTTTAAAAATTGTTATCTAAGAAAAAAAGATTTATAAAATTAAAAAGAGAAACATTGAGATAGACTCATAGTTTGAGTCCTAGCACTCTTGATTCAAGGTCAAATGGATGTCTGTGATTTGAAAACCAACCTGGTCTACACACCGAGTTCCACACCAGTCTGATGTCCCTAGTGAGACCCCACATCAAAAACAATAAAAAATGCACTGGTTTCATGCGAATCATAATAGGGGAAAGATTTTTATTGTTAGGACATTATATCTCTGACATCTCTAAATCAAAGACAGAAAATGTGCATGTCTGAATGTGTTTGAGAGAAAGTTTTAATGTATTTTTCAGGAAGAATGCGTCTGAATCATTTTTATGGAAAATCATTATAAATATTATAGCATGTCAATTTCATACATACTTTTGTTTAAGGGAGTTACAATACTTTTTCTGTTTTACTATAATATTTAAATGGTTTAATATTTTGCTAAAATGTTATGTTTACTATGCTATGTTTAATATGTTATGATACATGTTTGCATCAGAAATCTTTAGTCCTTTCATTTTGATTCAGTTAAATTTAATATCTTTGGACAAATTAAGCCACAACTTCTATTTTACTCCACAAATTGCTATATTAAAACTTTGATGCAAAGTCAGTGTTCTTAAATTAATAGATTAAAATGTCTTGTCAGTTTTTGCTATGATATTTGTTATAGAATTATTTCTATATATAAAGGTAAAATTCCAGACAGTCTCTTAGAGAAATCTGTAACTGCGTCAACTCTGAGCTTTTCTGGCCTACTGGGTGAACCCAAAGGAACTGTCTGATGTTATAGTTGTTTGTAGTTTATTTTCTTTTTCTATACAAAGTAAGAAATCAACTAGATAGTGAGAGACACACTTATATGTAAGCACATGCATTTTTTTTCCCTCAGGAAATATTTGCTTTTGGTTTGGAGCTGAAGTTCAGTCTGAGTTCTTCTGACGCTCATATCTGTTGTTTAAGTTCCTTCTGTTGCGGCTCTCAACACCTTAGGGTTAGATCAAGTACCTCCAGCATCTGGCAACCAGGAGGCACTACAGCCCGCCAGGGAGGAGAAAGGGTGCTTGCTTGTTTTGGTGAAGGCAGCTTACATTCAACAAATTCTTCGAAACAGCAGAGTTGTTAAGTGTGTGATTTTCATCTAGTCTAATATGCATTTTTGCTAAAATTTTAGATTTAGTTCTCATTCATTTTTATCTAGCGCTTGCTTTTATACACATCTCATTGTCTGTGGGAAGTAGCTGTTACTGTATTCATAGGGCCTTTAATGATACTAACTTTCAAAGGTTTTATGTTTTGTTTTGTTTTTTCTTTCAGAAATCACATTGTATGGTTCTTAATCACCTCTGGAGATTCCATGTCCCTTATTACTAGTGTTCCTTATTATCACCTCTGATTTTTTTTTTTTTTTATAATCACAGGCAGCCGGAATTTAAAGGTTTAATTTATGAAAAATACAGGGCACGTGGAGAATTATTTTTTCATGGGAAAACTAAAAATCCTTAGTATTTGTCACATATGCTGTTGTAGCTTGTAGGTTGCTAATGTGAACCCCCCAAAATAAGCAAGAACTGGGCTGTGGATGAGATTCAATTGATAGAATACTTGTTACTAGGTTCATGGCCCTGTGTTTATCGCCGCACTATTTAACCCAGGCATGAGTGCCTATAATCAGAAAGGTTTTAAGGGGAAGAAAAATCAGAATTACAAGGCTGACTTCTAACACAGGTGAAGTGTTCTGCTAGCCTGGGCTACCTGAGACCATGGCTCACAAAACTCAAACAAACAAAATCCTAGTTTCCATAGTGTCTGTAGAGTGTTTTTTTTTTTTTTCTTTTAAAGTGATAGATATTTTCCATTAAGGCTGATATGCCTTGGATATTCACCTCCACAGAGTTGCTCATAAGAATGCAGTTACATAGTGTCTGCTGGAAGTAACAGTATTAGTGGACCCACTGTAATTAGAAAACACACACACACACACACACACACACAGTGCAAATTAAAAATAATTTAAAAGTAATGTATGAAAATGAAAATGTAGTTTCTTTATGTTACTGCTATCACCTTCCTTGGTAAGCAACATACTTGACAGAATTTAATCTAGTTTTTCCTATTCATGTTGATGAGCTTACAAGTCTAAATTGTTGGTATTTAACACAGGTGAAACTAGAGATCTTGGAGTGAGCCTTCTGTGGTATATCATGTAGCCAGTTCTCTCCTGGTATTCAGAAATCTCTAAGTGATGAAGATTTTCACCTTTAGAGTGTATCTATGGCTTTAACTGAACTTACACACTCGAATGAAAAATCTATGAAATCATTCTCTCTCCTACCCCCTCTTGCCCAGTCCCTACATTTTCCTCTCTCCCTTTTCCCCCTCTCTACCTAACTTCTGTTCTGTTTTCTATTGTTGTGTTTTATTTCCTAAAATGTCTCCACTTATCCCTTTCCACTCTGAGAATTACATGGTTATTTTCTTCACAGAACGTAGGTATTGATAAGTGCTACAGAAGCAAACTGTTTGCAGATCCTGTTTGCCTCGTAGGAACTTCTGTGGCAAAAGTACTAAGAGCTGACTTTCTGCTAGGAATAGAGTCAGAGAGAAAGGCATTTAGCACAGAGAGCTCGAAATGATCTTTCCACTGAATGATTCAAACATGTTTATCATTGGCATACAAGGTTTGCCAACAAGGCAGATAATAGCTTTCACAAACACACAAAAGAACAAATATATCCAAGTTTGGATATATCTGTGTTAGCCAGAGAGAGAATTCTCCTTGTTCCAATCATAAAATGTAGGCAGAATAAGATATGTGTGTTTTAAGACATTGCTTTTAACCAAACTGTTAAAGAGTCACTTAAAATAAATATCATCAAGTAATTGCTGTCTCATTATGTCAACAAACCTATCCTCCTCTGGGAAATATCAGGCCAGACAGAATGTATTCATTAGTTAAAACTCATTCTTTTTGCATCAAGACAGGTACTTAAGGATTTTTATTAGTGAATCTATTTAAAAATAATGGGTCTCATTACGTTATTTTGGTACATGTATACAATGTATTTCTTGGACTGAAAATTCCACTAGATCCATATACATTAAATATGAAATAAAAGACATAAAAAATCAAGTGTTTTATTGTCTGCAAACAGAGTCTGGCACAGAAAAAAAAAAGGATGAAATAGAAAAGGTAGAAAACAATCTGTTACTAAATATGCTTTAAAAATTACAAAATAGAAGAACTTAATCCAGTGGTTAAAAATTCAGATTTAAGTACAAACACAAGGCCATGCTTACAAAACAGTAGATGGTTATCTGAGAAATATTTAGGTTCTAAAAATATTTATTGTAAGTTAGAACGAGGAGGAGGAACAGAGAGAAAAGAAGAAAGAAAGAATTTGTTTAAGATGTTTGACTTAGACACACCCATGATACAACTCGCAGATCATATGAAGCTTAAGAAGAAGGAAGGTCCAAGTGTGGATGCTTCAATCTCACTTAGAAGGGGAACAAAATAATCACAGGAGTCAGAGGGAGGAAGGGAGGGATTTGAGTGGGAGAGGGAAGGAGGGGAAAGGGGCAGGATCAGGTATGAGGAGACAGAAGAGAAGCCCAGAAGGCCAGGAGTAAGAATAGAAATACACAGCAGTTTGGGGTTGGAGGACAGGGTTAACCACTAAAAGGTTCAAGACACCAGGGATGTGAGAGGCTCTCAGGACCCAATGGGGGTGACACAAAATGAAATGCCCAACAGTGGGGAGACAGAACCTGAAGAGGCCACCTCCAGTAGAGAGACATGGCCTCCAGTTGAAGGATGGGGTCACCCATCCATCTCAAAAATTTTTAACCCAAATTGTTACTTGTCTAAAGGAAATGCAGGGACAAAAATGGAACAGAGACAGAAGAAAAGGCCATCCAGAGACTGGCCTCAATTGGGGATTCAACCCATGCACAAACACCAAACCCTGACACTATTGTTGATGCCAAGATGTGCTTGCAGGCAGGCATCTGTAATGGCTGCTCTCTGAGAGGCTCCACCAGCACCTGACTGAGACAGATGCAGATACTTAGTCAGTCATTGGACTGAGCCCAGGGACCCTTATGGAAAGGTTAGGGGAAGAACTGAAAGGAGCTGCAGGGGATTGCATCCCCATGAGCAGGAAAACAATGTCAGCTAACCAGACCCCTCAGAGCTCACATGGACTAATCCATCAACCAAAAAGCATTCATGGGCTGTCCTGTGGCCTCCACTACATATAAACCAGAGGACTGCCTTATCTGGCCTCAGTGAAAGAGGATGCACGTGTTCCAGAGGAGCATTGATGACCCAGGCAAACTGGATGTTCTAGGGTTGATGTGGGAGTAGGTGACACTGTGGTTGTCACTGAGGTGAAATGGAGGGGGGAGAGTGGAGGAGGTGGTGTGCTCATGGAGCAGGGACCAGGAAGTAGGACAACATTTGAAATGTAAATAAATAAAATAATTAACAACAATGAAAAAAATGAAAATGTTAGAAATGGAAAACTAAACGTAGGGAGACAGACTAAAGAGATTTTGATTTTGTTACTGTGTACTTTTTATGTATGAGTGGAAACTATACTCAAATAGTATATTCATCATGATTGATTTCAGGCAAATAATATTATTCTAAGGAATTTTGTTCTCTTCTGAAAGAATTACAGGGAGAAGAGCCTGAAAAAAATGAAGGTCCAGTGACAGCCCAATGTGGGATCCAGCTCAAGGGGAGGTTCCAAGGCCTGGCACTATTACTGATGCTATTGAGTGCTCACAAAAAGGGACCTATCAGGACTGCCCTCTGAAAGACACAGCAAGCAGCTGAAAGAGTCAGATGCAGATATTTGTACCCAACCAATGGACAGAAGGAATTGACCCTTGTTGTTGAATTAGGGAAGGCTGAGAGAAGCTGAGAAGGGTGACCTATAGGAAGACCAGCAGTCTCTCAGATACTGGAACACCAACCAGGTAGCATACACCAGATGGCATGAGGCCCCCAACACACATACAGTAGAGGACTGCCAGGTCTGTGTTCTTTCAGGGATGAAGCACCTAACCCTCAAGTGACCGGAGGCCCCAGGGAGTTTAGAGGTCAGGGGGATTAGGGGCAGAGCCATCTACATGGAGACAGGGGTATGGGTAGGAGCTGGATGGGGGGCAAAATATGGAGTGTAAAAATAAATTAATTAATAAAAATGTAAAAAAAGAATTTTGCTCTCTTCTCTTATGATGGGCAATTTTTTCCTATAACTGTTCTTTAATACACTGTTATGCAAATGTGAACTTTTCTCATAAGTTTTATAGCTCATTATTCAAGCAAGTACATTTATGTCCTAATAATCTATACCTACAAATACTTATTTCGTCTTATAATTTTCATTGTATCAATGATATTTAATTTAATATGAATATGTTTTCCTCAAAAATATCAAGATTTAGAATAAGTGCTCTACTACACAAATTAGCTTTTGTATCAAATTTAAATTACCCATTGAGTTTTTAGACCATTTAGGACTCTTCATCTTATGGTTAAAACTCAGATAGCATATGACAAACAAATATAAATTTAGAATTTATATTTATACATTTAATAATGCTAATGTCATAGATACAATGGCTGCTACTGATCCAACTAACTTCAAGTTAGAATACAACTGGGTAACAATGTAATGAGATATACACAGAGGCATGCTTACAAGTTTCTATCCTCAATGCCTTTTAAGTAAAGTGTGGGCTATTTTGAGTTTGCTGAAGACACTGTAGCTTACCTTATAAAATACATTAAATATAGGATCAATATTATGCAGATTATATATCATATGTAAAATGTACACATGTAATATGTAATGTATACATAGTACTCATTTTAGAAGGGCAGAATTAGGAATGTATAACTCATACTAAGATATAGAAGCAGTATGAGAAAATTCGCTTGGGATGATATAAACCAAAACATAAAATAGATACAAGTGAAATTTTCTAAACAGCATGGGTTAGAAAGGGCATTTGGATCTAGGACAGATATTGTGTAATGGTGAAATCTACCAGAGAATGCTGAAGCTCCAGTTGAAAAGCACTAGTTGAAATATGTGTCCATAGTGATCAGGGTTTATGGAGCTTTTACAAAGGCTACATCACCCAGAATTTTTGTTTGTCACTTTTGTGGGTTGCTTAGTTGGCTAGATGAAATATAAGGAGGGTACAATGGCATAAAATATACTTTTAGGCCTTATACTTCAAGCTAAGGTTTTATATTTAAATATCAATTGGTATTTTATTACACAGGCATAACAGAATACTCTGATTGCTTTACATGTGTGTTTACTTAAATGACTACATGTCTTTTTGAGAGTACAATCTTGTAAAAGAGTGGAACTAGAAATATTTTATATATTTTAGCATTATTATGCATACTTCCTACATATTTTCAATTGCAAAGGTTAGTCTCAACCATGTATATTTTTCTGAATATTTTTGAACAATTAATTGCAGATTGGATACCAAAGAAGTGAAAATAAGTAAATAAATCCTATAATATATTCCATATCGTATATTTTACAGGAGAGTAAGTAATTTGGGGGTACATTAGAGGACACACTTAGTGTGAGATAAAATGTAGAAGTCAGTTATCACAGGAGTAAGAGTGGGCTTCTTATGGAATCAATTAATCTGAAACTCCCATTTGAAACAGAGGTGACATGTAGATTTCAGACATAGTATGCGTGAATGAGCATAAAGATATTAATTTTGATACCTGCTTATAGTAAAGCATAAACCAATTCAGGGTAGGGAAGTTAGTAGAAGAAATTAACTGAAGGTTTACTCCAAATAATAAAGGTTTTATTTTATCATAATATTTTTATTAATATAAAAAATGTCAAAATCTGGAACCCCAAAAATACCAGACCATTGAACTATGTGCTTACTGGTGACATTTTCATATTCTTGATGCTGACATGTAAAAAACAAACAAAAAAACAAACAAACAAAGAAAACCCAAAACAAAGCCAAAAAATGCCTTATGTTTCTGATAACCAGTTATTTTAAGGAATAAGGGTAATATTAGCTAGTATGTTTATTTCTGTGTTTTACAAACCCCAATCTACAAATCCTCATTGTAACTCTTCTTCATCTTCCCAGAATTTCTTTTCTTAAACATGTTTCCAAATATGAAGACCACCACCAAAATGGTAGTGAAATTGCTTCTTTTGGAATTAGCTAGAATTTCTCACCCTAGCCTCCTTTCAAATAAGATAGAAAGTCCATTATTTATGGGGATCGAAAACAAAATATATCACAAAATCCTGAACAAAACGTGTCCTTATGTAATAGAAAAAGAAAAAAATGAACATGGATTTATTCTGATGGCAAAATTAAAACGACTTATGCTTATTCTTTAAAATGCTTTTAGATGATATATAATCTGGCTGAAGAGATGCTCTAGCAGTTAAGGGCACAAGTACTACCAGACAGGACTGGTATTCAGCACATACAAAGCAGCTTAGAAACATTTCTAAATCCAGTTCCAGGAAAATCTGAAGACCTCTTATAGACTCCACAGTCATCACCACATATGTGGTATGCACTCACAGATGTACACAGTCAAAAACAAAGGTACCTAATTAACTAAATCTTTACTAAAAGGAGAACATATGGAATATATACCAATTTGGAAAGAAAGAAAATTAACATCCTTAGCTGAACACACATTCTCAGCATTGTTTGTTTTCATAAACAAGGGACTACTGTTAATGAAGACCCTTCTTTTTATGCATTAAGGAATGCATTTTGGGAGAAACTTTACCAAGCTTTAGAATCATCAGCGACATCAACTCTTCCTTAGTAAAAATCTGCTAAGAGTACAGAGGTCAAACCCGTGGGAAAGAGGATAGCCTTTGTCTGGATAGAACCTCTGGGTCCATGTCTCAATTAGCAGTGACATTGTAGGGAAATCTAGCTTGTACTCTTTCAGAGATTCCAGTCAACTCAAAGTGATTCAGGTAGATCCTGAAATCCTCACCCTTCCTTGGAGTAATGTTTGGAGGGAGCCAAGTGAAAAGACAGCCCGCATCTATTCTTAACTTCCAAAGACGATTCTTCACTGTTCAGCATATAAGTTTAGTTAGAGAAATTCTAGTTTCCATAATAGTCTTACTTTTGATTTTAACAGGCCATATGCATCGTTGGTCTGTAAGTATCATAATGCTTCCTGTAATGATGAAGACATATGTTCCTGGACACCATCAGTGTGAGAACGTCGAAAGTTAGAAACCCGCATAGAACCTGATCTGAAAGCAGCACTTATCCACTGCCAATAAACGATAATGTTGCCTCACAAAACTCATACAGAATGCTGATGCTTGCTATACTTATCAAGATAACAGCACAGTTCTTTAGCCTATTTGGAAGGTTTTTGCTCATTGTAGAGCATGCCCACTTTGCTTATACATCCCTCAGAAATGGGCTTTTCTGATGAAAATTTGACCAAAGATCCAGAAACTCTGAAAATCATTTTAGGTCCTTTTGGTGTTTCTGCATTGTGCTTCCTCTACCCAGGCTTGTAGCTCACTCATTTCTATCAACACAGTTCAAAATGACTTATTAGTCCTCGAGAGCTCTGTAAAGCAACGGAATCTGATGTACAGTAAAGCAAATGTGTGTAATTGTTATAATTCTATAAAAATATTATATATAATATTAAACAATAATTTGGAATCATCCTTACAATTTTATAAAGAATATATTATTATTTTTGTTCCCTGTTTTGAGAGCTAAATTTCTTTTGTTTTAACTCAAAATAATTTAAAACTCTCATTCTTTCTGATGTTAAATTTGGCTTTTGTATGTGATATGTGGGTGCATGTTCACACGTATATGATAGCCAGAAGCTGACAATGGTTATCTTCTTCTATTGCTCTCCACATGATTTTTTTTTGAGACTGAAGGTCTCTATAATTTCAACTTACAAATTTTTAGACTGGATTAGCAGAGATTTCTAGGTATTTACAGGCCTCTTCCAACCCAGGACACAAATTACAGGCACCTAGCACAACTTGTCCTTTATGTTGGTGAAGGGGATCGAAGTCATACTTATAACTAAGGCAGCTTATCCCACTCAGTCATATCTCCAGTTTCCAAATCATTTTTCTGGGATGCTTTCTCTCCCTTAGGTTGTTAGAAGTGTGATCTAGTTTCTTTTGCTCTTCCCAATCCCCGTTAGAATGCAAAAATTTTTACCATGGCAGTAAATGCAAAGAAACTTTTGCTAGGGATCATAGTGTATTCTGTAAAGTGCAGAAGTCACTGAAAGTAGAAATGTTTAAACGTAAATCTAATGTGAAAACCAATTTTCTATATAAGCCTGTGAGTTAACTTTATCTCTCTCAGATGGTCAGAATGACCTTAACAACCATAGGTACAATGTTACCTGTTGCCTCTGCATTTTTCTAAAATACCTTTGTATAACAAAATAGTGAATTTCAAAATTCTTCTATGGTGTTTCTCAAGATTCAGTTATTTAGTTTCTTTAGACACAAGTAGTATTCCCTTTTGTTAATTGCAAAGTATTTTCAAAAATCATTGCAAACTGTGAATCTACTTGATGGAGACTGGTCTTCGTTCTCAGGCAGTAAGCAAATTTTCTCAAACCTGATGCCTGATGGCTCAGGTTTATAGACTGCTCTGAGTGTTTGAAGAATATAAGCTATAGACTTCACACAGCAGGATATGAAAAATGGAATGAGAAAAAGTTGGAAAGTTAAGAAAGTTAAATAAACTTAGAATATTCTCATTTTAATATATTCTCAGCAAATATTCTGGGCCAATCATAGTGAGAGTCTTTGCACCCCAGCTGCAAAACTTCACCATCTCACAGGAATGGTGTACCGGAGAGGTTTTTCACTCAGGGCTGCTGAGGCAGGAGATTGGGGGATTTATGGGACAGATGCATAATGCATTTCAATATGCTTTTCATAAGGCCTATCTCATTTCATTCTATGATAGTCTGCTTAAACATGATTGTTTTCATGAAGGATTCTTCATAAGTCCTTGAAAGTTAGATGAACTGGTCAGAGTGACAGGAAGAGACAGTCAAACTAGTTACCTTTTCTCATGAGTCATGTCTTTATTCTATTATAACTTTCTTAGGTTGATTCCCACTGGACAAAAGCATCATACTCTGTCTTGGTTTACCTTAGGTATCCTTGGGAGATGTCTTGAGTAAATAATTACATATACATATATATGTTATTATATATGTAATTATACATGTATAATATGTTATTAGTGTGTGTGTGAATGATATATACAAATGTGTACTATGTATTTGCCCTGCAACTATATCCATCTGAACGTTATTGTCCCTTTTAGTCTACTATTTGTCTCTCTTTACCATTTCACATTTTGTCACTTTTTAATTTCCATTTACCTTTTTCCCTTTCTTCTTTACTATAATTTTTCAGTGAATTAGTAGAAGGAAATGAGTTAAACTTAGGTCAATAGCAAGTAAGTGATAAAAAATGCCAGGAAGACAAATTTGTAATCTTTCCTCTGACCTACTATATTTAACTAAGTATGATGGGCAGGGCATTTATTTTGCTCCTGAAAACCAGATTATAAGTGTCTGACAACTTATGTTAAAACACAGAAATTGAAGCACGGTTTATCTTTTACCCCTTTAGATAAATCTTACAAATGTGATAAAATATTAGAAACATTTTAGCTTAGATTATACATTGCAGAAGTTGAGAAGCATTAACAGGTTATTATTGTAAATATGTAAAAAATACAACTTTTTCCCTGAGAAATGTTTATTATGATATTTGTACAAGAATTACATGAAAAATCAAATATAAAACATGTTCAAGAGATAGAGCCATATCTCTTCATTTATCATTTGGCAGGAGAAAATTATATTAATAATTTAAAGGTCTATTAAGAAGTAGTAATAGAAAGTATGATATTTGATTGAATCATGGAATTAAAGACAACAATGAGCAAGGTATTATTTTTTGGTTTTCCTTTTCCTACTTAAATATTTGTACATTGCAGACTACTCAAAGAATCCACTAGAGTTTTAAACATCATAGTCAGGCATGGAAATATATTACTGTTAAATAAATAACATGTCACTTTTTCTTTAAGAATGAGGTGAAATTTCTCAGAGCATTGGTGTGTAGAAATTCAAAAGTCATAATGCCCTTTGTCACATAATAAGTTAATGTTTAAAAAGCATATATCAGACAGTGTATATGCTTGAGGTTGAAAAGTGACACTCTACATGACATATACAACCTATATCTGATTCTGAAATGAAGAAGGACCCATAATATTAACAAGAGGAATAATTGCTAGAATTTAAATGTATTTGCATATTATTACATATTACTTAATTTGTATTCTTGAAGACATAAAAGAACCCTAAAAATATAGCATTTGTTTTGCATGAAAGAAAGATAAAATTATTCATTGCAATCAGCAAGTATATAATATAAGCTTTTCCAATGTTAGTGATTAATATGAAAAATATGTCTGGCTATAGGTTCTACAGAAATGAGTAACTTTACTGTGATTCTATTTATTATTTTTGTTAAATCATATTTCTTATTTCTTTGCATACTCTTACACTACCAAAGAAAGTTTCACCTTTCTACAACACACACATAACAATAGCATTATGCTCATCATCACTGACTTGTTCCAATGCTTTGTGGTTCCAAACAATGTGTTACACAGGTAAAAGTCTCATTGAATAAGATGTTTCTGTTCATTGGGGGGGGGGGGTGTTGGAAGAGGTATTTGTTGATGAAGCTGGTACATAAAACAAATGTCTTTAAGGGTTAAAACTCCATGTTTTCCTTTAACTACAATGGTTACAGTACAAAAAAATTCAAAGCCCAAATCAGGCATTTACTTATCAAGGCTATGGTGGAAACTATGTATGAGTGGTGGTTTGAATATTCTTGGCCCAGGGATTGCCACTAGTAGGAGGGTTGTCCTTTTAGAGTAGGTGCAGCCTTGTTAAAGGAAGTGTGTCACTTTGGGGTTGGGAATTCAGATTCTCATCCAAATCACATGGAACCAGTGTTCTCCTACTGGACTTAAGATCAAGATGTTGAATTCTCAGCTCCTACTGAATCATGCCTGCCTGGTTGCTGGCATGTTCTGTTGCGTTGGTGATAATGGGCTTATCCTCTGTACCTGTAAGGCATCTCCAATTAAATGTATTTTTTAAAGAGCATAGCTAAATGCTCACTAATACAGAAGCGGGTACCAGTGACTGGGATATTCTTGTGATAGGCCTGATCATGCTTTAGTTTGGAATAATGTGGATTTGGGGAAATTGCAAAATAGTAAGTGGGGCTTAGTTGCTCATGCTAGTAGCAATATGGAAGACTTTGTTGCTGAGGGTGATTTGAACTGTGGAAGCCTGGCTCTAGAAGTACCAGTGAAGAAGAATTTCAATATGTGAGCTAGAGACTGTTTCTGTGGTATTTTGGTGAAGAATGTGGCAGTTTTTTGCCATCGTTTGAAGAGTCTACCTGAGGCTAAGGTGAAAAGTTTTATATTAATTGCATTGACAAAGGAAGTTTCAAAAAAGCCCAGCAGAGATTTAGTTTTTTTGTTTAGTCTCATAAACTGAATTTTGATCAAGGGTAGAAAGCAGGAAAAATACAAATATATGGTTCAAAGAATTCTGGTTTCATTGGAGACTCAGCTATGGCATGTAATATTTTCCTGGAACCTATCTTAAGAGAGGATTTTCTTTTTCTTTTTTGCTGAAGCAGATGATGCAGACATGATGTAGGGGAATCTTTTGCTAAAAACAGACAGGTGGTGATTTTTGGAGGCAACTTGGAAAGAGGGCATGTGATGTTTGTTGAGTGGATGCTTGAGAGAACACATGATGTTTGGAAAAGGTACACATATTGGCCAAAACACAATGGAGGGGGCTGGGTGATATTGGTATGCTTTGCTGGTTTTGTTGTTGTTGTTGTTGTTTTTGTTTGTTTGGTTTTTTGTTGTTGTTGTTGTATTTTTGTTTCTTGTTTCTTGTTGGGTTTTTTTTTGTTGTTGTTGTTTGTTCTTTGTTTTTGTTTGTTTGTTTGTTTTTTGAGGGGGCAGTTGCTGGTTACCATTTGTCATGACTTCATAGAAAAATACACCAAAAAAAAAAAAATGTCTGGTGGTGTTCTGGCAGCTTCTTGCTTCTTGGATTTCTGGCTTTTTGGGAGAGCCTTTTGGTATCTTCTGGGTAGTCCTGCTGTTGCTGGTTCATGGCTGGTGGTTGCAAGTTGGTAGAGCTACTGATGCTGATTAGTGTGAACTGAACTGCTGATGTCATGACAATGCAGATTGGATTTCCTACAAAGAAATATTTATAATCAGTTCCACGTCCTCTTTTGTTCTATTAACCTTTCCCTTCCTCTACCTCTGGTGGGTGGTGGGCTAGATGGGAAGTTAAACCACTTAATAACACTTACAAAAATTAGTTTTAAAAAATCTAAGTCTATGGGGATGGTGATCTTGAAGTAAGATCCCACCCTGCTAAGCTTATTGTTTATGCTTTTAAAGGGACTTGGTCTTGTTTTCTTTTTAATCTCAAATGAATCCAGAAATGGAGAGCACAATTTTAATCTAGATTTTAAAGCTGGAAGAAACAGGGTTTTGATACAGATCTTGAGGAATAGTGGCCATGAAAATCTTAGGCCAAAGCATAGTGGTTCATATCTTTAATCCCAAGAGACAGAGGCAAACAGATCTGTGAGTTCTAGCCTTGCTAGCCTGTAAAAGAGCAGTTCCAAGCAGAGAAAAGCTCATGTCTAGGCATGTTTATACACACCTTTAATTCCAGCATTCATGATAAAGCAATGCAGACCTCTGAGTTCACAGTTAATATACAGAACAAGTTCCAGGACAGCCAAGCTTAGGCAGTGAAGGAGTTGGAAAACAGAAATCTGGTGATGTCATAGAACAAGAGAGCATATTACAGTCCCAGTAAGCAGCAGAATACAGTAGCTTCAGCCATTTGGCTCTGAATTTACCATCCAGAATAGAAGGGGCCACTGGGACAGTTGATGCTGGTTAGCTGCAGCTAAGAAATTATTGGTGGTTAAGATGATATCAGGAACACTGAGATGAAATCTTCTGGGAAGTGTTTTCTTAGAGTACGAAGAAGCTAATAGGGATCATCGAGAATAGCTAAGGCGCGGCACTGTGTAAGACCTGGGAAAGCAATTGGTGAAGGTGCAGCCACAATTGCAGTTGATAGCCAAGGACTGAAGGGGTCATGCAAAGAAGTTGAGGTTTGGCACCATGAAGGGATCCTGTGAGAGGCTATTGGTGAAGCCTGGTTGCATCAGAATACCCCAGCATGTTGGAAATGCCATTACTATGGGATATCCACCTAGAACATCAGCAGTAGTGGGGTAGAGTCAACCAGAGTACTACATTGTGCAGGACTGGAGAAGTGATCCAAGCCTTGTGGAGGAGCCCAGATCATCTGTGGTTCTAAGATACTGAAACAAGAAGCTGTAAAGTTCAAGTTGTCGTGAATACCCCAAGATGCTACAGATATCACAGCCATGGCATACACGTGGAGTAAAGCTGCTAGGAGAGTGGAGCTAGTCCAAGAGTGTAAAATTTGTTGCCACTGAATGCCAGATCTGGCCAATAGCAGTCAACAAGAAGGAAAGGAGTTGGAGATCTGAAATGTACCTTGACATCAAACATGGAAGTACAGAGTTTGGGTTTTTTTTCAGCTGGTTTTCGGGTCTTTCTTTGGTCCAGTATTTCTTCACTATGATATTTAGGAATGGTAATATATATCCTTTCATGTTGGATGTATATGATCTATTGTTTTGATTATGATTTCTTAAGGTATTACAGTTTAGAGCTTGCAAGAACTTAGGAAAGACTGAAGGTTGGACTTTCAACATTGTAGAGACTGTTATAGATTATGGCATATTTGAAGTAGGAATAAATGTAGTTTGCATTATTCTATGCCTAGGCATAGCCTCAAAAGACTCATGTGTTTGAAAAAGCCTATGGGGGCCAGGGACTGTAAGGTGGTAGTTTGAATATGTTTGGCCTAGGGAGTGACACTACTGGGAGTCTTGTTGGAGTAGGTGTGGCCTTGTTGGAGGAAGTGTGTTACTGTGGGGTTTGACTTTGAGATGCTCCTCCTAGCCATGTGGAAGCTGGTTTTCTCCTAATGGCCTTCAAATAAAGATCAAGAATTCTCAGCTCCTCCTAAGCCATGTCTGACTAGATACTGACATGCTCTCCAGCCTTGGTGATAATGGACTGAACCTCTGAACCGTTAAGGCAGCCCCCAATTAACTGTTGTCTTTTGTGAAGAGTTGCCTTGGTCATAGTGTCAAGTCACAGAAGTGGAAACCCTAACTAAGTTAGTAAGTTCATAACTGATGCCTCATTTACATTAATCAGGACTCAGCATTTGGTAAATGATCTGTAATAGACTCCAAACACTGACCCTTCACAAAAGATATATTTTTATGGTTTTGAAATATTTCACATGATACCACCATTCTACTTTAAATAAATTAGCTTAACCCAAACACAGGTGCTTTTTTCTTGGGAGGTATTTATTTTTCATTATTTTCTCAACTGTGGTCATGAATGATAACAGTCTCTTCTTAAAGATTAAGAACATGATGTGCACACACAATGCTGTCAGCACCAGTCACTGATAACAAGGCCATCTACTTTAATTCTATTTGCTTTTGATGTTATAATAAACAGGGCCAGATAGCTATATATCAGAAGGGGAATTCTTCTCAGCATTTTCTTTGATTACAATGGATTTTTAGACTCCACAAACAAATACTGGAACACAAATCAAATAAGTTCTGCAAAGAATGAAAATTATCACAGCTAGCTTTATTATGGTACAGAGAATTTATGACAGTACTTTAAATGTTTATTTTGTTTCTGTCTGAAAAAGAGGAATAGAAAATTAAAAGTCAGAAAAAAAAAAACCAAATGTATGGTAGGAGTCTGAGAAAGCTTGCTACCTGGTCAGCATTAAATTTTCTGAAGATATTAGCATGATTTTTATGGCAATCAAATTTCTATAGGGTTTTAAAGGTATAACTAACTTCTCAGTACTCTTTGCTTAAGATTTTTGGCTGTTTTGAGTTTTATTTAGCAGTGATGCATTTTTGAGTTTCTTTTATCGGTCTGGGCAAGGATTTCTTTCACTTTGAATCAAAATCTATGATCCTTTATGGTGGAGACTTACTGTATGAAAAGAAATAATCAAGAGGGTGAAGTCTAAAACCTGACATCTAACCAAATTATCTCTTAACCACTTACCTGACTCCAGAACAAAGAAAATGTTTCCCCTCTAGACTTCTATACTTAGCTTTCACAAAGGGAAAGTTTTAAAGACACCTGGGCACTGCATTCTGAATGTGAATGCTCACACAACTAATGAGTGGTTTTGTTACAAATGTAGATATTGAACCACATTTTGAGATATGGTCTGAGATTTTGCATTTCTCAAAAGCTGGTAGGTTAGACAGAGGTTTCTTGCCACATCTGAATTTCTCATTTTCCTTGCCTATAAAATAGAATCATTTTGTGAAAATTTCAAAACTCTAAGAGCTCAAGTCTCATCAATACTGTGGAATTCAACTCTAGATGTGGGTTCAAGCACAAATATTTTTCATGTTTCCTGGGTGATTTCAATGTTATGTGAAAACAGAGAACAACCTTAGGACACGATGCCTCATTTTTACCAAATGACCTGAGTAGAAAAGATGGATTTTTTTTTAAAATCACATATTTTCTGGTGAAATGGAACCTCCTGGCTCTCTGGATAGATGATATGAGAATGGATAATTGTCAAGATGGTGAATTTACATTACTGCTAAGGGTCTCCCTGCCAGAAGCAAATCGAGAAACTTGACAAATGTAATTGAATAGCACCCCTTGTACCAGAGGGAGATTAGGAATGCACTTAAAAAATGGTACACCGGGCTTCAAAGATTGAAATATGAAGCACAGAAAAGACAAAGGTCAAACCCACATTTAATTAATCCTGGGAAAGACACATGTAATTAGCAGCTGTGTGGCATAAATATCCATGTCTGTGTGCTTGTAAAGGTGAAATGAATCTGCTAAGGTAAGGGCCTACAACCTCAAGGGAATTTTCCACTCTGCTGCACAAGCTAAGCAATGCTTTGTTACTATTGGGCAGAGGGTAATTAGGGTACTGGAAATGAAATTATGACATCTACTCCTACAATCTTTGCCTAACCTCAAGTTTTCTTTTTGACACTTATCATCATCTGGTGTACCATAAAAAAATACAGCATAGGTTTACACTAAAATACAAAAAAAAAAAACAAAACAAAAACAAAAAAACAAAAAAACCAACCAACCAACCAAACAAACAAACAAACAAAAAACCAAAAAAAAAAACCCCAAAAACTAAAAATCAAAAAACAAAAACAAAACCAGTTTCACTTAAATTCCTCTCTTTATGCAAGATGGTTAGTTAGAATGATGTCAAATACAAAACACACTCTCTGAATATAATGTGTTGGGTAAGTAAACAAATAATGGAAATCTATTTAGAATGAAATAACCAATTATGATACAGCAAATATGGAAGTGTATAGATTCTAGCTATACTCTGAGAAGATCTGAGAGGCCATTTTTTCTACTATGGAGTATCAGGGACTTTTTTTTTTCCATTTTTTATTAGGTATTTAGCTCATTTACATTTCCAATGCTATACCAAAAGTCCCCCATACCCGCCCACCCCCACTCCCCTGCCCACCCACTCCCACTTTTTGGCCCTGGCGTTCCCCTGTACTGGGGCATACAAAGTTTGCAAGTCCAATGGGCCTCTCTTTCCAGTGATGGGCGACTAGGCCACCTTTTGATATATATGCAGCTAGAGTCAAGAGCTCCGGGATACTGCTTAGTTCATAATGTTGTTCCGCCTATAGAGTTGCATATCCCTTTAGCTCCTTGGCTACTTTCTCTAGCTCCTCTACTGGGAGCCCTGTGATACATCCATTAGCTGACTGTGAGCATCCACTTCTGTGTTTGCTAGGCCCCGGCATAGTCTCACAAGAGACAGCTACATCTGGGTCCTTTCAATAAAATCTTGCTAGTGTATGCAATGGTGTCAATGTTTGGATGCTGATTATAGGGTGGATCCCTGGATATGGCAGTCTCTACATGGTCCATCCTTTCATCTCAGCTCCAAACTTTGTCTCTGTAACTCCTTCCATGGGTGTTTTGTTTCCTATTCTAAGGAGGGGCATAGTGTCCACACTTCAGTCTTCATTCTTCTTGAGTTTCATGTGTTTAGCAAATTGTATCTTATATCTTGTGTATCCTAGGTTTTGGGCTAATATCCACTTATCAGTGAGTACATATTGTGTGAGTTTCTTTGTGAATGTGTTACCTCACTCAAGATGATGCCCTCCAGGTCCATCCATTTGGCTAGGAATTTCATAAATTCATTCTTTTTAATAGCTGAGTAGTACTCCATTGTGTAGATATACCACATTTTCTGTATCCATTCCTCTGTTGAGGGGCATCTGGGTTCTTTCCAGCTTCTGGCTATTATAAATAAGGCTGCTATGAACATAGTGGAGCATGTGTCCTTCTTACCCGTTGGGGCATCTTCTGGATATATGCCCAGGAGAGGTATTGCTGGATCCTCAGGTAGTACTATGTCCAATTTTCTGAGGAACCGCCAGACTGATTTCCAGAGTGGTTGTAAAAGCCTGCAATCCCACCAACAATGGAGGAGTGTTCCTCTTTCTCCACATCCACGCCAGCATCTGCTGTCACCTGAATTTTTGATCTTAGCCATTCTGACTGGTGTGAGGTGGAATCTCAGGGTTGTTTTGATTTGCATTTCCCTGATATTTAAGGATGTTGAACTTTTTTTCAGGTGTTTCTCTGCCATTTGGTATTCCTCAAGTGAGAATTCTTTGTTCAGTTCTGAGCCCCATTTTTTAATGGGGTTATTTGATTTTCTGAAGTCCACCTTCTTGAGTTCTTTATATATGTTGGATATTAGTCCCCTATCTGATTTAGGATAGGTAAAGATCCTTTCCCAATCTGTTGGTGGTCTTTTTGTCTTACTGACGGTGTCTTTTGCCTTGCAGAAACTTTGGAGTTTCATTAGGTCCCATTTGTCAATTCTCGATCTTACAGTACAAGCCATTGCTGTTCTATTCAGGAATTTTTCCCCTGTGCCCATATCTTTAAGGCTTTTCCCCACTTTCTCCTCTATAATTTTCAGTGTCTCTGGTTTTATGTGAAGTTCCTTGATGCACTTAGATTTGACCTTAGTACAAGGAGATAAGTATGGATCGATTCGCATTCTTCTACACGATAACAACCAGTTGTGCCAGCACCAATGGTTGAAAATGCTGTCTTTCTTCCACTGGATGGTTTTAGCTCCCTTGTCGAAGATCAAGTGACCATAGTGTGTGGATTCATTTCTGGGTCTTCAATTCTATTCCATTGGTCTACTTGTCTGTCTCTATACCAGTACCATGCAGTTTTTATCACAATTGCTCTGTAGTAAAGCTTTAGGTCAGGCATGGTGATTCCACCAGAGGTTCTTTTATCCTTGAGAAGACTTTTTGCAAACCTAGGTTTTTTGTTATTCCAGATGAATTTGCAAATTGCTCCTTCTAATTCGTTGAAGAATTGAGTTGGAATTTTGATGGGGATTGCATTGAATCTGTAGATTGCTTTTGGCAAGATAGCCATTTTTACAATGTTGATCCTGCCAATCCATGAGCATGGGAGATCTTTCCATCTTCTGAGATCTTCTTTAATTTCTTTCTTCAGAGATTTGAAGTTTTTATCATACAGATCTTTCACTTCCTTAGTTAGAGTCACGCCAAGATATTTTATATTATTTGTGACTATTGAGAAGGGTGTTGTTTCCCTAATTTCTTTCTCAGCCTGTTTATTCTTTGTATAGAGAAAGGCCATTGACTTGTTTGAGTTTATTTTATATCCAGCTACTTCACCGAAGCTGCTTATCAGGTTTAGGAGTTCTCTGGTAGAATTTTTAGGGTCACTTATATATACTATCATATCATCTGCAAAAAGTGATATTTTGACTTCCTCTTTTCCAATTTGTATCCCCTTGATCTCCTTTTGTTGTCGAATTGCTCTGGCTAATACTTCAAGTACTATGTTGAAAAGGTAGGGAGAAAGTGGGCAGCCTTGTCTAGTCCCTGATTTTAGTGGGATTGCTTCCAGCTTCTCTCCATTTACTTTGATGTTGGCTACTGGTTTGCTGTAGATTGCTTTTATCATGTTTAGGTATGGGCCTTGAATTCCTGATCTTTCCAAAACTTTTATCATGAATGGGTGTTGGATCTTGTCAAATGCTTTTTCTGCATCTAACGAGATGATCATGTGGTTTTTGTCTTTGAGTTTGTTAATATAATGGATTACATTGATGGATTTTCGTATATTAAACCATCCCTGCATCCCTGGAATAAAACCTACTTGGTCAGGATGGATGATTGCTTTAATATGTTCTTGGATTCGGTTAGCGAGAATTTTATTGAGGATTTTTGCATCGATATTCATAAGAGAAATTGGTCTGAAGTTCTCTATCTTTGTTGGGTCTTTCTGTGGTTTAGGTATCAGAGTAATAGTGGCTTCATAAAATGAGTTGGGTAGAGTACCTTCTACTTCTATTTTGTGAAATAGTTTGTGCAGAACTGGAATTACATCTTCTTTGAAGGTCTGATAGAATCTGCACTAAACCCGTCTGGTCCTGGGCTTTTTTTGGCTGGGAGACTATTAATAACTACTTCTATTTCTTTAGGTGATATGGGACTGTTTATATGGTCAACTTGATCCTGATTCAACTTTGGTACCTGGTATCTGTCCAGAAATTTGTCCATTTCGTCCAGGTTTTCCAGTTTTGTTGAGTATAGCCTTTTGTAGAAGGATCTGATGGTGTTTTGGATTTCTTCAGGATCTGTTGTTATGTCTCCCTTTTCATTTCTGATTTTGTTAATTAGGATTTTGTCCCTGTGCCCTTTAGTGAGTCTAGCTAAGGGTTTATCTATCTTGTTGATTTTCTCAAAGAACCAACTCCTCGTTTGGTTAATTCTTTGAATAGTTCTTCTTGTTTCTACTTGGTTGATTTCACCCCTGAGTTTGATTATTTCCTGCTGTCTACTCCTCTTGGGTGAATTTGCTTCCTTTTTTTCTAGAGCTTTTAGATGTGTTGTCAAGCTGCTAGTATGTGCTCTCTCCCGTTTCTTCTTGGAGGCACTCAGAGCTATGAGTTTCCCTCTTAGAAATGCTTTCATTGTGTCCCATAGGTTTGGGTACGTTGTGGCTTCATTTTCATTAAACTCTAAAAACTCTTTAATTTCCTTCTGTATTCCTTCCTTGACCAAGGTATCATTGAGAAGAGTGTTGTTCAGTTTCCAGGTGAATGTTTGCTTTCCGTTATTTGTGTTGTTATTGAAGATCAGTCTTAGGCCATGGTGGTCTGATAGGATACATGGGACAATTTCAATATTTTTGTATCTGTTGAGGCCTGTTTTGTGACCAATTATATGGTCAATTTTGGAGAAGGTCCCGTGAGGTGCTGAGAAGAAGGTCAGGGACTTTTAATATTTCTTGTGCATGAAATCCCAACTTTGTAAATTGGACTGAATTATTGGTTTCTGAATGTTTTAGATGTTTATATTATATTGCTCTCACTAAGTATACACTTTAATTTTTCAATGAAAGGATATCATTATTTTTATAAGAAACAAATTCTTTCTATCATGCTAGATATAATAACCTTTACCAAGGATAAAGAAAAATTCTTATAAATGGTGTAGATAAATATTTCGTGGTGTGTGTGTGTGTTATGTATATATATGTGCTCATGAATCATTATGTAAGGATGCACTCACCATGCAGGATTATGCAGATGTAAGAGGTTGACATGACATGAGCTTTTCTCCAAGTCTCTATCAATCTTAGTTAGTTTCTGTCTCTGTTTTGGGTGCAGGGTCTTTAACTGAACCTGGACCTCTCTATTTCCACTAGGCTGTCAGGATAAGGAGTCACTGGAAACATCTTGAGTGTTCCTTCTAGTCCTGAGACTATAGACAAGAGATAGAATGCACAGTGCTTAAATGGGAATCAAACACCTCATACTTGCATGGCAAACACCTTACCCAAGAAGTCATCTCTCTAGTATAGTCCATTGATAATTTCTTGATAAAGTTTATTGAAACTCTACAGTGATTTTTCAATGTCTTATTTGTTCACACATAGAACAGGAGAATATGTCTCCCGCCCTCCGGCTGAATTTATAGACACTACAAAAGCATGTTTAATATATGTACAATAATTTTTTTTGCTTTCAGTAAATAAGAGACATTTTTATTAAAAGACTGACCGGAGCCAACAAAGAGAGAATTCTCTAGATAAGGCCAGGGCTATTGCTAGCTAAATGATTATATAGGCAAAACCTACAAAGTAACAATTTTGGGAAGCCAAATTAACTCATATCTTCTCCCAGAGCAGGCAAGACTTGATTTAGTGACATGTCCAACAGATGCCTCAGACATGCAAGCAAGCAGGCAGTTTGTAAAAAGCAGAACTTAACCATTAGCCTGTTTAATCTTGTGACTCATCACTTGTAGGAATAGCTGTGGCACTGAAATATTTTGCAACATTCGGCAATTTTTTTTAAGAGTACCTCAACGGTACCAGGAAGTGGTCCATCTCAGGCTACCTGACAGGGTACATTCAAGATAGAATAATTTCCTCAGGGCTTATGCAACCTAAAAACAATTTTGTTTTTACAAGCCTAGCACAATAAATGTATCCTCTAAACACAATGTTCACCATCACAAAGGTAGCCCTAGTAGGTTATTGTAAGACCAATGTGGCAGTTTCAAGTTTTTTTCTTGGTATGGGAACAAATCCCTCAAAAGTCATTTAATTAGAAAAAAAGAGAAAGAAGCCTGGTACAAACAAAATATACCTGGGGAAATAACAATCACAAGAAATTCAAACCTTTTACAGAAAAAAAAAAAAAAAAAGAAGTACATTTTTTTCCTTACAGTAAATCATTGGTATAGATATATGTACACATTTTGTTAATATTTTCAGTGGAAAAAAACCAAACAGTATCTCAATTCTTTTCTCACATTTTTGTAAAAATATCTTCATACCTTTGATAGTAGATCAAAGATATGCTCAAGGTGTGGGTGGGGTGCTGAAATGTACCAGAGGGTAAAGTGCTTGTTGTTTAATCATGGTGGCTGTAGTTCAGATTCCAGGACCCACAGAAAACACCCACCTCTGTAACTACAGCTACAGTTGAATTCTTCCTACTGTTTTCTAGGGAGGAGTTCAGGGCTTGTGTTATTGGTAGGACTGTAGTTGAAGTAGTGATGTATCTTTCTCAATGCATCCTATTGACAATGGTGAGATTTTATTTATTCTCTTTGAGATTGATCCTTGGTAAATTGGTACCTGTTTCAAAGTTTCCTCCAATATTTAAACACTGAACCATTCCACCCTTCATTCGGTCTGAAAGGAAGCCCCTCAGGCAGGAAGGCAACAAAAGATCTCAAAATGGTCCCTGAAATTGATCAGATTCACTAGGCTCCTTCCCTGCCAGAGAGCAATAAAAGCTGAGAGACTTCTCAGATGAAAGGAAGTTGAGCTGCAAAGAAGACTCTCAAAAGAGCCACCCTCATACCAGCTGTCTGGAAGAAGTTTAGATCAATTGAGGCACCTGAAATGGACATTCTCCAGCCCTTTGATTCATCTACATGCTGCACAGTTTCTCCAGGTTCCCAGCTTTTCTGAGATGTCACCTACACTGGGTAAGCTTTGCCAATGCAGCTGTCTTTGAGTCATTTCTGCTCCTATAACCAACCCCTCACCCATATTCCTATAAGTAACCACAATAAAACTTATTGGTTCACCAAGTAGGACTTTGGTGGTATGAGCACTTTTGTCTGTCCTGGGCTCCTTATGCAGAGGAGAAACAAATTTTGTCACACAACACTACCTACTAGGTTGTATTCCAGTAAAATTCTATTTATTGTTTGTAATTAGCAAGCATATTATGTGTGAGAAGATATTTTGAAGGGCACTTAAATTTCTATAATTGATATGACGGGAAAGTTTCCTAAAAGACAAGCATACAAGTCAGGACCAGCTGAACTATGCTGAGAGCATTTAGGTAAGTAACCCTGTGTTTTGCCTTAAAACTGTGATATATATCAATACATTCAAACTTTCCACTTGGGCAAAGGAGTGATTTGAAACCCTGAGCAAGTTGGAGTTGGGGAGGGCTTCCACCCTCCAAAAACGTTGCTTAGCATTCTTTCAGGTGACATCACAACCAGGTATGGAACCTTGAAGGCTGTGTCGAGGGGCAACCCTCTGAGTTAAACATCATTTGTGAGGTTGCCTCCTATGTGTTAGCTGCTAGGTTTAGGCCTCGTGTCTTACTAGTGATTAACTAGGACAATTAGTCCGATTTCGAAGTTTTAGATATTTAGCTGGTTACAGCACCCAAGAAGGATGCTTCTGAGGAAGTATTCTTAGAACTCCTGCGACTTTTCCAGAGTGGACGCCTGGTGAACTGCCAACCTCTGACTATTCACCAGTCTCCTATATTGACAGCTTAATTATCTCCATTCTTTGACTGACCCTGACCTGTAAAGTCAACTGTTTATAAAGGAGCCTCATAGGTTCGTGACCTTGGAACAACCATCTACTGGAAGGAGGGATTTTTTTAGGCATCAGGGTGAACAACCCAAGAGTACCCACCCGGAACCATGCATAAGGTTGCTTTTGCTTGGAAATTAGAAAGGCAGTACTATACCGGAGTCAACACCCTCAAAAAAGCAGTTCAAGCAGTTGTCCATGTGGCAATCTAAACATCGTGGATTGGAGATAAAGCCCGAAGCTTCAGGAAAAAGGCAAAAAAGGAAATACCAAGATGAAAGTGAGACAGAGATAGAGTCTGAAGCTTTGGGACAAGGTCCAAAAAGAAAATGCCAGGATGGAACAGGGATGGTATTTAAAGAGACCAGCAAGGCTCAGAAGAAGACCCCTCAGGAGCCTCAAGACCTAGAGCTTCCAAGAGAACAGCCTAGTAAGGGTCAGGTACAGAAAGCCCAGGGAGAGACTCTCAAACAACTAAAACCCCTCGAATTGACCGAAGGTCCTCCAAAGCAGGCCGTAACTGAGAGGAAGCCTGCTGATAGTGGCAAGGGTCGCAAGCGGCCCTATTCCCTCATGGAGGAAAACGAACAAAGCCCCCAAAAGGAAAAGGACAGAAGAAGGTTGCTTCAAAACCTTCAGTGCGACCAAGATGTGAAGTCAGACCCACACAGGCCTCACCCAATCCTTACAAACACCTGGAAGATCAAAGGGGGCGAGTCAGGAGACAGTCATGGATCAGAAACAACTCAGAGAGATTGAGAACCATCTACTGTTGTTGCTCTAAAAGAATGTCTTTCACCAGAGGAGAGAGAAAAGTGGTGTTCTGAGGAGAAATCTGTTACACAGAAGAAAGGTTGTGTAAAAGGTGAAGGAAGAAGGGGGAACAGCTTGGAGCCTGGAACACGGGCTCAGATCATCCTGGATAGCAGCAGAGGCAATAGCTTACTCCCCAACAAGATGGCAGAACTTGCAGCAGAGAAAAAGCCTCTCACAGACCAAGAAAAGGGGAGAGGAATGGATCAAATCCTTGATATTACAGAGGACATGGAGAAGGAAATTGAGAATGAGCTGGTTCCAGGACCCCAAGAAGAAATCCTAAGTTCCAGATTCAAGTTGCAAAACACCAGAGGAGACATCCAGACCCTGGACAACGGTCAATGGCTCAATGATGAGGTCATCAATTTCTACATGAATCTTCTGGTTGAGAGAAATGAAAACCAAGGCTACCCTGATCTTCATGTCTTTAGCACTTTCTTTTACCCCAAGCTAAAGCACAGCGGTTACAGTTCCGTGAAAAGATGGACTCCAGCCATCAATCTCTTTGAAAAAGAACTCATCTTGGTACCTGTTCACCAGAGGGTACATTGGAGCCTGGTGGTAATCAATTTAAGAAAATGAAGTATTGTATACCTCGCTTCCCTGGGACAGACAAGGAAGTCTATCTGTGAGACCATCTTCTAATATTTACAAAATGAGATCAAGACACGCAGGAACATTGAGCTGGACCCTTTGGAGTGGAAGCCAGTGTGACATCAGAGGAGATTCCTCTGCAAATGAATGGGAGTGACTGTGGAATGTTTACCTGTAAATATGCAGATTACATCGCTAGGGACCAGCCTGTGGCCTTTTCTCAGCAACACATGCCCACCTTCAGGAAGAGGATGGTCTGGGAAATCCTGCACAGTCAATTACTGTAACAACATCCACCTGGTTGCTATGGTCCCCATCCCTGTTCTTTTCCATCCCTGTTCTTTCCCATCACTGATTCTAATATACCTCAGGCAGGATGAGGTGAAGAGATATAAAACAGGTACTGAGCTGTCTCACTGGATGAAGCACACTCTCTTCAATGTAGTCCTAACGTGGGATGTGGGACTGATGCCCTAATGCCATCTCTAGGATGCATGCAACTACTGCAAGCTTAGAAACTGCTGCTGCCCAACCCACAGGAGACCACGTGTTCAAGAAATACTATTTTAATGCTGGAATGAAATGAATTCATGTTTTTTTTTTGTTTTATTTTAGTTTTTTTGTTTGTTTGTTTGCTTTGTGTGTGTGTGTGTGTGTGTGTGTGTTTGGTTTTTTGTTTGTTTGTTTGTTTGTTTAATGTTTCATTGAGCCATTGAGTTTTTTGCTTTGGTTTTTTTTTTTTTCTTTTTTCTTTTTTTTGGTTTGTTTGCTTTATTTTGTTGCTGTTTTGCTTTTTTTGTTTTTTGTGTTTTGTTTGTGATTTCTTGTTTTTTTGTGGTTTTGGTTTTTCATTTGTGTTTTTTGTTTTACTTTTTTGTTTGTGTTATTTTGTTTGTTTGGTTTTTGTTTTTGTTCGTGTTTTGGGTTTTGGTTTCTTTTGTTTGTGGTTTTGTTTTTGTTTTATGTTGTTTTTTTATGTTTTTGGTTTTGTTGTTTGTGTTTGTGTTTTTGTTTGTTTTTTGTTCTTTTTGTCTGTTTTTGGTTTTTATTTTGTTTTGTTTGTTTTCTTTTTTGTTTTGTCTTCCTGACCCCATTCCACTGATTGTTTTCCTTAACTCACTTGCAAACCTCGCCCATTGTCATTTCCCATCCCCCAGTCCTTTTTTGAAGTGCCTATTTCTGAAATGAATGCTCATCACGGTGCCAAGAGGGACATCAGCAGAAAGAGGCAGAAGCCCTTCACTAGCATCTCTAATGCTGGACTTGTATGCTGTTAAATTGAAGCAGGGGATAGTGGTGGTGTTTCTGTTTTGTTTTAATTTTTTTAAGTTTGAAAATAGTATGAGAAATGGAAATGAGTTGCACAGACCGGTGCTGTTCTGCACCACTGTACTCTGCTGGACCTGGACAGGATGTAGAACTGCAGCCAGACTACTGACTGGACTCCAGGACTAGTAAGAAAAGCACCATGGTCACTTAAAGACTCATCCTTTCCCAGACCTGCTTTAGTTTTGGAAGTTGATTTGAAGTAACTATAATGTCAAATGTCCATCTCTATCTCAGGTCTCATTGAATACAAACCCCATCTATTGCTGTATTGAATTATTTTTTTTTAAAGTTCTATTCAATTTAATTTTTTTCCTTAAAAAGTTTTGGTATATATTAAGATGAAATTGAGATTTTTTTCTCATTAGATTAATATTTCCACTGTGGAAAATTGGGAATTTAGTATTTATGGTTGAAACAGCCAGTTATATAATCTACTTTACATGTGATAGTTTGTATTTAACTTTCTTATTCATTTTCTTATGGTTGTGTTTATGCATTTTTTTTACTTAATAAAGCTTAAAGTTATTTAAACATTTCACAAGATCTTGTGTCTCCTGTATCTTTTATGGCATACTAATATAGCCTGGTCTGTGAGGTGACCTAAGAAGCAGGTGTTGAGAGTGTGACTCACCAGCTTAAGCCTCAGATACATTGTGCACACCAGTGATTGTTATTCTGTTCTGGGTCTCTGCAGTGGAGTTGGGATTTTCCAGAGAGCATCCACTCCTTTATCATGGGTCGTAGAGGGAGAATATAAGTGCAGCCCAGTTGAGCTGTATCCAGCTGAGCTGTAGAGTTGGAGCAATGGAGAAATGTATTGATGTACATGGGGCCACTTGTCTTTGAGACTACTCTGCATTACTGTAAATGGGAAGTCAGGCAGGTCCACTCCTGACCCCTGCCACAAACTGAGACTGACACTGGAAAAGGAAACAGTATCTTCATAGTTTGGCTCAGATTTAGGGAGAGAAAATGTCTCAATTATCTTTTGTTTATTGCAGCTTGAGGATGTATAGAAAAGACAACACACAGTTGGGGGAGTGGCTCAGTTGGCCAAGTACTTGCCAATAATTGTAAGGATCCAAGTTGCACCCAGGGCCCCATTAAGATGAGCCATGATGGGTGGCCGTGAGCTGGAAGAGCCCAGGTCCTTTATGGCAGAGTGGTTTTCCATCTTATCTCTTTCCTCCTGCCCAACTCCTCCCTTGGGATTATGTTTTTTCCTAATCAGCCATTCTTGCTTTTTCTGCAAGTAGAAGTCTGTAATGGATTCCTTGAGGACAGAAGATCCTAGAAATCCTCTGGAAGGTCTTCTAAACCTTGCTATTATCCAATATTAGTAGTTTCTATTTTTAAATGCTTAATGTGTATTCTGGAAAGATGGCTGAAATATCTTAATCTCGGTGGTAAATGGGAGAGATTACCCATGAAAGATGTGTGAGTCCATGTGTTCAGTCCTCAGCACCTTTAATATGTTTTTGGATGTTCCACTCCACAGGGAGCATGTAGCAGACAGCCAAGCTCAGTAAGAAGATGAAGTTTCCAAACAGCAGTTGTATTGCAGTTGGCTCTGTTCCTTCATAGGGCGACTCATCATATTTACACGGTGTGCTATTTGATGTAGCTCATCTTCGGTAAAGGCAATGTAGTCTTTGGAAGAGCAAAGTGGACCTTGGTCAAATTGGTGCATTGTCATGTGGTTCCCTTGAGACCTGGCAGTAGACTTTCAGGTGCCCCTTACCTTCTGCAGTATTAAAGTCCCAGTCAGGTCTAGTCAGGGTGAAACCTGACAACAGATGACAGCCTGATCAATCGATGGTACACCCTGTGTCTGAGGGGACATTCTTTCTGGCTTCCTGCATTATCCTCTCTCACACTTCGGTAGTGAAGAATACTCTCATGAGTTGTTGGATATCATTCCAGGTGGGCAGCAACAAGCATCGCCCCTCAGACTCACAATAATTTTTTTAACTAGATTTTTACCATTTTATATTTTTGTCATATTTAAATATAATATATTATATTTATAAGTATATAAATTATATATTATATAAATATATTCATATGTATATAAAAATATTATATACAAGTTTATATTATACTTTAATTACTTCATGTTAAACACAGTGATTTATTTCTGCCTCATATGAGTTTAACAACTTTTTTTAATCTTCAAAGCTTCAATTAATTACCTTTAACTTTTAAAGGACTGTTAAAAAATGATGGTAGAGTTAATTCATATAAATTTGAGTAAACAAGTACTTTGGATTAAATTGTAATTTTAAGCCAAATGTATTCTTATTTGTGTTTAACAGTGTGGTTAAATCAATGGAGAAAATGGCAACTGCACACAAGGAGCAACCCATTTCCCTCCCAGAAGTTTCATTCAAAAACTCAGGCATAATGAATCACTGCTGACCACAGGCCACTTCATCTCATTCTGTGGGCATTGTGGCGGCCGGTGCCTGTAACTTTTGCAACTCCAATTAGTTGTGGGGGATAGAATGGGTAAGCAAAATTCTGAAAGTTGTAGGTATGTATACTATGTAAGTTGCTTGTGGAACTAAGAAAGGAAAAAGTAAACAAACTATATATATATATATATATATATATATATCCCTTTCATTCACTAAGACCTCAAAGTTTGACTTCATAGCAGTGATGCTTTTAAAATCCTTTTATGTTGACTCTCCAACTTGGAAGGAACAACCTAGAAGCGCATTTATGAGAAACCCTAAACTATACTGTTAGCAAACCACCATAACTGTATTTTAAATTTGTTTGACAAAGCCTTAGGCAGTTCAAAGAGCCAGACAAATGATGTGGAATTTCTTTAGTTGTTTTCAAGCCCACAGTCATGAGAATAAAACAAAACTAGCTGCCTTGAGATGATTGTAGCAGCAGGAGATGCCATCACAAGAGAGGACCTACTAGTTATTAGTTAAGGGAAGCCAAGGGGGAATCAGAGGTCATGTTATCTGAAGAAGGATGAGCGTGCACATGCATTCTGAAAGGCAATACTAAATGGATGTGAATTAACTAATGTCACAAGTCAAAGGCACACAGGCAATCATATTGATAAACTACCTATATTAAATGTTTTCTTTGGTAGATCTACTCAGAGTATTTCATGTTAAGATCTATTTGGATTCGAATTGCATGTTTAAATGGAGAAAGTATAAACAATAGTGGTTTAGTAACAAGAGCTATTTTTATCTAATTATGGACAAAAGTAAAACTAATTATAGACTGCACATAGCTTGAAGGCTCCAATGTTGTCTCAGATTAACAAATAAGGGGAGTATTTTCTAAGAGATCCAATCACACACTGAAATCTGTAACTAAATTTAAAATGTATAACTGTGTGTATAAACACAAAACAAAAGCCATGAAAAGTGAAAAATCTGTGATATAAATCCTTGCTGTCCAGATCCAAAGGAAGATGAGCCTGGAGAAGAAGACTTTTGTAAGACTTTTATATAATTGTTTATATAAGGCTCCTGTCTGCAGGCATAACTGTGCTCTGAGAGGCTCCACCCAGCACCTGACCAAAACAGATGCAGAGGCCCACAACCAAATATTAGATGGACCTTGATGATTCTTATGGAAGAGTTGGAGAAATGATTGAGAGACCCTGAGAGGACAGGGACTCCACAGAAGACTAAGTTTGACCCCTGAGGGCTCGCAGAGACTGAACCATCAACTGAAAAGCAGACACGAGATGGACCTAGCTCCTCCAAACCCCTCACAGTACATATGCAGCAGATGTGCAGCTTGGTCTTAATGTTCTACCCCCAACAACAACAACTGGAGGTAGGGTAACTGTCCCTGACTCCATTACCTGTAGATCCCGTTTCCTTAATTGATCTGCCTTGTCTGGCCTCTGTGGGAGAGGATGTGTGTCAATCTAGCAGTTATTGATGTGGCAGGATGGATTACAGCCCAGTGAGGTTCTTTCCCCTGCTCAGAGGAGAGGGGTAGGGGGATGGGGAACACAGCTGTATGAAAGGAGAAGAAGGCAGTGCTGTCAGGATATAAAGTGAATATATTAATTGGAAAAAATTTAATTGTTAACAGAAATAGTTTACTGTATTTCTCATTATTTTTAGGAATTCTACAAGGTTAACAAAGATAAAATTTAGGATTTTGACTCAGCGAATACCAGTCTAGAAGGTGAAGGGAAGCAAACTGTATAAGCTGAGGTAGTAGATACCTCCAAAACTGGGAGCTGCACAGACAGAAGTCTCCTTCATTCCTTTTGCTAGTACCTATTCATTCGATGTTTTTCCCTACAAGTTCACATGGCTTCTGAAACCCCAGAAATATTTACAAAAATATTACAGAGCATCCCATTGCTGGATGGTCTAGAAGCCGTGCACAAACAAATCACTTGCTTTCTTCTTGTTTTTACTATAGATTAGTTTCCTCTGTAGACCTCATCTGGATCTTCTACTTGTGTACCATCTCTAGCTTATATGCTCACAGCGTTTAAGGCATAATTTTGGAGTGGAGGGATTATGATGCTCTTTTACTCCCCCAGCACCTTTTACAGTGCAGGTCACAAAGAAACTGCTCAAACTGATTGAATAACAGAAGCAGTAGTGAGATGGAACTCAGCAGCACATTGCTAAACAAAATATAAGCATCTCTTGAAATGTAATGTGTTCTAAGTCAATAGTATTTTACATCTCATAAATAATTCCATTTGTTCCTTGATATTCAATGGAGAACTTACAATAAAAATCAAACAAATAGAACAATGGCTTACTATAATAAGCATGGTCTGTCTCTCCCTAAGAGTTCTTTTCAGTTGTGTGGCCTGTGATGTATAACAATTTTGACAAGTCTCCCAGAAATTGTAAAATGTAAGAAATGATGACTTAGAAAATGCTTTCTAGTTCAAAAATAGCCCACTGTATGTATGCATATAAATAGATAGATAGGTAGGTAGATAGATAGATAGATGGTAGATAGATAGATAGATAGATAGATAGATAGATAGATAGATAGATAGATAGATAGATGATAGATAATTTTTATGAATGTCAACCTCTAGTTGAGAAGTTATTGCCACTTGAGTTCTCTGGGGGAGGGAGAGAGGAAAACAGAGAGATAGATAGATAGAGAGAGAGAGAGAGAAAGAGAGAGAGAGAGAGAAAGAGCATTTTTCTAGGTTGTACCCCCTGGTGAGTTGCTCATACTTGGGTGGATAATCCTATAACTGTGAGTACATAACACAAATATGTTTCAGTGTATCTATTCAAATACTTGATGTTGGATAAGTAGAGGGAATATAATAATCATACAAAGTATAAATAAAATTATCAGAGAATTATTAAAACATATTTTAAAATAATACTTTTTATCAGAAACTAGGATTTGTTTTACATTTTTCCAAATATTGTCTTTCCTTGGTCATTTTGTTTATTGTTAACTGTACAAGAAAAAATAACATATCCAAATATGTGTGTGAGACTTTTATTTAATACTATATAATTTTAGCTATTGTACTTTAGAGTAAGTGCATAGTTTTGTGTTTCACTTCTAAATGTAACAAATATTTGTTGTATAGGCTTATTCAAAATTTATTATGATTGTATATTTTATAAATTTCCTCTCCATTCTAGAACCATTTTGGTACTGTAAGACATTTTTTCAAGGGAAACACTTTCTAAATGAAAAAATACTGAAAATAGAATTTTCCATAATTTCAATCAAAAGGTAAATGCTAAGTGATATAATTTATTGTTTTATTCATGTTCTGAGAGAAGCCATTGAGATACTGGTGTTTTATTGGATTGTCCTTACACATTCCCTATCAATACTTTAAAAATTACTATTGTTGTTTTGATGAACAGCAATATTTATATATTAATAAATTTGAAACATCAGTTAAAAAGTGAAAAAAAATTTTAAAGGCTGGGTGTGGTGGCGCATGCCTTTAATCCAAACACTTGGGGGTGGGAGGCAGAGGCAGGTGGATTTCTGAGTTCGAGGCCAGTTTGGTCTACAAAGTGAGTTCCAGGACAGCCAGGGCTATACAGAGAAACCCTGTCTCGAAAAAACTAAAAAAAAAAAAAAAAAAAAAAGAAAAGAAAAGAAAAGAAAAATGAATTTAAATAAACATGATTCAAATAGGCAAACGTGATAATATTACTATGATACCAAACTAGACTGTAAAATAAGTAACAGTAACAATGATAATAGATGCTTTAAAAAAAAAAATCAGACTTCTCGGTGTGTTAGTTTTAAAGGGTTGCAATGTATATTTTCCCTGTAATAGTTTAGCCTTTCAGTAGCAATGAAAACATTTTCTTTTCTGTCAAATTTTAATAATCATTTGTTGAAATTTATGTTAAACTATGAAATTACTTATTAGAATGCAGACCTTTAGTCAAATCATTTTTCTAATAATCTTATCTGTTTAACTTGTGGTAGTATTGCAGAGCGAGCAGTAACAGCATCCATGCAAATATTTCAATGTTAGAAGTCCTTATTATAAGTTACTTCTCTAATAATATTTTCTATGTCACTTAACACACTGAACATTTAGATACTGCATCGAATTCCACTTACATTTGAAGAAATCATAGCAGAGAAAGGTGAGGTCATTTGACTAAATGATGTAGCATGTATGTGATTGAGGTCGGAATCAGCTGAGTTACCAAGGAAGCAGACTTCTGAGCCTGCTATTGAACACCATTCAGAATTTCTTATGCCTCTTCTAGACCAAACCCTGTGCATCAAAGTGAAAATAACTCAAAAATGAGTTTCCAAAACTGTTTTGGGAATCATATAAATAGTGAATAAATGCAAATTTTATTCAGTGTTCAGATGGGCAGGATGTAGGGAAGAAATATTAATGCCTGTGATGAATCTTTGCAAGGTAAGTACCTGAACATTCAGTGAGAACAGCTGTACCTCGAGCTCAGGGGAGGTGGGTTTCTTTAAGCATAATAAACCATGTCAAAGGTAGACTGTTGAAAAAAGGCACTGCATCAAAATTGAGGTCGATTTGGACTCTTACAATTCTACAAAATATTGATATACTTAATTATCATGACTAGAGTGAAGGAATTCAGAGAAATTGTACTCAGGTCAGCATCAGAAAAGTGATATGTTTAGATGCACAACATACCAATATACACAGGGCACACAGTTTAGCAATAGTACTCACTTCTCACGATTAGCAAGCATTTGCTATGTGCGAAGTTCCCTGTTAACTGTTTACTCTACGATGCTACCATTTACCTTTTAAAGCATATATGGAAACTTAGCAATTACTAGACAAATAGTAATTTAATATTAACAGCCAGATTTGATGGAATATATACATCAGGTTATCAAATGTCAAAGTATACATCTATGCTCTTAATGATTAGACTTTCATGATGGGGTATTACTGTCAATTAATCAAATGAAGAATCTCAATTTATAAAACAAACATGATCTAAAGAATTTCAAATCATTGCACTATGAACCAATTATATGTATATGGTGATACAGGAGCTACAACAACAAAGAAGAAACAATTACTCGTATATAGATTAAAGAAAAAGATATTGGAGAGACTCTACTATGCAGTCAGAATTAAAAAATGAATGTAAAAAGGTAAAGCTTTATATCGGGTCCTCTAGGGATAAATAAAAGTGCCTCCAGATGGCTTTGTGCAGCTAACAGAGGGAATAGTTGCATTTAGAAACCTTTCCTTAACATTCTTGATAGAATAAATACTGAATTAATAATTAAAGTTTGTGTGCAATAAGAAAGAAAAATAAAATCTGTCTGTTCTGAACTGACCATAATCAAATAAGATAAACTCAGTATTCTTATCCATGTTACTACACCTCTCCTGAATGCTTGTGCTAACAGAAGTAATAAACCATAGTGTTTGTTCTTGAGAACACAAATAACCATTTTGTTCATCAGTACTAATAAAACATGTGCATAATATATATGGAAAATTTTATTTTTATGAATTTATGGATATATGAGAGAAATAACCTTTTAAAATGTCATAGAAAAAATTATTATAAATCTTTTGACATCCTCTCCATAGACAGCCAAAGCATGTAATGTATAATAGGCTTATTATAAGTAAGATATTCATAAAATTGGGACTATTATCTAAAACCTATAAATTATATGTACTGTTCAATGAAATGTTATCATATTACCTGATATGTATTTCACATCATTACTCTTCTGTTACCGCTAAAGACTTAAAATAAAATAGTCTGAGATGCCCTAATGATTTATTAGGAAAAAATTTTGTGGCAGAAACTACTGATATTTTCCTTGTTGTTGATAAAGTGAGCAGAGAAAAGGAAATACGGGAGTAGAAGTGATGACGAAGCAGCTCTTCTCTTCTCTTCTCTTCTCTTCTCTTCTCTTCTCTTCTCTTCTCTTCTCTTCTCTTCTCTTCTCTTCTCTTCTCCTCTTCTTTTCTCTCTTCTCTTCTCTTCTCTTCTTTTCTTTAATATTTTAGTAGATATTTTCTTCATTTACATTTCAAATGCTATCCCAAAAGTCCCCTATACCCTCCCATTGCCCTGCTCCCCTACCCACTCACTTTTCCTTTCCTTTCCTTTTCTTTTCTTTTCTTTTCTTTTCTTTTCTTTTCTTTTCTCTTCTTTTCTTTTCTTTCTTTTTTATTTTAAGCAGACCCAGCTCTCTGGTAGTTCCTATCTCTTTTGTTCACATCAACTTTTCTGGTATCTCTTGAACCTGGCATGTATTTGACTAGCCAAAGCTGCCAACTCAAGAAATCCAGACCCTCTTCCTTTCTAATGAAGTGTTAGCAATTCTGCAGACCTAACCATGGTAGACTATACAATTGATTACAGAATCTTATCTGTGTGTGTGTGTTTGTGTGTATATGTTGTGTGTGTGTGTATGTGTGTGTATTGTGTATGAGTGTGTATATGTGTGGGTGTGGGGGGGATGTAAATAACAGAGGGTGAATATACTTTTCTTTTTACAATTTTATTAGGTATTTTCTTCATTTACATTTTAAATGCTATCCTGAAAGTCCCCTATATGATCCCCCCCCCCACCAGCTTTCCTAACCACCCACTCCCATTTCTTGGCCCTAGTGTTCCCCTGTACTGGGGCATATAAAGTTTGCAAGACCAAGTTTTTCTAAAGCAGTATTTGAGAGTGAGTTGAGAAATGGCTCAGTGGTGAATAGCACACACAGAACTGAGTTACTAGTACTGAAGGAGGTTAATAATTGCCTATAATTCCAGTTCCAGGGAACCCTCTTCCAGTTTTAGAGAGCATCCATATCTATAATGTACAGACACATATGTAGGCAAATTACACACACACACACACACAGACAAGTATATACATACACTCATATATATATATATATATATATATATATATATATGAGTGTGTATATGTATATTCAGAAACAAAAACAAAATAATGTGTTTTTAACCTAAAATTGCACAGAAGGTACAAAGATTCAGCTGCAGTCTGTGGTTGGTTAGAGAAACTTGTTGACAGTGTCACAGAACCTCATAATTTCTGTCTAAACTTAGAAATATTTGTAAAATTCTACCTGTAAGTCATTTAGCATCATACAAAAACAAGCAAAACCCAAGCATCTACTGTGTAATCTTTGCCCTCTCCATTGTGTCTCCCAGGGTGCAGTTCAGGATAATGACTTGTTCTACATTTTGGAATTGTAGCATCCATCCTTATCCCGTACTCTCCTCTAGTGTAAACGTCATCAGAACTTCAGATAATGGAAATTTATAATTTATATTTTTGTTAACCTATCAGATACACTTATTCCAAATTAATCTCCTAGGCCATCTCCTCTTTCAGGATGTTTTTGGTAGGGTCAAGTTGAATTAAACTCTTCAATGTACCAATAAAACAAACACATTCATAATTCCTGAATATAGGCTTTAATTAACTGTTATTAATGTGCAAAGGCATAAGTCCAAGAACACAATATGTTCCTACCATGATTCACTGGAGTGCATAAAACTTTTAAGACTGAATGATCTTCCTGGGTTCCATTTTGTACTCTCTTTCTCAGTGATAATCCTTCCACAAGTTCTTATTCTGTGGGCATGCATCACTGTAAAATTTACTTCTATTCACCACCTGAAGCAATAGAAAAATGTTTAAACATTTCTTCCCTTATGATCCTTTAAAAGGTGTCTTCTTGTAAGATGTCATTTTTATTTCAAATGTTCAGTACAACATATATAACACATGGCATGATTGTGAACTAATGTATAGTTGAAATAGCAAAGATTAATTATCATTAAACTTTACTGGATATGTTATTCAAGTTTTGTTCATTTTCTCTTCTTTTCCATTGATTTATCTCTTCATTTTGCTGTCTCCCTTCTTCTCCTTCCCCCCAATATCTGTCATCCATTCCCCCTTCCTCTTCTTCTCTTAAAGGGGCAGGATTCCCTGGGTATCAACCCACCATGACACATCAAGTCACTGAAGGAGTAGACACAGCCTCTTCCACTGAGGCCCGATAAGACAGCTCGGTTAGGAGAACAGGATCCACAGGTAGGCAACAGAGTCAGGGACAGCCCCAGCTCCATTGTTGGAGGAATGTCATGAAGACTGAGCTGAGCATCTGTTAAATTTGTGCATATATTGGGGGAGTGCCCAGGCCCAGTCCATGTCGGCTGTTTGGTTGGTGATTTAGTCTCTAGGAGCAACCAAGAGTACAGGTTAGATGACTCTATTGTACATCCTGTGGAGTTCCTATCCCCTACTGTTCCATCAATTCTTCCCCCCAGTTCTTCCACAATTCTTCCTGATGTCACTTAGAAGACAAAATATAATAGTCCTGGGAGGTGAAGAAAGGGAGGGGTGAACTGGGTGGTAAATAGGATTGAAGGGGAACAGGAGGGGATGATCAAGTATGGGGAGAGCCAGGGAGAGAGGATGGGGAGAGTGAACGGCAATCTGCAGGGTGAGGTAGGAATAGGAAGCATCTCTAAGAACTTATCAGGATCTGGGGTTGGTGAGGCTCCATTGAGTCTATGAAGGGAACTCTAGTTGAGATTTCTAGCAGTGGGAGATTGGCCACCTCTTATAGCCAGGCAGGACTTAGAATGGAGAGATATGGATACTAATCCATCCACAAAACCTTTGTCTCAAAATGTGTCATGCCTATAAGAAGTGCAGGAACTAAGATGGAGCAGAGACTAACGGAATGGTCCACCATAGCTGGCCCAACTTGAGACACACCCCATGAGCAAGAACCACTTCCTGACACTATGAATGATACTTTGTTATGCTTGTGGACAGGAGCATAGCATTAATGTCTGATGAGAGACTCCACCCCGCAGCTGACTATAACAGACCACAGCCATTAAATGGAGCTTGGGGAGTCTTGTGGAATAGTTCTTTTTCTCATACTATTTTTGTAAAAATATAAAACAAGGGGGAGTGAATCTGTATCACACCACTGTGATCGTGAATAGAAACTTCAAATTGATGTTGATGGGTATGATCTAAAGTATTGGAAATCTATGTAATATAGAGATCATTTTGACATTTGTATTTCTGATAGTGAGGTGTGGATTCCAAAATACATTGAGAACTATGTAATGATGACCTAGTAATTTAAGTCCAGCATTAAGAATGGGTTTTATATAGCAGAGGATGACCTTATCTGCCATCAAAGGGGAAAGAAGCTGATGGTAAAGAGATGAGGCAGGACTGGGTGAATGGGCAGAGGAGCACCCTCATAGAGGCAAAGGGGATGGGGGAGAGGGAGGATGAGATGGGGGGGAGGAACTTTGGTGGGGTAACTGAGAAGGGAAATATAATTTGAAATGTAAATGAATAAAATGATTTTTAAAAAAAAGTTGAAACCTGATGTGGTCACTTCACTGACAAGGTAACAGGGGCTAATGCCACCTCTCAGTGGGCGGTTGTAAGAGCACATTGTAATATGGTAATTCCATCCCATGTACCTGGCATCTTCTGTAAATGGCAATTTCCTTCTTCACCCTTTTGTTTTGCAGCTAAGTGGGCCCTCAGCTGCTGCCAGAGATGTCTAATCTTGAGACTTACAGTCTCAAAAACCTCATTAAACACAAATCTCTGTTTCTTATAGAGGAACCATCTTTAGCTTTTTGTTACAGTAACATAAGACAGACCAACACACTCTGCCTATTTCTCTTATGATTATATGTTGCATACATAACCACAAAAAGAAAAAAGGGAAGAGAAAATATAAGGGTATAGTCATTAATAGACTATAGTATATAGTCTATTAATAAAAAGAGTATAGTCATTAATAAAAGAGGTCCAGAAAATCAAATAACCCCATTAAAAATGGGGCACAAAGAATCTAAACAAAAATTCTCAACTGAGGAATACTGAAAGGCTAAGAAGCACCTGAAAAAAATGTTCAGATTGCTTTCTTATAGAACCCAAGACTATCAGCCCAGAGATGGTAACACCCACAAGGGGCCTTCCCCAATTCATCACTAATTGAGAAAAAGCCTTACAGCTGAATCTCGTGGAGGCATCTCCCCAACTGAAGGTCCTTTGTGATAACTCCAGCTTTTGTCAAGTTGACACAAAACCAGCCAGTACAGTTCCCATGGTTTCTTATGCAGTGTTATAATCCACAACATCTATAACTCTGCTCTTCAATTCCATTCCTCAGTTAGTAGTAAGCTGTTGGTCACCATACAGACTTGCCACAGGTTGGAGCTGGGCAGTGATTTGGGCAGCCAGATGTATTTCTTTCTGATCGCACAGCTCATACCCACTTTAATAATACATTGTTTTCCTAAGTAAAACTCAGCAGAGGTGCAACATCTGGTTTCTGAAGAAAAGCCAAAATAATATCCTCAAATCCCTGGTGTGATTTACAAAAGCACCAAAAAAAAGGTGGAACATTCTGACACATTGTGGAATACCAACGGACTGTGTCTACATTGGCAAGGGCTTTCTAAATGGCTCATTTAAAGCAATCAGGGAGGCTTTTATTTGGTACCACCCTAATAGCACAAATGTTTACATTTCTAAATGAAAACCCCTTTTCCCCCTTCAGCTTAAAACATTTCCAAGAAAAAGTAAATGCCTTGGTCACTGAAGGCAAAGACAATACTTTCCTTTGAACAGAAGAGATTATCAAACATTTCAGAAATATTGCAAACACTGTGATGAAAACACAAGCATATGATAGACTCTTAGCTTCAATGCAGGTATTAGAAAATGTCTTAGTAAGTGAATAAGTTCTTGTGTTCAGGCAGAACAGTGATGGTTTCAAGGCACTGAAAGGATATTTGAAAAAAAATAGTGCAAAGTTAAATTGTATGCTGATTGGGAGCATATTATCAGGATAATTGAAACCAGTTGCTTCATGTATGCATAGCTCTAAAAACTGATAAACAAACATAATTGCAACACATCCTTTTTGTCCCCAGGTAATTTTGTTTCATTGAGAAAGCAAACCTAAATTTTGAGTTTATTATGATTTAATTCATATTTATTAAGTAGCTACTATATAGTGTTGGAGGCATTGTTAATAAAACATTGTACTTGTGTTTCTTGTTGTGATAGTGTCTTACTCTAATTCATATTTTTGCCTTTTATTTATCTAATTTTTTAAAAAACAAAACAAAACTGATATGTACAGCACAGGTGGCTACCACCAGGTAATATGTTCATTGACATTATCATAACAAAAATCAGTGATCGTCTAATCAGTGGAATATAATACAGCTACATTTCCCACATAATATAAGAGCAAAAAATTTGAGACCAAAAAGATACTACTGGGAATGGGCCTACTCTTAAGTATGGTTAATATATTCAAAGAGATTCCACTGCAGTAAATAGGGACTCAGGAAGAGACCAAAACTTGGACAATATGCAGAGATTGGAGGATGTTTAGCCTCAATCCTAATTGGGATGTGTCATTCAAATTCCACCCAGATGGCTCAGGAAACTATGCAGAAGAGGAGGCAGACATATTGTAAGCACTAAGAAGGATGATTCAAACCAAAGAAATAGAATTTTCCAGACACAACAGAAATGGTGTTCATACGAGCTCACAGAGACTGTGGCCTACAGTAGTTCAAGCCTGATGGGTCCTACCACTGAGATGGAGAATTGCACATAGAATCCCATCCCAAGCCAAGAAACTATCTGCAATTGACACACACTTGCAAAGGAAATTTAGTGTTCTCAAATAGAATCTCATTGATTTTTTTTTGTATTTTTATACATTTTTAACTAAAATATAATTACTTATCCCCCCCCTTTTCCTATGTGCATAGGATTTTTTTTAAATTAATCACTTATTTGTTTACATTTGAAATGTTTTCTCCCTTCCCCGTTACCCCTCCACAACCCCTCCCCAATGCCATCCCCCCTGTACCACTTTGCAACCATGAGAGTGCTCCTCCACTCACCCACCTACTGCAACCTCATCGTTCTAGCATCTCCCCATGCTGGGGCATCAAGTCTTCACAGGACCAAGGACCTTCACTCCCATTGATATCAGATAAGGCCATTCTCTGCTACATATATACCTAGAGTCATGACTTTTTGGTTGGTGGTTTAATCCCTAGGAGTTCTTCCTACAGGGTTGCAATCCCCTTTGACTTCTTTGGTCCTTCTCCCCAGCTCTTCACTGCAGCTCCTGGTTCAGTGATAGTTGTCTGTGAATATTTTCTTTCTCTCTCTCTTTTTTTTCTTTCTTTTTAAAAATTTTTTATTAGATATTTTCTTCATTTACATTTCACATGCTATCCCCAAAGCCCCCTATACCCTCTGCCTTCCCTGCTCCCCAACCCACCCATTCCTGCTTCCTGGCCCTGGCATTCTCCTGTACTGGGGCATATGATCTTCTCAAGACCAAGGGCCTCTCCTCCCATTGATGGCCAAATAGGCCATCCATTGCTACATATGCAACTAGATACACAGCTCGGGGCGTGGGGGGGGGGGTACTGTTTAGTTCATATTATTGTTCCTCCTATAGGGTTGCAGACCCCTTTAGCTCCTTGGCAAGTCTAGTTAGGTAGACAGGATTCAGGATCATTAAGAGACATTTTCTCAAAAATTGAAGATGGAAAGTCAGTGAAGAAATACAGGTATCATCTACCTCAACAGCCGAATGCACATAGTCATCTGCATATGTACTGACACACAATGAGCACACAGATGCAACATAATACATGTAGAGATTTGAATGTTTCTTAATTGCTACATAGTAATTTCATAAAATAATTGCTATTTACATGGTTATTCTTTTTTTTATTCAATTTGCTTTGACTTTATGAACAATCTGTTGTTCATAAGATAATATATTTATTTACTCATTTATTTGAGGATAATACTATTCTGAGATATAGTACTAGAAAATAGTGAGGTAAAGAAAAAGCACTCAATGTTGGAGAGATAACTTAGCTGTTAAGAGCACTGACAGCTCTTCCAGAGGTCCTAGAGTTCAATTCCCAGCAGCCACAATATGACTCACAACCATCTGTAATGGAGTCTGATGTCCTCTTCTGGTGCATCTGAAGATAGGTACAGTGTCCTCATATTTATAAAATAAATAAATCTTTAAAAAAAAGGAAGAAAAAGAAATAACACTCAAGGCCTACACACTAGTGCTGTCATGATATGGGAAAGGAAATATATAAATAAATGAATATATAATGTGTCAGAAGATACCAAGTAGAATGTGTCAATGTTCTTTAAGTATATAGAATAAATTTTCTATGTGCATATGGTCAGAAATGACTTACTTCTGGAACTATATACATAGGGGATGGTAAGTTGAAATTATGTAAGCTAGCCAAGTTAGTATCATAATCTCTAGTGTTAAGTCTATAGAACAGGCAAAGAGGATGTAAGTTAGGCTAAAATTTCTATTCTATCTGAAGGCACAATTCCACCTCCTAAGGATACTCAATTATTTAATGTCATTAACATTAGCTTATCCTAAGTAGTAACACTATTACAAAGCCTTCAGCAATGACATGTAGAACAGTGCTTAGACAATCTGGTCATAGCAGACTTGTCTGGTTGATACAAAAATATGAGGAAATCACAGTGTGAAGTGTTAAAGGTTGCCATGATGAGGAAAGAGACATTCCTCATATAAGCCTGTTATGGAAATCTCTCTTAAGTCAGAGTACACATAGGGAACTCTTCTATGTTAGGAGGAAGTTACAGAAAAATGTTTGGATCCAGAATTTAACACAAAAAAGGCCAACTCGGTTGGAGATATGGCTCAGCACTGACTGATCTTCCAAAGGTCATGAATTCAAACCCCAGCAACCACAGGGTGGCTCACAACCATCTTTAATAAGATCTGATGCCTCTTATGGTGTGCCTAAAGACAGCTACAGTGTACTTATATATAATAAGTAAACCAAAAACAAACAAACAAACAAACAAAGCCGGGCATGGTGGTGCACGCCTTTAATCCCAGCACTCGGGAGGCAGAGGCAGGCAGATTTCTGAGTATGAGGCCAGCCTGGTCTACAAAGTGAGTTCCAGGACAGCCAGGGCTATACAGAGAAACCCTGTCTCCAAAAAACAAAAAACAAAAAAAAAAAAAAAGAAAGAAAGAAGACAACGCCAACTCAACAGGCTCTAGAAATTAATGACTCTGGCTATAGAAACATGATGGAAGAAAGGGGGCAAAGTGTATTAGTTCTAGGAGAACTAACTCAAAACTAGTAATAGCATGGGCAGACAACAGCAGGTTTTATTATTAGATAGATAGGCAGTATAGTGTGTGTGTGTTTGTGTGTCTGTGTGTGTGTATGTGTGTTGGTGTATGCATGTATGCATGTGTTTGTATGTACGTGTGTGTGCATGTATGTGTATGTGCATGTGTGTGTGAGAGTGTGTATGCATGTGTGTGTGTGTATATTAAACAAGAAGCGCAATTGATTTTAAACTATAGCATAAGTGTAGAGAACCATGAAAGACAGATAATAGTGTTTTCTTTTTTATTCTAAACTATAATGGGGAATAACAGCAATTACCTTTACTGAAACAGAAGCTTAAGGCAAAGAGATGGTTCCATGACAAGTGGGAATACAGAATGCAGATTTTGAGCTGTTTTCAGACTATCCAAGTGGAGATGCTAAGGAAAAATAAGGTACTGATGACAAGCATGACTTGGGATTCAACATGTTCATAGTGTTTAAATCCACTGACACAATCACTTGGGCTGATGCAAAAAGGAATTTAAAGTACTAAGCTATGTCATTAGGTTGAGTTTGGGAAAATGAGAATATATCACAATAAAACAGTACTAACAGTAGCAGTAACAACAAGGTCACTAAGAAAGCAAAATGGAAATGAATATCTTTATTTAATTCACAAGTGCAAGTAAGTGTGTGCCTGGAAGATTAATTCTGACTGCTTTGCCATCTGCTAAGGTATTGTTCTCAAATAAAAGAGTTTATGTCTCAACTCATTTTCCTAGGCATTCAGGGTTTACTCCTGTCTTAGAAGTTCTTAATAAGCCTCTCTGGATTAATATCTTTGAGATGATCGACAACAAATTCAGCCACCTTACCTGTTGAATTCAATTTCATAAATTATTTTATTATGGCAGCTAAATATTTTTTTCTTAATATAATTTTCTGCATTTTTTATTTTATGCCTCAAAATTGACATTGAGTATTATTTGATTTGCCTTGTATTTCTAACAAATAACAGTCAATAATTTCTTTATTCTTTGTGGACTTAACAATAATGATATTGAGAAGAAAGTGCCTTAGAATATTGTTTCAATTTATAAACAAATAGAACTAAATCAATTTTCATTAAATTTATCCATTTTCCTGTGGCTTATGACAGTGAACAATGTATTATTTCTTAGGTTAATTTTATGAAGTTTATTATTGGTTTCATTATTTTGTTTTATATTTTACAAAGTTTATGTATGAGTTTACTAATTCTAATATTTTCTTGCTAAAGATTTTTTTTTGATTTTCTATATGTATCTTCATAGTCTCTACCTGGTGGAGACAATTTGACATTACTTCTCATATTGTATGTTATTCATTCTTCTGGTTAACTGTTCTGACTGGGACTTATAATAATGTACAAAATAGTCTATAGGAGGTACCTTTGCCTTTCTTCTAATTTCAGAAAAAAGAACATTATTTTCTCATGTTTATTAATGATATTAACACTAGGCTTGTCATACCTAGCAATTCATTCATTTTTATGGGAAGTTATGGGACATGGTTTTTCTGCAGTTTTTTAATGTCACAGTTTCAATTAACAATTTCCTTGGGTTATTTCATTTTTGCATTCCAGAAGTAAATGTTAAGAATCATAGTGTAGGAGTACATTAATAGGCTGTGGTTGAATTAGTTTTTCTATGAAATAGTGGATACTTTTTTAACCTTGTTCATCAGTGGAATTTTTCTATATATACTTTGTTATAGCCTTTATCTCTTAGTTAAAGTCTGATACAGCATCATAAACTAATAGGACAAAACATAAGATCTGCATCTGGAAAATTATAAAATGCTAGTTAATGAAATTTTAGAAAATGCAAAGATGAAGGTATCCTGTGTTCCTGGTAGGAAAAGAAACATCTATGACCCAATGTAACAAACAAATTCATTCCTATGAAACATCAGTTGACATATTTCACAGAAATCAAAAATTTCTCCAGATTCATATGCAAGTAAAATATTTTTGATAGCAAAAGTAATCTTGCATGAAAGAATCATGCTTAGAGCTTTAACACCAAAAATCACAGAAAAGCAAATTACAACTACCAAAAGACATCATTTTGAACCTGTTAATATTACTAAAATAAAAATGATCAATGATAATAAGAATTGGTGAGTATGAGAAATAAATGGGATACTAATGCCCCAAAAAATAAAAGCCCACAAAACTATGATATCTTAATTCTACAGTTTTCTGCATATCCAAAGGGGGGAAAACAGTAAACTGATAAATCAGTGAAATATCTATACTTTCAGGTTTCTTGAAATACTATTTACAGTACCTGAAATGAACATGAGTCAAAAGATATGGGAGTTGTTACATATCACTGTAGCAATCATCTCTTAATATTTATACAAAATTATACTATCATATCATCTGCAAAAAGTGATATTTTGACTTCCTCTTTTCCAATTTGTATCCCCTTGATCTCCTTTTGTTGTCGAATTGCTCTGGCTAATACTTCAAGTACTATGTTGAAAAGGTAGGGAGAAAGTGGGCAGCCTTGTCTAGTCCCTGATAAGTGACCCTAAAAATTCTACCAGAGAACTCCTAAACCTGATAAACAGCTTCGGTGAAGTAGCTGGATATAAAATAAACTCAAACAAGTCAATGGCCTTTCTCTATACAAAGAATAAACAGGCTGAGAAAGAAATTAGGGAAACAACACCCTTCTCAATAGTCACAAATAATATAAAATATCTTGGCGTGACTCTAACTAAGGAGGTGAAAGATCTGTATGATAAAAACTTCAAATCTCTGAAGAAAGAAATTAAAGAAGATCTCAGAAGATGGAAAGATCTCCCATGCTCATGGATTGGCAGGATCAACATTGTAAAAATGGCTATCTTGCCAAAAGCAATCTACAGATTCAATGCAATCCCCATCAAAATTCCAACTCAATTCTTCAACGAATTGGAAGGAGCAATTTGCAAATTTGTCTGGAATAACAAAAAACCTAGGATAGCAAAAAGTCTTCTCAAGGATAAAAGAACTTCTGGCGGAATCACCATGCCAGACCTAAAGCTTTACTACAGAGCAATTGTGATAAAAACTGCATGGTACTGGTATAGAGACAGACAAGTAGACCAATGGAATAGAATTGAAGATCCAGAAATGAACCCACACACCTATGGTCACTTGATCTTCGACAAGGGAGCTAAAACCATCCAGTGGAAGAAAGACAGCATTTTCAACAATTGGTGCTGGCACAACTGGTTGTTATCATGTAGAAGAATGCGAATCGATCCATACTTATCTCCTTGTACTAAGGTCAAATCTAAGTGGATCAAGGAACTTCACATAAAACCAGAGACACTGAAACTTATAGAGGAGAAAGTGGGGAAAAGCCTTGAAGATATGGGCACAGGGGAAAAATTCCTGAACAGAACAGCAATGGCTTGTGCTGTAAGATCGAGAATCGACAAATGGGACCTAATGAAACTCCAAAGTTTCTGCAAGGCAAAAGACACCGTCAATAAGACAAAAAGACCACCAACAGATTGGGAAAGGATCTTTACCTATCCTAAATCAGATAGGGGACTAATATCCAACATATATAAAGAACTCAAGAAGGTGGACTTCAGAAAATCAAATAACCCCATTAAAAAATGGGGCTCAGAACTGAACAAAGAATTCTCACCTGAGGAATACCGAATGGCAGAGAAGCACTTGAAAAAATGTTCAACATCCTTAATCATCAGGGAAATGCAAATCAAAACAACCCTGAGATTCCACCTCACACCAGTCAGAATGGCTAAGATCAAAAATTCAGGTGACAGCAGATGCTGGCAAGGATGTGGAGAAAGAGGAACACTCCTCCATTGTTGGTGGGAGTGCAGGCTTGTACAACCACTCTGGAAATCAGTCTGGCGGTTCCTCAGAAAACTGGACATAGTACTACCGGAGGATCCAGCAATACCTCTCCTGGGCATATATCCAGAAGATGCCCCAACAGGTAAGAAGGACACATGCTCCACTATGTTCATAGCAGCCTTATTTATAATAGCCAGAAGCTGGAAAGAACCTAGATGCCCCTCAACAGAGGAATGGATACAGAAAATGTGGTACATCTACACAATGGAGTACTACTCAGCTATTAAAAAGAATGAATTTATGAAATTCCTAGCCAAATGGATGGACCTGGAGGGCATCATCCTGAGTGAGGTAACACATTCACAAAGAAACTCACACAATATGTATTCACTGATAAGTGGATATTAGCCCCAAACCTAGGATACACAAGATATAAGATATAATTTGCTAAACACATGAAACTCAAGAAGAATGAAGACTGAAGTGTGGACACTATGCCCCTCCTTAGATTTGAGAACAAAACACCCATGGAAGGAGTTACAGAGACAAAGTTTGGAGCTGAGATGAAAGGATGGACCATGTAGAGACTGCCATATCCAGGGATCCACCCCATAATCAGCATCCAAACGCTGACACCATTGCATACACTAGCAAGATTTTATTGAAAGGACGCAGATGTAGCTGTCTCTTGTGAGACTATGCCGGGGCCCAGCAAACACAGAAGTGGATGCTCACAGTCAGCTAATGGATGGATCATAGGGCTCCCAATGGAGGAGCTAGAGAAAGTAGCCAAGGAGCTAAAGGGATCTGCAACCCTATAGGTGGAACAACATTATGAGCTAACCAGTACCCCGGAGCTCTTGACTCTAGCTGCATATATATCAAAAGATGGCCTAGTCGGCCATCACTGGAAAGAGAGGCCCATTGGACTTGCAAACTTTATATGCCCCAGTACAGGGGAATACCAGGGCCAAAAAGGGGGAGTGGGTGGGCAGGGGAGTGGGGGTGGGTGGATATGGGGGACTTTTGGTATAGCATTGGAAATGTAAATGAGTTAAATACCTAATAAAAAATGGAAAAAAAATATTTATACAAAATTGTGCTCTAAAATACACACATACATGAACAATACACACACACATACACACATAGAGAGAAGAGGAGAGGAGAGGAGAGGAGAGGAGAGGAGAGGAGAGGAGAGGAGAGGAGAGGAGAGGAGAGGAGAGGAGAGGAGAGGAGAGGAGAGGAGAAAGAGAAGAGAAGAGAAGAAGAAGAAGAAGAAGAAGAAGAAGAAGAAGAAGAAGAAGAAGAAGAAGAAGAAGAAGAAGAAGAAGAAGAAGAAGAGAGAGAAGAGATCTCAAAATAACTGCCCCACGAGTGAGATGAGTAAGATACAGGACTTGAAAGTTGTGCAGAGTGTGTTTCTTAGGATTAAGATTTCATTAAATAGTGACATGTATTAACAAACAGTTGGTAAAGTCTACAAAGCTAGTGGACATCTGAATGCCACCCAAAGACAATTTATGACAAAAGCAAATATTGGATTGAATACAAAACGCTGGGCTTAAACGAAGTACAGCTGAACTCGTTGAAAATTTTAGGAAGCAATCTAGCAGATGGAAGGCAAGTGATTGTCCAGTAGAAAATTTGATGCCACCTTCATGAGAAGACACCAGTAGGAAAATATTATACTTATTGAGATTCCCTGATCAAACCACAGATAATCTTTTGATAGGTATGTCAACAGAAATAATAAGGATTTCTGTTATCAACTGCTCCATAACTAAATTTAACAGCCTGTCACGTCTTTTAGTTAAATTAATCCAATATACAGTTCCAAAAAGTCCATTTTATCCAACATGTAGAGAGTTGAAATGCCAAATCTGGACAAGCAAGGCTTATTGGACTTAAGTTGTCTATCAATAAATTCATTAAATTTGCAGGATGCCAGAAAACTTGATTTCTTATGTACATTGTGTATGTCACTATTTTCTCACAGATTTCCTTTTGAATCAATGAATGCAGTTTGATTGTTTGTAGATGTAGTTATTAATTTTTACACATCCATCTTGGAGATTTTTGCAATTTTGTCTGTTTTCCCCTTTGTTGAATGTTATTTTCTACATGGAATTAACAATCCTGCTATTACTTTTCATCATGTGCTTAGGGCAGAGTCACCATATAGAATGAGAAGACTGATTAAATTTGCTAAGATACTATAAATTTTATATATTTTTAGGGTCAATCTTAAACACTGGAAAGCAAAAAAGCTATGACTTGTTAACATTGAATTCTTATATCCACTTTCAAAAGTTGTAGTTTTAAAAGGCTATAGATTAGACACCTCTCCATTACAAAATGACAGCTTTGACTTTTGGGAATTGATTTGCTCCTGCACAGCAGCAGTGAGTTCTATAGTATTGGCAGTATAGTGATAGGTACAAAATTGCATGTGATATAGTCATTTTTATATTACTAAAATATATCACAACTCTAGAAGCCTTTGCATTCCATCTCTATACTCTAAAAGTTTCTGGCTTCACCTTGCAGTGGTATAGCAAGCTCTTGCTCTAATTGCTATGAGTGGTGATCAAGTGTTGTTTGCCCATCAATTAATTAGTAGGGACCAATTAAAGATGACACCATTAAGAGGAATAAGTAAAACCATTGATGCTAAATAGACACTTGTGAGGTTTCTTGTATCTTATCACTACTTATTGTATGCAGAGTCTGAAGGATGATGAGTCACTCAATGTAAGGAACACAAAATGTTTACAGATTAGATTATTTCAGAATATCAAAGAATTGTGGCGGGGTTTTAGTGATAAACCAACTATATTCTAGTGAATAAAAGTGCTATTACTGAAAAGATTCCCTGATTAAATGCTTATGGACCCTTTGGAAGATTGAACACATTTCAATGGAAAGCAAAATTACTGGTTTCCTGAAGAAAATATACCATTGAAAATATTTGGGGTGCATGGTCAGTGCATGGTTATTTATATTATTGAATTAATAATTCTTTTAACATTTCTTTGGGTTTCCTTTCACACTTTATTTGTATATACTGAATATGTTGATTTTTGTACAAGAATATTATAATAACAAAATATTAACATGTGATATAAAAGCACTATCATTGCCCTGTTAAAGTCCAGATTTTCCTACATATGTAATGAAGCTAAATGTAAAGACATGTTAATTGTCAGGTCTTAAAACTCACATATTAATGCTTTGTACATAATTATTGAAAGCATTACCATAACTTAAATAACATTTCTTCGTATTTGAACTTTAAGTGAATATAATTGAATTAAATAACCTTATTTTTATCAGCTATTGTTTGTCCTGGTTGGTGAGAGTTAGACATTGCTACAACACATAAGACTAAGTGAAAAATAAAAGCTTACAGATCCTATGAACATAAAAGAGCAAGCTTCTCTGAGCCTTCTACTCTATAGTATGCAGTCTCAGAGTGAAAAACATAGTCAAGAGCTGCTTATAAACATTTCAGCAGCATCAAGGAGGAACGTGACTCCTTTCTCTTTAAAACATGACTGGACAAAGTCCTTCTGTATTTCTTTTTCTTGAAGTTTGGTTCTGCCCTTGGGGCATGAGGTCAGTCATAATGTTGCAACTTTTATTATGTGTAGAATGTTCTTCTTTATGTAGTCATTGACACTTTATCCCAACGTGATTTGAGTATACACGAGTAAGTAGATAATGATAGTGATTTATTATAGTAAAAAAAAAAAAAAAAAAAAGTACATGTCTTAAATTCATCTAAAGGAAAGTCACTCCAAAGCATGCAATAATGTAGAAACATTTATGAGCTAAAATAGAAATATTGTTGTCTTCTGAACTTTCTCATAACTGCAGAAAAGTTCCACATTCTTAATTCATGAACAAATAAACAGAGGGCCACACTATTTCCTCTTTTCATCCTTTAAACACCTAGTTGAGGTATTTGAAAAGGCCAGATTAAGTTAACCTACTTTATACATGTATTAGCAATTAATTTGGCAGGTTATATAATTCATAACTCAAAACTATTCATCATGTAAATATTTTAAAACACATACAAAAATCATAAATTACATTTATTAATTCATGAGTATATAGAAGGTGTCTCTACCTTTAGTCAACTTATAAGATAGATTGGCCATATTTCCTTTAGCACAATGGTGACCTCATTAATGTCTTCTTTTATTGAGATGAAAATGTTAAATATTTTTAGGTAAAATGGACCCTGATTTATTAAACTCTTTCAGGAATAAATTAATGAATTGCACAGTTACTAGAAATGCATGTTGTTCTTCTAGAGGGCCTCTGTTCAATACACAGCATATGGGTCAATGGTATATAACTCCCTAGAACGCCAGGTGCAGAGTGTGAAACACTCTTCTTGCCTCTCTGGGCACCTTCACATATGTGCTTTCCACATGCACAATTATAACTATATATTGCTTTATATATAAAAAAAGATGATAAATATATAAATAATTTATATCAAGTTTAAATTAAATTAAAATTCTCAAAATATCAACCAAAACGAAGGTATGTTATATTGAATGTTAGAGAATAACTGTACTTAGTCGTAAGGAGTATTGACTGCTTAACAGGCCCATAATATTTCTTATCTTTCTGTATATAAATGTTGTCTTCTCAGCTCTCCTTTAGTGGCATCATAGAATATAATTGAATGATTTTTATATCTCTCATTTTAGAAGTCATATACTTATTGGACACTGTGTTTCTTCCTCAAGATAGATACAAACCCATTATAAAAATCCTGTTACTTTTTGATCAAGCACTCTGAAGGCATAGTATTTCTTGCCTAAGTTGCAATATTTTAATTTCTATGTTTTTTTTAAGAAATTCTATAAATTGCATGGCAGATGAAGGGTAGTATAAAATATGGTGTTTTCACTACATAAAAGAAGAAAAGAAATTAAGACTGCTTAAGTGGTTGTATGCTAGGCAAGCTCTAAATTTCGGCAGGTTTCTTCTCCCTGAGCAAGTGAAGATGCAAGGATGATCTGAAAGTATCATCCCTGTTTCTTTTTAGCTGCTTTTAAATAGGAATATTCCAAGATCTTATTTTATCCAAAATACAGATTACAGAAAATTGTTCCAGATATTCAACTTTGCTGGAAGTTTCAGTGCTATTTTCTATTTTTTATTATATATATATATATATATATATATATATATATATATATATATATATATATATATATATATAATACAAAAACACAAATTAAGTAGTTTTCAAAGGAGGGTAGAAAGAGAAAACAATAGAAGGGGAAAAGAAGCAGAGGAAGGAAAGGGAGGTAGGAAGGAGGAGGACAAGGAGAAGAAGGGAGAAACAAAGGAAAGGACCTCAGAGTAAGAAAGTTTGATTATGTTAGCATTCTTTGAATTATACATCTATTGCTTCCTTTCTTGTGCTAAGCCTTTCTCCCCAAAGAACTGGATCAATATTAAATTAAGCCTTTGATTTTTAAAAATCCTGGTATGAATTTAACATGTGAGAAAATTAATTTTAAAATATATATATCAAATTCTTATATCTACATTAAGACACAAAGAAAATTCAAGTGAACATTATACAGTACTTTGTCAATATAGTGTACACCTCTGATTTCTGTATTTGAAGGCTGATACTAGAAGATCATGAGTTTAAATCCAGCCAAGTTTGGTTGAATAGCAAGATTCTCTCTTTAAAAATAAATTAAATTAAAAAGACATGAAGAAAATATCTTTTAAGCTAAACAATTTTCTACTTACATTTCTCTTTTGATCTCCTTTCAGAATGCGCACTTCTTAAATGATGCATTCTCATTTTGAAAGGTAGTATGGAAAAATATTTGTATTCTGCACCACCATAAAATACTTTGCTTTAAATTATTAATTGAAAGGTGGGTCTTCTAGATTTATTGTATAATTAAATGAAAACATACTAGTCTTCAATTTTTAAACTTTAAGTTACTGATTTGAAGACAATAGCCTTTTTGTCTCTCACTGAAGGAGAGATACTGGATCCATTCCCCTCCCTCTCTCTGCCCCTATGACAATTTAGCCTTGACCTTGGCTGACTCATTTAGAGAATAAACATAACTGAACAGTGTTCTCATTTGATGAAAAGCAGAAGTATGTGATATAGTTTAAAAGGGATGAGAAAGGATGAGAGTTGACATTTTTTTTACAGAATAATTATGATTAATAAAACCAGAACCTCTAACCTTGCGTGCACTGCACTCTCTGGACAGAGTCAAAGTTAGTAGCTATGATCTTCATTGTAAATTTATTGTCTATTATCAGAAATGTAGCAGATGCTTTCAACACTATTTCATCTCCATATGAGGATATTCTTCTCCTTATCCAATAGCACATTTTGAAAGGGAAAAATAAAAGAGGAATTAATGCTTAAATTTGATGTTCAGTTTCAAGCTACCTAGTTGCAAAATTAGTCAAATGCTGAAGGTAGGTCATGAGTTGATGTTCACAAGCACATAGCAGACAGGGCAACAAAACATTCATAGGAAGATTGTTTCTTGAATCTTAAAACCCCATTATGAACCTGGCTGTGTTTGGATGACAGAACTGAGGTGCAAGTTAGGATAGAGGACATTCTTCAATGTTCTTCTGTTCTTCCACTTAGAAATATAGACATAAGGGGCCCCCCTTTTGTTATCAAATCATGTTGAAACTCCATCTTAGATGAAAGTAGTTGGCCAATGGAAGGAACAGGCTCATATTAGCCCTTGAATTATTCTGTAACCCTAGATGCTGTCAGGGAAAGTATTGCCATGTGTTTGGATGAAACTTTTCTATCAGTTCTCTTAGGTGTTTGCATATGGCTTCTGTTTTTTTTTTTTTTGTTGTTGTTTTGTTTTTTTTACTATTGCTATTGTGATCTTATTCTTTCAGTTATTTTCATGGGCAGCTAACTTTCTATGTAGATCATCCTTGTATCCTGTAAGACAAAACAAAAGACCCTCCACACTTCTGCTTTGGTTCTCAATATTTCTCCTTAATTTGGAGTAACAATCTCATCATCTAATCCAAAGGATACATTATGGGTACTTTTTTGTCAGCAGTCTTATATTAAGTGTGTGTTTGTAGTGTTTGTATGGTATGTGTATGTGTGTATATGCATAATGTGTGTGTGTGTGTGTGTGTGTGTGTGTGTGTGTGTGTGTGTGTATTTGTGTACATCTCTGTTTACTCACTGGACATAATGAAAGTTAGTAGTTATGAAATCTATAAATTTATTGTCTATTAAGAGAAATGTAGCACCATTTCATGTGTGTGTGTGTGTTTATGGTGTGTGTTTGTACCTGTGTGGTATGTGTCAGTGTCCATGAATGTGTATGTATGTGTGATGTGAGTATAGATGTGTAAGTGTGGAGTGTGTGTGCATGGTTGTATGTGCATAATGTGTTTATGTGTTTAATGTGTGTGTGTGTGTGTGTGTGTGTGTGTGTGTGTGTATTTGTGTGTGTGTGTGTGTGTGTGTGTGGTTTGAAATTCGAAATGTATGATGGTAAGGAACTAAATTGTTTTAGTTGTATTATAGGAGTTCTTTGGATCCCAGGAATAAAGGAAAATCAAATGAGGTTATGAGTCTAGGAGAAGCAAAAAAGCTAAACAATAAATGTGATCTCAGCTAGAGACTGCTTTTCTATGTTAAACTTGGTTATATAAACTATTCAAGTTCATTTCACCTGGACATTAGATGGGATAAGGGGTTTCCCAGAGTGGAGGACTGGGAAAGGACATAACATTTGAAATGTAAATAAAGAAAATATCCAATTAAAAAAAGAGTAAAGAAAACTTTTCCAGAAAATACATCATTAGATTCAAGGACAATTTCTTGTACATTGCAAGGGTTTTGTCATTGTAGGATGAAGAGAATGGCTAAATAAAACAGGAAAGGCTGTGCTTCTGTGTTGCTTCAATCACAAAAGAGATGGTAGTTTGAATTTAGTTATTGATTACTGAAATTTGATCAGTCTTGCTCTTGGGGAACAAAAAAAAAAACAAAAAACAAAACAAAAAAAAACACTATATGACTGAAGGATATATACAGGAGATGGACTGACTTGAAATTGGCCAACATTCCCAGTAGGTGACAGACAGAGATGCATAAATAGTGGAGCAGATATGGGAAAGACATGAACTCCATGAAATGCCTTCAGGCAAGCTTCTGGGAGACAGTGACACAAAGACTGTGTCTTGTCATAGAGCTGAAGAAAATGCATAGATACATAAGATTAATTCTCTTGATGCAAAGACCTCCAAGTAGTTTGAACGTCTGTGTGAGATAAAAGATTACATTTAGAGGTATATAAAAGCATTGGAGAAGACCTTAAATGTGTTTTTGAGAATACTATATTTTGCCTTGTATGCAATGATGAACTCTGGGGAAGTTTAAAGCAGAGAGTTGAATGTAGGGAGAGGTATTAATTCTCTAATTGGTTCTTGAGTGTTTCAATAAATGAGGAGGAAGCCAATTGCTGGGCAAAGGGAAAAAGTTGGGACTTCTGGTCTCCAGAAGGAAGAGAGGCAGAAGTAGAGCAGGCTGTGAAGCAGAGGAAGCAGGAGATATGTAAGTCTCAGGGCACTGATAGTTAGTAGCCTCCACCAGGATGAGGCTAAGGAGGATGGGGCAGGATATTCTTCACCTTGCCATTGAGTTACCTGGCTAGATTTAAAATATTAGGGTTCGATAAAATCTTGCTAGTGTATGCAATGGTGTCAGCGTTTGGAAGCTGATTATGGGGTGGATCCCTGGATATGGCAGTCTCTAGATGGTCCATCCTTTCGTCTCAGCTCCAAACTTTGTCTCTGTAACTCCTTCCATGGGTATTTTGTTGCCAATTCTAAGGAGAGGCATAGTGTCCACACTTCAGTCTTCATTCTTCTTGAGTTTCATGTGTTTAGCTGTCTCTTGTGAGACTATGCCGGGGCCTAGCAAACACAGAAGTGGATGCTCACAGTCAGCTATTGGATGGATCACAGGGCTCCCAATGGAGGAGCTAGAGAAAGTACCCAAGGAGCTAAAGGGATCTGCAACCCTATAGGAGGAACAACATTATGAACTAACCAGTACCCCGGAGCTCTTGACTCTAGCTGCATATGTATCAAAAGATGGCCTAGTCGGCCATCACTGGAAAGAGAGGCCCATTGGACACTCAAACTGAATATGCCCCAGTACAGGGGAACGCCAGGGCCAAAAAAATGGGAATGAGTGGGTAGGGAAGTGGGGGGGGGTTTGGGGGACTTTTGGGATAGCATTGGAAATGTAATTGAGGAAAATATGTAATAAAAATATTAAAAATTAAAATAAAATAATTGTAAAAAAATATTAGGGTTGTCTGGTGTATTTCATCTGCGGATACAAAGGTGGGTAGGAGAAAGGGCACAGCCTGGGTGATCATTGACAGCTTGTGGACCTCGCTGAGAGAGGTTGAGGGAGCTCAGGTAGAACTCTTGAGAAAGAGCCAGTGTGTTTTTAAAATTACACTCTACAGTTGGCGTTGTGGGGGGGATTTTGCTATTGTTTTGTTTTTGAGAATACACCAGGAACTCAGTCATTTGCTCCTTAGTTTTTACTACTAAGTTCATTTATATATACAACGTATATCTAATAACTCACTGTCCAAAGAGTTTTTCAAATTTGCCCATTCCAATTTGTTTTCAGATCCAATTCATTATGATTCAGAGCTAGGTTTCATGCTGCATCTAGATAGAAGGTGGCAGAAATCCTCAAGATGGTTTGCCACCATTGCAGAGAGATTTGCATCATTGATCAATGGATTTTCCACCTCTGGTTTCATCTGGGAGAGCCACAGATGTTTGAAAGGTGTTCTCTAGATGCGACAGTAAAGTTTATGAGCATAACATGTTAGCATTTGCTCTTGCTAAATGAAGCCAACTGGTCCAGATATACATCACACCTTATACTACTTAGTCCCTGGATTTGGTGAATAATCAAATTCACTTTGTTTTACATCTCAGGGAACCATCTGTTCAAATTAGCTCTAACGTAAACAGCTCTTGAAATCTCTTTGAAAAACAAAATACCAACAAGTACATTCTCACCAGTTTTATTTTTATTGTGGCTTCTTAACAAATTCATTCTTTCTTGATTATTTGGGCTAAGGCTAACATAAAGAGCTAGCTAATCTCTCACCCCTTGTGCTGCACATCTGTAGGATAATTTGGATTAGCAAAGTCCAAGTAAAATTGAGAGCAAATCTGAGTTACAGTGGTATCTAAAGATTACATAGCAATTACATGAAGCAAGGCAGTTTTAATTAGAGAATATTGAAGAAAGTAAGCAATTTCATCTGAAATAGTTTAATATAATCATTACAGTTCAAAATATAAGCTAATATGACTTGCAAGATGGTTCGTTGAGCAAAGGTCATAGTTACGAAACGATCTGAGCTGAATCTCTAGAACATATGAGGGAAGTTGGCAACTGATTTTATCAAGTTGTTATCTGACTTCTAAAGTTACATTGTCATATGAATATTTCCATCCCCTTCAATATATATATATATATATATATATATATATATATATATATATATATATATATATGTGTGTGTGTGTGTGTGTGTGTGTGTGTGTGTGTGTGTGTGTGTAGGTTTAAAATTAAACATTTAAAATTTAGGGAACCAGTGACATGAATGAGTAGTTGGAAATGCTTTCAAAGTACACCTGACAATGTAGGTTCAATCCTGAGAAGCTATGTGTAGAAAGCATATGTGGAGGAACATCTCTGTAATCCCTGCACTCTAACATGGAGAAGTGAAGTAGGAAACACGAAAATGAATCCCCATAACCTAGAGGGTTAGCTATCAACCTCAGGGTACACATCATAGCAGAAACATGGCAAGCAGCTACAACCACATATGCTAGAACTGAGTCCCCTGGGTTGTCTTCTAATGGCTCATGGTGCTTTGACAAGTACCTTTCCACACTTCCATTCTGTCTCTCTCTCCTATCTCTCAAATCTAACAAGTACAAACACAAATAAATAAAATTTCAAAAATAATTTTCAGTCGGAATTAATTCTTTTGTTCATAAAAATTATATGCACAAACATGTGTCAGGCATGTGTAGTAGAAAGTTATTAACATGCTCTTATATTTATGTAATACCTTTGCTCCAAAACGATGGCTTCAGGCCATCTATTGTGTATTTGGATAAGCAAAATTTTATTAGCTGTGCTTTCAGGGCCTGGAGATCCAGTAAATTTTTACATGCAATAACTGCAGACATCTACCCCCCAACCACAGTATTTCTGGAGTCAATAGTGAGACATTTTTCCCTTGTGAAAGGCAATTTAAGTACTCAAAACCATTTATATCATGCAGGAAGAGAATGTTCCCTAGTCAGAAGCCAGTGTTCACTAGGGGCTAGAGTTAAACCTGTGTTGTAGATTTGTCTTGAATATTAAGCTCTTGATGGGCAAAGTAAGGTAATTTGAAATGCCATGTAGAAGATAAGAAATTGCAAAGTATCAACAAAATCATTGACATTACTGTTCTTGATAATTATATAGAAGGCCTTTAGGCTATTTAGGTTCACCATAGGGGAGGAAAAACTGTTATTCTCCTCTCTCAGTTAAACATTCATAGCTCTCATGAAGGTAAGTTAATTAAACTCCTCCAGAGTAAATACTGAAGAAAATCCCTGGAAAGTCAGGACCAACAAGCCTGCCATACATATCTGTAAACAGCAAGAGACTCAGTCTCTGATACAGTGGAAAGCAAGGACAGACACCTTGCAGTTATCCTCTGATCTGCACATGCACCTTATGCTTGTACTCCACAGTCACAGACATGAAGACACAAACAAACATCCTCAAAGTCATCAAAGTCACACACACATGACAAACACAGAGAGACACAGGGATATTGAGAGAGCTAAGGAGAGAGAGAGAGAGAGAGAGAGAGAGAGAGAGAGAGAGAGAGAGAAGGGGAGAGAAAGAACAAGACAGAGACAGAGAGAACAAAGAAAGTTTGAACTATAGCTACACATGGCAGGACTAAGTTATCCGAACTTATACCTTAATATGGGCCTATAGGATTGTAAAACCTTGCACAGGTAATGTCGGGAAATATGACAAAAACATATGTTGCAGAACATAGCAATCATAAAAAGTCAGTCCAATCCAAAGCTCAACGACTCATTGTTTGCAAATTGTTGTACCCTCTCTAACTCTACTATGTACATACCTCTCCTTTGTTTATCAATAATTGGGTTGACTATATTCATTCAAGGCAAATTTCCTCATATTTAACATGCTTCATGTTTTATTTATTTATTTATTTTTTGCTTTAAAAACTGGGCAAGATAAAAATTGGAAAGTAATTCAGAGAAATAAAATTATACCAGATTACCAAAGAGCAGCAGTATGGCACTTATCCTTCTTTCTCATTCTTCTTATGGGTCTAAATTGAATCTTTTGATCCCCACTTTGATTTTATTGTTTGTGTTTGAACCCACCCAAAACCTTTCAGATTGACAAGGAAGAGGAGTGTTAAGCCCTGTGGTTTCTAGTGCTATTGATTCATTTCAGCAAAATGTTCAATAAAAATGAGAAAACTACTTACAAAATTATGTGACTCATCTGCAATGAGTAAATAAAAATGAATAATTGAAGATATGATGTTTCTTCTGACGAGCCACTAATGATGGGTGTCAGAGCCTACTCTGATCAGTATATCACTAAGATGTCGTAACAATATACGTTTTGTAGGCTTGAAAGTAATAATGAAAAACTTAGCTTTTAAATTTAGCTAAAAAATAACAACCATCTAGAAGAGAGTAATGATTTGATTTATTGACGGCTATTAAGTGAGATTTATGATTCTGACTTTTTTGTCTTATAAAATTAATACCTTAAAAAGAAACTATTAGTAATAAATAAAACTTCTCCACCAAAAGCAATCCTAAGGAGTGATATTTTTTTAATTGCCCTTAGTTGGAACGTTTGATAATGAGACCTATGAATAACCTAAGCTGCCCTTATCTTGTTCAAATAAAGGTTGTTTCCATTTTTATTGATGGAAACTATTGTCATTTTATTATTGTGCTATTACTTGTACATCTTTGCATCTGAAAAAAAAACTTTTTTTTAGTCATCAATATAATCTGTTATGTAAATGCAGTGTATGAGCTACACACATGACTATTGAACATTAAAATGTGTGTAGGCTGTCTACACAACTCAATGTTTATCTTCGTTTAATTTTAACTGAATTCTGCATAAAGCCCAACATGTGGCTAGTGTCTACCTTTTTGGAAATTTGAACTCTAAAGTAGGAATTTCAATTTTTATACAGGCAGTATCACTAAAGTGATAACTTAAGCTTTAGCATAGACATGGAGGGCAAAGGAGAGTTAATCTTTCTGTCAGAGTTGGCCTTCTCTATACCAAGGATTAATTGATGCATTTTGAAATAAGGAATGACAAGTTTCCCTTTTATGTGTAGATTTAGAGTGAAGAACTTAACTGCCTAGGGAGGGTGTTGAGTTTTCTTACTGTGACAAATTAATAACATGTTTTGAAGATGATTTAAAGGAGTAGGATTGACAGGCACTGCTTGAGTTTGAGGGGAAAAATCATATAACTCTGCCCATTATTTTGGAATGTAGGATGGGGAGATTTATGGATAGACATTTGGCATTTGCCCATAGAGATGATCCTATCCCCCAGCAGTTAGGGAAGTTATTTCTTCCTACTCATCTTATACTCTCCTGACTGTGCATAATTAACATCTCCTGGGATGGAGGAGGATTTTTAAGAATATGCTTGAAGGAATTTAAAGAACATGGTTTAGTTTTCTTTCTGTCCTTGGACAAGTTGTTCTTAGAAAAGAGGAACATAAACTGGGGAGAAACACATGCCCTTGTTCATTCTGCTCTAGTTAGGCTGTGTGTTAGTCCCCGCCCTGCTCTCCTCCATGTGGATATCCCTCTATATGGTGTTGAGGGAACTCACCCCATAGTTACTTCAATAACATTGCATCCCTCCAGAGGTTGATGATCTTTTAATTTACCAAGTTCTTAAGGTACCTTATTGTGTTAGAAGTCAGTGAATGCTCACTGAAATGTACATAGGAGTTAAATAACTTGAATTCTGTCTATGTGTCTTTCTTTCTTTCTTTCTTTCTTTCTTTCTTTCTTTCTTTCTTTCTTTCTCTCTCTCTTCTTCTTCTTCTTCTTCTTCTTCTTTTTCCTTCTTCTTCTTCTTTTTCCTTCTTCTTCTTCTTCTTCTTCTTCTTCTTCTTCTTCTTCTTCTTCTTCTTCTTCTTCTTCTTTTTCCTTCTTCTTCTTCTTCTTCTTCTTCTTCTTCTTCTTCTTCTTCTTCTTCTTCTTCTTCTTCTTCTTCTTTTTCCTTCTTCTTCTTCTTCTTCTTCTTCTTCTTCTTCTTCTTCTTCTTCTTCTTCTTCTTCTTCTTCTTCTTCTTCTTCTTCTTCTTCTTTTTCTTTCTAATAACAGTGAGCTTCCAGATTAGCACACACTGGATAAATGTTGACTTGAATATATTATATCCACTCCTTAAATTACAGTGCTTTGCTCTCTGTGTCCCAACATTATAATGAAAATACAGGAAGCAACATAAGTTAAACAATTTCTACATAGGACACGTTTTCAAAATCAATAGCACTTCAATTGCCAAGCAGATTCTTTAAACATTAATGAAGAATGGATTAGTTGCTACAATGGAAGAAATTAAGCCTCTATCAACAGTAACTTCAGGGCCTTTACAATATTTCTTAGAAACTTTTTATCCTTTATAACATTGCCTGGTTCCTCATTGTTCCACATTTAAAAGTGAGGCATTTAAATAATTTCAAAGGAAAAGTCTCTCTTTTCATTACCGGATACTTTTATTCAATACAGTGGAAATTTGCAGACATTTCCTTGGACACTTTCTTTCAATAGAGATTATTTACAAGGAAATTAAATTGCATGTTGAGTGACAGGAAGGTCAGTGACGCTCTGTCGCCCTGATTTCATCTGCCATTGTCCTAAGAGTACTTAAACTTTGCCCACAAATACAATGGACATGAACACACTGCACACAGTGAAACAATTCTTTAGAGAACCCGGTCTGGACACACAATCTTAAAATGTGTTTAGTAGTGTAAAGAAAAGTAGCCCAAACTTCTGGTAGGAGTGTGATGCTCTTTAAAAAAAATGGATATATATATAATTTGTGTCTGCCAATGTTCAGATAACTTTAAAAATATATCTGAGCAGGCTTTTCTCTGTGTCTCTATCTGTGTCTCTGTCTCTGTGTCTCTGTCTCTGTGTCTCTGTCTGTCTCTTTCTCTGTCTCTGTTTCTCTTTTTCTCTCTCTCCCTTGCTCTTAGCTCTTACATACACACACACACACACACACACACACATACACACGTGATCTCTTGATCCAATGTGAAAATAGGATTTAAATGACAGATATATTGAAAGTGGGATTACATTGAAGAAGTTAATCTAAACTTTTTTTCTATATCTGGATTCTAGGTTGGACATGACAGCTTTAGACCCACTATCGTGGCTTTCCTCTTCTTTTTTTGAAAAATTATTTATTCATTTGTTTATTTTAAACTCCAGAATTTATCCGACTGCTCCGCTCACATACCCCTCCACCCCCTGTCTCCACGTGGATGCCCCCACCCCCCACCACACCTGACCTCTATACTCCCTGAAATCTCCAATCTCTTGAGAGTTAGGTGCATCATCTCTGAATGAACACAGATCTGGAAGTCCTCTACTATATGTGTGTTGGGGGCCTTATATCAGCTGGTGTATGCTGCCTGTTTGGTGGTCCAGTGTTTGAGAGATCTCTGGGGTCCAGATTAGTTGAGACTGCTGGTCCTCCTACAGGGTCACTCTCTTCCTCAGCTTCTCTCAGTCTTTTCCTAATTCAACAACAGGGGTCAGTTGCCTCTGTCCATTGGTTAGGCACAACAAACTGCCTCTGATTCGTTCAGCTGCTTGTTGGGTCTTCCTGACTGCAGTCATGATAGGTCCCTTTTTTGAACTCTCCATAGCCTGAGTGTCAGGCCTTGAGGCCTCCCCTTGAGCTGGATCCCACTGTGGGCCTGCCACTTGACCTTCTTTTCCTCAGGCTCCTCTCCACTTCCATCCCTGTAACTCTTTCAGACAGGAAAAATATGGGTCAGTGTTGTGACTGTGGAATACCCCCTCCCTCATTTGATGCCCTGTCTTCCTTCTGGAAGTAGGTTCTATAGGCTCCCTCTCCCTATTGTTGGGCATTTCATCTAAGGTCCCTCCTTTTGAGTCCTAAGAGTCCCTTACCTCCAAGGTCTCTAGTGCATTCTAGAGGGTTACCCCCAACCTCCATCCTTTTGAGGTTGCCTGTTTCCATTCTGTCTGCTGGCCCTTAGGGCTTCAGTCCTTTTCCCTCACCCAATACCAGATCTGGTTCCTCACTCCCCCTCTCCCTTCCTGCCAACCCTCTTGTCCACTTTCTCTTCCAGGTCCCTCCCTCCATCCTTATAATAGGAATAGGCTTTCCTAGTCTTATATTCAAATTGTTTTAAAATTAGTTTATACTGCATACGTATAGTCATTTTTTATTAAATGATACACTGTCACACATAACATTTACATCACATTTGTTTTTATAAGTCACCTGAAAATGGTTTAAAGCTTTCACAAAAATATGTATTGGGTATGTGAAAATATTATGTAATGTCCTACTGGTACTTAAATTAGCTTAGCTGTTGTCAACAGAGAGTACTGGAGTCAGCCCTATGTAGATGATGACTGATGGTGCCATGGTTATATTCAGTTATGCAAACTAGATCCCAAAATTATCAAGCGCTGCATCAACTGGTTCATTCCAGAGGAAAACATCATGCACACGTTAGGACAGCATGAGCTTTATAGGGTTAGATATTCTTAGGAACATCAATAATATGGTTAGACAGAATAAGGCATCAAAAGGATCATTGTTGGAAGGAGCGCTACACATAATACACCTCACCATCGCTGGACAACTCAGGTAATATTATATTCAATATCCCACTTCTTTCATGATAAAGTTGTTGCACTGAGCAGGGATGGCCAGTCTCATTAATCAATGAAATAATGGCAAGTACTTCCTTTTAATTAGAACAAATTAGAGGTAAATATCAGTTACAATGCCATGCTTGAATGCACTAAGAAATCATTTTCATGCTGGGCGTGGTGGCACACGCCTTTAATCCCAGCACTCGGGAGGCAGAGACAGACAGATTTCTGAGTTCGAGGCCAGCCTGGTCTACAGAGTGAATTCCAGCACAGCCAGGACTACACAGAGAAACCCTGTCTCTAAAAACCAAAAAAAAAAAAAGAAGAAAAAAAAGAAAAAGTCATTTTCACATAAATAAATATATTTTCACTCCATTTCCAATATTTGGGATGCACAAAATAATTTTAGGTTAGTTAGAATTATTTATAGAGTCTAGCTGCTTTAGGAATTAAATTTATCTCTTTTAATTTCAGTGGAAAAAATGAATTGGGGAAAAAACTCTCTAATGAAAATTTTCCAATAAACATTAATGCATTAGTCAGAGTTCTCTAAAGGAACTGAACTTATGGGTAGTCTCTACATAGTAATGGAATTTGTTGATAATTTACAAACTGTAGTCCAACTACCCACAATGGTCAGCAGCAGCTGTGAATGGAAGTCCAAGGATATAGCAGTTGCTCAGTCCCATAAAGCAAGCAGGCGAAGCAGAGAGAGAGAGAGAGAGAGAGAGAGAGAGAGAGAGAGAGAGAGAGAGAGAGAGAGAAGGTGTGGCCAGATTAAAGATGTGTGTCACCACACCTTGATCTGGGACTTGCTTTGTCCCAGATGACCTTGATCTCAAAGGTCTCCCTGTCTTAATCTTCTGGGATTCATAGCCACTATGTCTCAACATCTCCATGCCAAGATCCATGTCAGAAACTTGCATATCTCAGCTTCCAGATCAGGATTACAGTTGAGCCTTCCAATTCTGGATTGTAGTTCATCCCAGATATAGTCAAGCTGACAACCAGGAAAAGCTACTACAATTACTATATACTTTATTAGGAAATATTTCACCATATTTCAAAATAATAGTTAAACCTATTAATGCTTTCATTTAAAGATGTCATTTTAAATTTTGTCATCACAAAAATGAGCAAAATTCTAAAACTATTAATCATAGTTACATATCTGATAATATAACTTTTTAAATATTAATTTTAAACATGATTCTTTAAAACTCTTTATCTTGATTTATTTTAATTTTAAAATTAATGTCATATATATATATATAAGCAGAAAACCAAATTCACATTTCCAATTCAAGTATCCAATACACAGTTTGAGTAAAGGTTTAATCGTTTTTTATTTCAAGTAAGACTATGAATGCTTGTCCCTGTGACATTCATTATGAACCTTAATCAGTTGACAGTTGCTTGACATATGTTTGTTCAACTAGTGTGTGTGTGTGTGTGTGTGTGTGTGTGTAAACTCACTGACAATTTTGATTCTCTAAGGAAATATCTAATATCATAGTTTTTTTCTGGAATAATACCTCTGTAATACTCAGGTAGTTAGATACAAACTGAAAGCACTTTTTCCAAATAATTTTATATTGCAGCATTATATATGTCTTAATGTTTGATAAAGCTCACTAATCTTAAATGTTCTTTTAGCTTTCAGGAAAAATGAAGGAAGTATTTAAAAGTTTGCACGTATCTCAATGAGTGCCTTTATTTAATCACAGGATTGTTTCTTTTCACAGAGATTTTAGCTTCTAGAACTGTACTTTGGTTGTTCACTGAAAAGTACCACAGTAATATCTAGAAAGTATAAAATTATACAAGGTGAGTATTAAGAAACAGTATCAAAGAGCAGCCCTGCTGTCTACTCTGTAGTCACACTCTTAGATCAACCTAAAGAATGCTACAAATGGAACAGGTCTGCATTTGAAAGTAGATCAAAGTATTTTGTATTAATTAAAGACAACACAGTTCTCATTTATTTTTAAACAACAGAGTGAACAGTCTTCTTTAAAAGACAAAGTTACCTTTAAAAGGAAGACATGTAGTATAATAGAAAAGAAACAACAACTTCTTTTGTCTTGTCATTTACAGGCAAATTTTAGTTTAAAGATTAAAAGGGAGCCAAGTTGACAGAGCACATCTGTGAGCACATCTGCCTTTCACTCCATTTATATGTAAATATTGCTACTGTCCTCATTTTATTGTGTGTCGTTTGCCTCCTCCCAGTCCAACAGAAGTTATGACACAATAAAACATACTTTATTGTTTCAAATTTAGAATTATTTTTAACTAAGATAAACTAAAGGAGGAAAAAAAACCCACATTTGTCAGATTTTAAACTAAAATATTGTATGTGTCACCCTCAGAGCACTAGGAAGGGCTGCCTCCTCTCACCTTTCACACACTTGCATGCTATGTTTTGGTGGTAAAAGTCATTAACTTTTCTCATGTTGTTAAAATGACCATTGACAAAATATAATTTCCATTGACATAAATTATGAGTTATGAAAGTGATTGAACTATTAGTGTCATAGCTTTCTCTGGGAGTATCTGAAAATCTCAGAAAGTCTTTTATCCTGAAGAAAATCTAGCTTTTGGAAAATATTGCATTTCAGCATGAATTAACATATCTTGAAAAGTTACATAAGGTCATGTGAGTGAAAGTTTTCTTTCTCCTTAGTCAATCTTTACCTAACAACATTTATACTGAATTTAAGTTACACCAACATTAATAGTTTCTACAGTAGGCTTATTATACATCTTGTGTGACTACAGGCTTTTTTATACTATAATTTTGCTGTCTTTTCTGTTGCTTTTTCAATCCTGAGTACCCTAGCTTTGATGCAGTAAAATTCTAGTACATATACCATGTTTACTCCTGTGAACTAACTGAAGTATCTAAGCGGATTATAAAGGTATTGATAATTTTATAATACCCACTATCAGTGAACATATAACAAATAGTATTTATTGTTAAAGTCCTTTATTATTTTATTTTGTTATCAATATTATATACTTGTTATTAGTTGAAGTCATATGTAATACAACTTATTGTTTAGCAGTTACTAGCTGATAGCCTGGTAGTTTTATGTCAATTTGACATAGGATAGTGTTTTCTGATAGGAGAGTACCTTATGTGAGAAAGTGCCTCCATATGATTGTGCTAGAGACCATTTTCTTAATTAGTGATTGATAGGGGAGGACCCAGTCCATTGTGGGTGGTGTCATAGCTGAATTGGTGTCCTTCTTTTCTATAAGTATTTAGTCTGAGCAAGTCACTTTGAGCAAGCAGCATCCTTCCTGGTGTCTGCATAACCTCCTGCTGCCAGGTTCCTGCTTGCTTGTTTTTCTATCTGACTCTTCAGTGATAGACTAGGACCCAGATGTGTAAAACAAATAAACTCATTTCATCCCTACTTGCTTTTTGTCCATGGTGATTCATCACAGCAATAGAAACCCAAAGTTAGACAAGTTTATAACTTCTTTTAAAATTGTTTACATATGATTTTTTTAATTTTATGGATGTTTTGCCTAAATGTATGTGTGTGCACTACAGTGGAATTGGAGTTATACACATATGAGAGCCACCATATGGGTGCTGGGAATTGAACCTTAAACTTTCAGAGATTAGACAGTGCTCTTAATCACTGAGCCATATCTCCAGCCTCTCTGCTTCTTATATTTATGTGTTGCAGGAACCTCATCCATGTTACTAGTCATGGTAGTGTTATTGTGATTGCTAAGGACTTATTATAAGCAGAATGATTAATAAGCATCCCATTTACAGAGAATGGGCAGTGGCCTTATACTTACCAGCACTATCACTACCTTTACAATCAGCATATCCTTAATGAAATATAACTTTATAAAATACAGAGTGCAACTTTGGACATATACTACTGACATAATTAAACGATGAAAATAATTTTGGTGCAAATATATTTAAAATTGTGGTTTAATTTTACTGTCCTTCTCTGCTTGATTCTGTTCTCTAACCTGCTTGGAAAACATTCAGTATTCACATGTATCCAAATACATTTCTAGAATTATATAAACTTCACCTCAAATTTCTTGAACATTCTATTCAGGAAAATATAAACTAGACACTCTGAGTTGTCAGAGGATAAGTGTTCTGTGGAGAGACATGAACAGCAGCTTTTATCTTTGTTTTAATATTTTATTTATTTGCATACAAGTGAGCACATACCATGCATGTCCTTTTGGGTCTGGGTTACCTTACTGGGGTTGATGATTTTCTACGTCTATACATTTGCCTGCAAAATTTGTTTTTAATAGCTGAATACTATTCTGTTGTCTAAATGAACCATATTTTCTAGATCCATTCCTCTATTGAAGGACATCTGGATTCTTTCTAGCTTCTGCATATTACAAATAAGCCTGCTATGAATGTAATGGGGCTCACATCCTTGAAGTATGGTGGAGCATCTTTTGGGTATATGCCCAAGAATAATATAGCTTGATCTTCAGGTAGAACTATTTGTGGGAATAAAATCTATATGCTTGACATATCATTGGCTAGGATGATTGGATAAATCAGTAAAGTCATTATCACACAGACATGAAGACATGAGTTTGAATCTATGGTTCTGGTATAAAAGTCAGACAGTGAAACATAAGTTTATAACTCTAGTGTTTTGTGCAATGGAGAATGAGATGGATCTGAAGGATGGTTATCAACTCTGAAAAATAATATGGAAACCAATAGAGACAATCTCAACCTGTTTCCTCCAGACACACCCATGAAAGATCACTCACTTGTTACCTTCAAAACAATATACTGAAAAAAGAAACATGATTCCAAAAATTTTATTCATAGAACATTTTCTTTCATTTTAAATATATATATATCAATTCTTTGTTTTCCCCTCAACTAAATTAGTACAACTAATTAACAGTATTTATCATTAAGTTTCTTTTGTTCCATAGAATATATGGAATGTTGCCTTAATTCATACTTTAACAATGTTCTAGAACTTGTCTTGAGCAACTGTATATATGTGTAAATTTAATATAGTATATATTCATTAATTTATATATATGCATGCACACACACATATATATGTATATATATATATATGAAATGTATGTGTATATGTCTAAATGTGGGCTATATGCTCTTGTGTGTGACAAATGAACCATGCCAAAAATGGAATCTGACATAATTATTCTCAATACTTCCTCTCAAGGTTTTACTCATTCCCATTTTAAAGAAGGCAATTACTTTCTTGCAATGTCCTAGCGCGTTTAAGTTCAAATACAGTGCCATATTGGCATTTCTATCTATCCCTGTTTTTTAAATAAAAAATAAAGTAGATAAGCATGTTTTAGGCAGATAATGTTGGTCATGCTGTAAGCATCCACCAGTGACAGACTTGGGCGGATCATAAAATTACTCACATACTTTTCAGTTTTCTGAAAAGTGGGGAACTTGCATTCCTTTGTACCCTCCTGTCATTATCAGGCACTTCAAGCTTAAAAGACTGCTACACATGCATTTGCTGAATAAAACATCTGATCATCTGTCTTCTATACACAAAGCCCTTAAGAAATTTATTTGGTGGAAAATGCCCTAAATGAATTCAGGAACTCCAGTATGAAGGAAAGATGTGATCAAGAAATGAAACTATGCTTGAATGGCTTTTCTAAAGCTTCCTGGGCTTTTCCATTTATGCGCCATGTAAGACTTTACTACAGTGTTCAAAATTAAACCACATTAAAGCAATCAAAGTCTTCTCAGACTTAACTCTGTAATAATGATGATTGAGGCTTAAAGGTGCATCTGGTTTGCATTAAGACTATGCCCTTGAAAATTACTTAGAGTAAAATTAAAAGAAAAAAAACTTTTAAAATTTGTTTGCATTATAGAATATTAATACAGGAAGTGATCAGGTGGGAAGGGGGACATTTTAAAAATGGCTGTAGGATTTTTTTCCTCCTTTTAAATTTTGACCCTTTGAACACAGCAATGTCAAAAATGACAGACGTTTGACAAACTTGTTTATATGAACCCAATATTTGCCAAATTTATTTCCCATATGCTAGCACATTTCTCCCATATTTTGCTTCTGGCTCTTCAGGAAGCAAAATCACATAAAGCCTTTCTCCCCACTCACATCCCACCACGTCCTCTTCATTCACTCAAAATTCAAAGTTGTTTTTTTTTTTTTTCAACTTGAAGTTACTCCATGAAAGCAGTTTATGCCCATCACTTCACAAATGGACCAATGTAGAATCTACACCCTACAAAGTAATATCCCATTCTTCTTTCATGAACAATGTACATAAAAGAAACATTTCCAGACTAAAAGTAATCATAGCTTATTTTAGATCATGAAGAGAGCACATGGTGCATCCTAGTGATCACCGTTGCTTAATTGTGGAATCCATTGCAGTGGAGGAAAGGGACGTTATGTGAATGGTACTGAACTCAATTAGATTAAAGAAGTTGACATTGCCACCGTCCCAGTTACTATACATAGCAAGATCATAGAGTTTTGTTATAAGATTTTCCTCCACTGCACGATTCAGAACACGGCTCCAAATGCAGTAAAGACTGTCTGTGTTTTGTAAGATGACTAATTTCATAAACCAGGCATATGACATTTAGTCTTAGATAGAGAGTAAGAATGATGATAAGTTTTACACCTTGTTTAGTTATCATTTCACTGAGTTTTTAAAAAGTATCAAAGATACTTTACTCTTTTCATAGTATTTGTATTGTTCTATTTACTTTATAAGCCATTTTTTTCTTTACCCATATCCTTGATTCTACATAGAAAGTCATACTTGGTCAAGTGATATTTCTGTCAGTTTCTCTTCCTCTTCTGAAGACCTTTCTAGCCTTTCCTATTTCTTGGTGCAGGTGTTCTTTCCTACTGGTCTCTGAACTCATCTAACGCTGCTCTGTCTTCCGAAGCCATCCAGGTTGTCTCCTGTCGCTCCCTTCATACATAACGTAAATCTGAACTTGTGCACTTTCAACCCTTGATGTTTCAATGTCTCTTGCATGGACAGGGACACCTGTCAACTGAATAACTGACCAAGTATATTGATTGAAAGTCTCAACGAGATTTTTCTTTCTTTCTCTGATTGTGGAAAGCTTATTAAAGCAGAGACATTTTTTCCATATTTTCAGTTTGTTACAAAACCTCCAAAATGAACCAGTAACAATCTTTATGTACTAACACACTCTAGGAGTAAGAAAGGAATTCCTTTATAGATTAAGATCAAAATCTGTGCCATCACTGAAAGGAAACTGGCATAAGTTCAAGTCAGTTCCCTACTTAGAATTCCTACCAGGTCTTTAGACTCATTCTCTCCCCATGTATAGACACGCTTAAAATATGTCAGAGTATGAAATTCCTATCGCTTCTTTAGAATTATACATTTAGACAACATTTTGATCTTTCAACAAGTCAGTTTCTGGTACAATATTTACTTAATTCTTGAATAACATATAAACGTGCTCTTTCTGCCTCCCTTTGAGAGTTTTTCCACAAAGACAACGTGCAAGTTTCTGTTAAGTTTTACCTATCTCCTTTGCTGAACATTTTAAAAAGGAAGTTACATATTTTTTATTGTCTAATATAATTAAATACCTTGGCAAAAGCTAAAAAAATATCGCTCAAAATACATAAACACTACAAAGTTGAAATTACAAAAAATACATTGAGAAACTTTAAATTATCCTGTAATCTTAATGTTTGTCCTAATATTCAAAAGATTTTCTCCATTTAAAAATTGATAATTTCTATATGTATATTCACATTTCTCAACTTTTACATTGATATCCCATTAAAATTTTGAAGTCCAAAATATGCCATCACAGGACACAGGAAAGCAGTATTAACTAGGTTGTTTTCTGTCTTATTTGTTTGCTAATCATGAAGACTGAACCTGTGGGCCAAACATATACTACCCAAATGCTTAGCTACAGAAATGTACTTTTTTAGTTTTGTTTTTGGCTTTGTTTGTTTTGTTTTTGTCTTTGCATTTTCAATCAAAGATATATTAATTCTTTTCATTTTGTAAATAAATCAAGATTTAGGGAATTTCTGCAGCAGAACACGTACAAATAGGGCAGGGGGTAATAATTGCAGCAATCAGACACCACCTGCCATTGGGATGTGATTTATTTTTAAGGGCTTTTGACATATTGCCTCAAATCACAATGATTTAAAACAAATCCTTATATATATAAGGATTAAATAAACCATCTAAACAGTTCCATAACACCTAAAGAAATAGAAGCAGTAATTAAAAGTCTTGAACAAAATAAAGTCCAGGACCATATGGTTTTAGTGCCGAATTCTATTAGACCTTCAAAAAAGACCTAATAACAGTTCTCTTCAAAGTATTACAGAAAATAGAAATAGAAGAAAAACTACCTGCTTCATGGAATGAATTTTGTGTATATATATATATATATATATATATATATATACATTTGTAAGTAATGGAACTAATATTAAATGTTGGAATATATAGAGTAAATAATAAATGCATATGATATGAGGTATCTCTGAATTGTAATTTAGATGAAAAATATTAATTTAAGTCTTGTCTTGTGACAGAAAATAGTTTCCCTTCAGATATGTATTTTATAAAATTAAAAGTTAGCTTAAAGGTCATAGGTAGGTGTATTGTATCTGAAGAAAAGAGGTGGAGTAAAATCAAACAGCATGGCACTCTGCAAAGATTGGGAGAGAAGAGTGCATGAGCTTCTGTTTTCTTATAGAAAAATCACTTTCTTACATACATGTTGTCACTGCTTCTTTCATATAATTCTAGGTGGGAACTTTCTCCACTTAAAGAAAGACAGTTAAATAAGCCAAGAAGATGTAAGTTTGCAGGTTTAAAGTCCCTTACAGGTTTATTTGTTTCAAAACCTTGACCAGACCTGGTTGTGGTGATTAGGGATATCATGGAGTTATGGGGTTGGGGCAGAACTCACAAGAGAAAGTGGCTTGCTGTTGAGTTGATCTTGAAAGGTTTAGCCCAACCCACTCTGTATTTCTTCCTCCTTTTTATTTCACCTGAAATTGAGCATCTTCCCATTGCCATAGATGAATGATGCCTTTCACCACCATTATGAACTGTATCTACCTAAACTGGTCACATATATAAACCCCTCCTTCTTTAAGTTGTTTTTATCAGTATTTAGCCATAGTAAATACGAAAAATTACAACACAGAAAGGTGGGTAAAGAATTGTTTATTGAATAGATAGGGAGAGAGTGGGCAGCCTTGTCTGGTCCCTGATTTTAATGGAGTTGATTCAAGTTTCTCTCCATTTAGTTTGATGTTGGCTTCTGGTTGGCTATATATTGCTTTAACTATGTTTAGGTATGTGCCTTGAATTCCTGACCATTCCAAGACTTTTAACATGAAGGGGTGTTGAATTTTGTCAAATGCTTTTTCAGCATCTAATAAGATGATCATGTGTGGTTCTTTTTTTTCTTTGATTTTGTTTATATAGTGGATTATGTTGATGGATTTCCATATTTTGAACCAGCTCTGCATCAATGGGATGAAGTATACTTGATCATGGGGAATGACCATTTGATATGTTCAGTTTGCGAGAATTTTATTGAGCATAATTGCATCGATTGTCATAAAGAAAACTGGTCTGAAGTTCTCTCTTTGTTGGATCTTTGTGTGGTTTTGGTATCAGCATAAGTGTGACTTCTTGGAATGAATTGGGTAGTTTTCCTCCTATTTCTATTTTCTGGAATACTTTGAAGAGTACTGTTATTAGGTCTTCTTTGAAGGCCTGATAGAATTCGGCACTAAAACCATCTGGTCCTGGACTTTATTTTTTTCGAGACTTTTAATGACTGCTTCCATTTCTTTAGGAGTTATGGGACTATTTAGATGGTTTATCTAATCCTGATTTATCTTTGGTAATTGGTATCTGTCTAGAAAATTATTCATGTTATCCAGATCTTTCAGTTTTGTTGAGCATAGGTTTTTGTAGTAGGATGTGATGATTTTTTTAAAATTTCTTCATTTTCTGTTTTTATTTCTCCCTTTTCATTTTTGATTTTGTTAAATTGGATACTGTCTCTGTGCCCTCTGGTAAGTCTGACTAAGGGTTTATCTATGTTGTTGATTTTTCTCAAAAAACCAGTTCCTTTCTTTTTTTTTTTTTTTTTTTTTTTTTTTTTCTACTTGGTTGATTTTAGCCCTGAGTTGATTATTTCCTGCATTCTACTCCTCTTGTGTGTATTTGCTTCTTTTTATTCTAGAGCTTCCAGATGCACTGTTAAGCTGCTAGTGTATGTTCTCTTCCTCTTCTTTTATGGAGGCACTCAAAGCTATGAGTTTTCCTCTTAACACTGCTTTCATTGAGTCCCATAAGTTTGCTTATGTTGGGCCTTCATTTTCATTCAATTCTAAGAGGTCTTTAATTTCTTTCTTTCTTTCTTCCCTGACCAAATTATCATTTAGTAGAGAGTTAGTCAGAGTCCATGTGTAGGGAATACATGGACTTCATTGATGGTGTGATTGCAAGATGGTACAACTATTCTGGAAATCAGTCTGGCAGTTTCTCCAAAAATTGGACCTAAGGGCCCGGCTTTACCATTCCTATGCACATATTCAAAAGATGCTCCAACCTAGAACAAGAACACTTGCTCCACTATGTTTATAGCAGCCTTATTTATAATAGTCAGAAGCTGGAAACAACCCAAATGTACCTCAACAGAGGAATGAATACAGAAAATGTGGTACATTTACAAAATGGAATACTACTCAGCTATTATAAACAATGACTTAATGAAATTCGCAATCAAATAGATGGAACAAGAAAATTTACTGAATGAGGTAACCCAGTCACAAAAGAACACATATGGTATGTATTCATTGATAAGTGGATATTAGGGGAAAAATCTTAGAATATCCATGATACAACTCACAGATCATATGAAGATAAAGAAGAAGGAAGGACAAAGTGTGGATACTTCAGTCCTACTTAGGAGGGGGACTAAAATAATCATTGTAGGTAGAAAGTGGAAGAGACTTGGGAGGAAGAACGGAGGGAGAGGGGAAAGGGGGGCAGGATCAGGTGTGGTAGGAGACAGGAGTGATGTACAGAGGGTCAAAACAGAGGAATGTATCAAAGGTGAATGGGGAACTGGGGTTAGCTACCAGAAACTCCCAGGTGCCAGGAAAGCAAGAGGCTCCCAAGGAACCAACAGGGATGAAATTAGCTGAAATATCCCAACAAACAGGAGAAAGAACCTATAGAGACCATATCGAGAGGTTAAGCATTGCCCCTGTCTAGCAATGGAGCTACCCACCTACCTCAAAAAGTTTAACCCAGAATTGTTCCCATCTAAAATATATAGATGGACAAGGAATGGATCAGAGACTGAAGGCAAGGTCATCCAGAAACTGCCTCACCTGGAGATCCATTCCATATGCAGTCACCAAACCCAGACACTGTTGCTGATTCCAAGTAGTGCTTGCTGACAGGAACCTGATATAGCTGTCTCCAGAGAGAGAGGCCATGCTAGAGCCTTACCAGTACATATGAGGATGGTTACAGCTGACCATGGGACTGAGCAGGAGGAACCCAGTGGAGGAGTTAGGAGAAGAAATGAAGGAGCTTAAGGGGTTTGCAACCCCATATGAATAACAATATCAAACAATCAGACCTCTCTAGAGCTCCCAGGGACTAAAACACCAACCAAAGAATACACATGGAGGAACCCATGGCTCCAACTGAGTGTGTAGCAGAGGATGGTCTTGTCCAGCATTAATGGGAAGGGAGGCCCTTGGTCCTGTGAAGGCTTGATGCCCAAGAAAAAGGTAATGCTAGGGCGGTGAGGCAAGAGTAGGGGGTGGGTGGGAGGGGGCACCCTCATAGAAGTAGGGTGGAAGGATTAGAGGGCTTACAGAGGAGAAAACTGGAAGGAGAATAACATTTGAAATGTAAATAAATAAAATAACCAACAAAAAGAATTATTTATTACAGATTAGGATGAACTCTCTCTAATTTAAATTTTAGCTGATCCACAGCTAAAAGTAAATCTTTAAAAATCACAATTAACACATGGAAGGCATTCTATGCCTCTACAAAACAAATATAATGATATTAGAGTTTAAATGTGAATACCTAACACAACAATTGTCACAAAGAAAATGTTCTAACATAACAAGAATAATTGTTATCAGCCAAAACAGTAGTGACAACAATAATAGATTACATTTCTTATCCATGGAAAAGTTTAAGAATTTCTTTGTGCCTTGGTTAAATATTGTGAACTCATAAATCAGTAATAATCAAGTTGCATTTAATATTATAGAAAAAACACAGGCATGTCTCTTGCCTTCACACTCTCTTCCCATGCTATCTGTACCTCACTTTTTTCTAGCTTTAGATTGTGATGCTGCTGATTACATGAACAAATGTTCAACAAATCAGTTGCTTGAATATCTCCCAACTAAGGAATATGATTCTCCTTCAGGCTTCTTGAAGGTTGCAATGAGAGATGGTAAAAGTAGGTCAGGAAGTTCAGAGCTTCATTGGCACTATCTAGTTGTATTCTGAATTTTAGCACACGCTATAGAGATTTGTCATTACAGTAGTCTAAAAGGAGCTATATAAAAATGCTACTTCACATGTTGTATCTACCCAATTATTTAAACTTACTCAACAAAACAGAATAGTAAAATAAATACAACTTCCTAACAAATGCACTTTTTCCCTAGCACAAGTACAATTCCTTTGCCAGTATTGTCCAAACTCTAAATCTCTATTCTCTGTGACTTAGAGAATATTGTTTCCATTCCAACTAGAAGTGTCTCTAGGAGGCTGATGTGTAGAATTGGTGGAGTTGTATGTTCAGAGAATAGCACATGTTTGCTGTATTACAAAATCAAGAATTATTTGCAGAGTGAGGTAATGAACTTCCACTCTCAATTCCAGAGCAAACAAGTTATGCAACTTTTTTTTCCCAGCAAATAAACAGCCAAAAGAATTTCATCTTTTATGCATTCCTAGATATCTATCATCATAATTCAACAAGCTAAAGTTTTCAAATAGAATTACCTAAAGTACAACTGCCAAAGGCTGGAAACCGTGAGAAACCCTTAGACTACACCCGGTCCTTTCTGTTTTTATCAGAGATACTTTTACAAAGAATGTGACAATTATCACTCTTTTCAGATGATGAGATGTAAAAATCTTCTAGCACAGAAATAATTAAATGACAAACTCTTGTAGAACACCAGTGCTATAATAATTTAACACTAAAGTCATGAGAGCTTTAAAGTCTCAGAAATTAATTTCTATTACTTTTGGATATTTTCTTTATTCACATTTCAAATGTTATCCCCATCCCAAGTCCCACAGCTCCCTCTCCCCTGTGAAAAGCCCCCTATTCTATCTCCCTTAACCCTGCTTATATGAGGGTGTTCCCCCCACCCACCCACTTCTACCTCCCGCCCTGGCATTCCCCTAAACTAGGGCATCTAGCCTTTACAGGACCAAGGGCCTCTCTTCCCATTGATGCCGGACAAGAACATCCTCTGCTACATATGCAGCTGGAGCCATTGGTCCCTCCTTGTCTACTCTTTAGTTGGTGGTTTAGTCCCTGGGAGCTCTGTGATTCCTGGTTAGTTCCTTGGGTCCTTTCTTTAGGTCCTCCACTGGAGACCCTGTGCTCAGTTTAGTGGTTGGCTGAAAGCATCTGCCTCTGTATTCGTCAAGCACTGGAAGAGCCAGCCCTTCAGGTGAAAGCTCTATCGGGCTCCTGTCAGCAAGCACTTCATGTCATGCTCAATAGTGTCTGTGATTGGTGTACATGGGATGGATCCCCAGGTGGGGCAGTCTTCAATGGCATTTCCTTCAGTCTCTGCTCCACGCTTCGTCTCTGTATTTCCTCCTATTAGTATTTTGTTCCCCATTCTAAGAAGGACCGAAGCATCCACACTTTGGTGATTTCTTATACTACAAAATGTTGGAAGTTCTAGATCTGATGTCTGGTAGAGGACATTTTTATTTTTCAAGTGATAACAGTTTGTAACCTAACATGGTAGACAACAAGTGTCTGGCAGAGCACTACATCCCTTCTGATAATGGTGTAATTCTCATAATGATCACGTGTTAATGAAAGAATCATCTCTTAAAAGCCACGCCTCCCAACACTATATTATTGGGAGACAGGATGTCAAAACTAAATCTATCTAGCTAATGGCACAAGCTATAAACTTTTGGCTGATGAGGTATGTAACTTTGTACTGGATCAATTAAGGCTGTAATTTGCTGAAACCCAGGGTTCCAATAAAATGCTTTGTTAAGGTGAGAGTTTTCATTCTCACTCACCTGAGGAATCCAAGCATTTTCTTGTCCTTTAATGGGTGGTAATGACCTTAATTTAAATCATGAAGAGTTCAATCAAAATTGCACAGAAATTGTATTTGGAATTAAGGCATAATGAGATTGTAAATGTGCTAATATTTAGATCCTTGCTAGTATTAACCTCAGATATGACCTGTGAACAGGTAATAACAGTGTGTGGGTAATAGGATGGGAAGGTAAGATAGACATTTGAAGCAAGACTGTTCTACTATTGTTAAGGCTGATAAAAATACAATATTACATTGTTTGAAAAAGAAGGTTATAACAAAAACTGAAAACGATAATAATTTCAAAAAGAGTACATATTTAACAAATGTTCAGTTTACTGATTCAAAGGTGTATTTGCACATGTGTGTGTTCATGAGTGTGTGAGTGTGAGGGTGTGAGTGTCTTCATGAGTGTGTGTGTGTGTGTGTGTGTGTGTGTGTGTGTGTGTGTGTGTGTGTGTAGGTGATTATAATGTGTTGGATTTGGGATGAGTTTATAAATTTTTATATTTGTTATCATGGTTTTCTTTCTTTTGTTGAAAATAGAATTTTTCTTATGTAATATATTCAGTTTTCAGTCTGTGCCCTCACTTTATTCTTCCTAATTACTCCTCCCCTTCCCTCCTAATATGACCCACCCCCTTTCTGTCCCTTATTAGATAACAAAGAGACTTTGATGGTATAAAAATGTAAAACCAAAATAAACAGATCAGAAATTAAAAAAAACAAAAACAGAAGGAAAGGGAAGGCACAAGAAGTAGAAGCCCACTATCTCACACACTCAGAGACATCATAAAACACTAAACTGGAAGCCATACTATATGCACAGAGGACTTGGTGCAGATCCATGCATGCTACCTTGGTCTCTTGTGAATTCACTTGAGCATTGATCCTATTGATAAAGGGGCCTTCTTCTCTTGATGTCTTTAATCCCTTGGCTCTGGCACACTATTCCTCATCTTCCTCGGGGTTTGGTGACCCTGAAGTTAGAAATTGGATGCAACATCTACTTTAGCCCTGACTGTTCCAAATTCTCTAATTCTGCATAACTTCTGGCTGTACAGAGAAGTATACAAATACTTCTCTGTATCTGTCCCTGTCTGCTCCGAAAAGTAGCTTCTCTGATGATGCTTGAGCAATGCACAGGTGTGTAAGGAGTATAAGAGAAGGGCACTTGGAGTCATGTTATTGTACACTCATATTTATTTATTTTAGAGAAGCAATATTTGTTTTACCCAAGGTCCTGGTTTGCTCATATTTTCTCAGGTATCCTGGATGTTTCATGTCAGGTAATTTTTAGGTGGGACATTTTCTTTGCTGAGATATCTGTGTCTTCTGTTGTGTCTTCAAATTCTGAGATTTTTATCTTTAATCTTTTGTATTCTGTCGGTGAGATTTTTGTTGAGTTTCTAATTTTTTTTGTCATATTTCCCTCAGTTTGTGTTGTCTGTGTTGATTCTATTTCCACTTTTAGGTTTAAACTATTTTATTAGTTTTCTTCCACTATCTGTGTTTTCATACATTTCTATTAGACAATTCTTCATTTCCTCCTTAAGGACTGCAACCACATTCTTAAAACCTTTTAAAAGTCTTCTTGCTTGTGTTTCAGCTATGTTGTAATGCTCAAAGCCTGCTCTATGGGGTTGCTGATTTCTAATATAAACATATTATCCTGGCTCTTATGGTTCATGTTTTCTAGATGACATCTAGACATCTATCCAGGTTTGGGAAGATTATAATTCTAGGTGCTGATACCTGACCTTGTCATTTGGGGTAGTGTTTTGTTCCTTGGTTTCTGTTGCCGTCTCTAGATTTTAGGATAGTGTGGCTGTGTGTTTTCTCATAAAGAATTCTTCTAGGATTCTAATACTTGTGCCTACTGGGAGTGCATGGTAAATCTGTTCCTAGGTATTGAGAGCTGACAGGTCTGACAGGCTATGAGGGTCTGCACATGAGGGTGGAAAGCAGAGTTTTCACCAGGATATGCTTCATACTCTTGAAGCAGAACCTGTGGAGAGGCTACTGCCTGGAGTGTCATACAGAGCTAAGGATGAGAGTGTGGGATTGGATATGGAGAACAGGATGTAAAGACTTGTAGCCTGCCAACCTGCTTTGCCTACATACATGCTTCTCTGTCTTGCTTAGCTGACAAAGCCTGCTGGAGTTGTGGGCGAGGATAAAGTAGTGAGTGGGTGGAGGGAACTTTGGAGAGGAATATTTGTGTGATCCACTGGAGCTCGAGTCAAGGGATAGGAGAAGTCAAGGGATAGGAGGGATACAGGAGGATTCTAGAGTTTTGAATTTAGGGAGAAGAGAGAGCTGAAGACGTGCAGGTGCCCTATCTATTTCCCTAGCCTGAAGGACTTGCATCTTCCCAGGGAATTTCTGCAAGTATTGGAGATTAGGATAATGTTATAAGTCTGGGGAAAGAAGAATGAGTATAAGGTCTACATAATCCATCTGAGGTTGGAGATGGAGAGGAAGAGGAGCCTTCAGTAGATGTTCTGCTACAGAACTGAGGACAAGATTGAAGTATTGGATTTGTAGGAATGGAGGAAGTGGTAATGATATACAATGAGCCTTCCTGCTTCTCTGGTTTGAATTGAGTATATTAAAATTTAAGTACAAAATGAAGTGCGTAAATTTTTTAAGAAATTAATCTTCAGATTTTATTTTATATTTACATAATTTACATACACACTTTATGTATTGCATACATTTGCAAGATTACAATAACATTTTGTGAATTTTATGTAAGTCACAGATTATAATATTTAATTAATTATATAAATTCATGTTATCATTTACAAGGCCTATACTGTTCTATCTGAGTATTTTCAATGGTAGTTCTTCATTCCAAACAAACCAACACTAAATTTAAATCTGAGTCTATCGATACCACTCCAGACAAGAGTATTTCCTTTATCTTTTTTTTTTTTATGAAGAAGTGAGAAATACACTCAAATATCCACAATTACATATCCCTGTTTTGTTATATATGGATATGGAAAGATTCCCTTAAAGGTTCATTGTCATAGAAGAGTAGCCACTAAGGTGCATTTGGAAACAGAGGTTTTACTTTTCATTTGACTCTAATTCCCCTCTAAGAGATTTCTTGGTTGTAAGGTTGTTGTTTGTTGTCTTGCTGCTTATGGTTCCTTCTTCACCTGATAACTTAGGGAAGTTTACTAACCTACTTCTGATAGATCGGGTATTTTCTTTGCTTTTCATTCCATGTCTCCAGGAAGCCTATTTTCTGAGCTTTGAATTAACCAATATCTATAAGAAGGCAGAATTGTTTATGAATACCTAGGAATCTTGTCACTTTGTGCTAGAGATCCGCAGGACCAGAACACAATACACAGCTGTTTTGTGTAAATTGGGCGTCTGTGACACCAAGAATTTTTGAGGAGGTAAACATTAAATGTATCAAAGATAGACTTTATACTCCTTAAAATTCACACAGAGATAAAGACTCACAAAGATGTATTTTATTTTGCTGCTCTTGAAATATTAGGAAAAAAAATCACCTATGTTGAAAATGCCTGCAATTTACGGGAGCATGTCCCTGAGCAAAGAGTTCTGCATTAATTTACATGCAAACTCCAGGATACGTGCCTAATGAATGTTTAAATAAAGATGTTAGAAATTTAATATCTAAATAATCAGTGATCCTTAATGTCAGTCACATGTCCTTTCTAAATGTTTCCTAATCTAGTTGTGATTTTCAAAACTGCTCAAAAATTTGTGTTTGAAATTGTGTTTTCTTCTGAACATTTCCAATGGTGGTAAAACTTCATCGTGTAAAATCAATTCTGTCCCTAATTGTGTGTCCAGGTCTAATCTGAGAGGGTGTGAAATTTGGCATGATGCCTTTCTGCCTAGTCTTCCACTCCGGGCAGCAGAAGTACCTCATTATAAGGCTTTTTCAGCTGCAAGATAGGCCTGTGGCATGAATCACTAACGTCTTTTCCAGATAAGCCTTACTTGACACACTGATGAAAAGTTAAATCACTGTATGCTTTAAGTCTGCAATGGGAATACTCTGGAATGTGAGGAAAAGTTCTTTGAGATTTGCACCATCAACTCATCAATCACTCATTAGATAAATGATGCATTTACTTTGGGCATGTCCACCAAAAGGTCAGTTAACATTATCAGACTTCTCTGTGAGAAGACATGTGAATGATGGTTTCTCCTAGCCCTATTCAAAATCCAACATTTCCCCTACATTCATGTAATCAAAATAACCTCTCCAGGACACTGAGGAGATGGCGCAGGCAAAATGCTTCCTGTGCATGCATGCAGACCTGATTTTAATCTTCAGAACTCAAGTTAAAAACAAAACAAACTGAGCTTAGTGTAGCATGCTTGTAACTTCAGAATGAGAAAGGCAGAGAAAACGGGCAAACTAATCAGCATGCCTGAAATACAGAGATAATTCCAGATAGAGGTTCTGTCACAAAACCCAAGCTAGATTGTACCATGAAGCATGACAAATGACACAGACATCTGGCTTCAAGATATTTCAATAAATATAAACACTTTTTTTTTTAAGAAAGCAAAGGAGATGGTCTCTCTTCTATGGCAGACTCCTTAAAATGTTGCACAAATCTTTGACTTAAACCTTCCCCTCCAACTGCAGGAAGTTCTTAATGTGTTCGTTAATAATTTTTGAGACTGTGATTTATTTATAGTATTGTGTATTTTCCTTCAACCCTCTAAACCACTCCATTTATACCATCAGTATCTAGATAACTAGAAAAGTTATATGCTTCACATTCTTTGTCTTTTACTGTCTTAGTTTTAGAGTCAGTCTTGAAAGTTTACAAACCTTGACAGGAAAAAAATAGTATGTATTTAAATAAAAAACTACTGAAAAATATATTGCATATTTTCCTGACTTTGCATCATAAAGACCCTAAGCTCTCCTTGTCCTGGTTGGGTTTTATTTATTTTCCTCAACTTAAGGCAAGCTACAGTGTCTACAAAGAGGGAATCACAACCTCCGTGAGACCCAGGTGTAAGCTAGACTGTAGCATGATTTTTTAAAAGAATGATTGATGTGAACAGGCCCTGTCCATTGTGAGTGGTACCATCCTGGGCAGGAAATCCTGAAGTATGTAAGAAAGTAGGCTATAAAAGCAACACAATAAATAAATAAATGAAGGAATTAATGAAGGAATGAATAGATGAATAAATAAATAAATAAATAAATAAATAAATAAACAAACACACCAATAAACACATTCTACCATTGTCTTCAATTCCCATGCCCCTGGCCTAAGTTACTATTTTGGATTCCCTCACTGCACTGTAACCTAGGATGTTTAAACATAATGATCCTTTTCCTCTCAAAGTTGTTTTTGGTCATGGTGTTTTATCATAACACCTTGATTTTATATGTTTGTTCATACACATATCTACAGAAAGAATATTTTAAACACAATTCTGGAAAAAAGTCTTTGCTTATAAAATCATGTCTTTATTTCATAAAGTTCTCTGCTAAATATTTCTTCTTGGGCTGAATTAGTCAAAACAAGACATATCATTCTCAAGATTAAAACATTAATAGGAATGAGTTCACATGAATAACACACATAAGACTGTGTCTGTGTCAAAGGCACTTGGGTTATTATGGTACTTGTGTGGAGTAATAATGCTGAAACTCCCTAATATATAGATATATATGTATATGTATATATGTATGTATATATATACATATACATATATACATATATGTGTGTGTGTGTGTATGTGTATATATATATATATATATATATATATATATATATATATATATATATAATCTAGAGCTCATTCTAGACATATTCTCTTACATTCTCTCAGCTAGTTTGGTGTTTATTTTGCACGTTTGGTAACATGAAGAGTGGCTTCCAATACAATGAACTCAAGTCCTTAACAAATGAAGACTCTCAGTAGGCACTGGGTCAAATTGTCCACATTCAATGATTGATGTAAGTGTTGTTTTCAAGCAATGAGGCCAGGACAGTTTGTAGAGACCAAACAATAGCATACCTAACAACCTTGGTTGTTTGGGGGTTCGCATGAGGTCCTTTGACAATAATTTTGTTGTTTGTAGCCCATTGTTGATACTGGAAGGTTCAGTGGGTACCAAGAAATATCTAACTCAAGTTATGTCTCACTTGCTACTTTGCAATTTCATTTAGATCACCTTCGTATATGTATACATTTTAGAAGGCTTTTAATGCATTAGTTTCTTACCAGATAATACATTGTTGAAATAAGAGTATTTAAAACAACACTAGTCATCTTGGTCCGGGACCCGCCGAACTTAGGAAATTAGTCTGAACAGGTGAGAGGGTGCGCCAGAGAACCTGACAGCCTCTGGAACAGGCAGAAGCACAGAGGGGCTGAGGCAGCACCCTGTGTGGGCCGGGGACAGCCGGCCACCTTCCGGACCGGAGGACAGGTGCCCGCCCGGCTGGGGAGGCGACCTAAGCCACAGCAGCAGCGGTCGCCATCTTGGTCCGGGACCCGCCGAACTTAGGAAATTAGTCTGAACAGGTGAGAGGGTGCGCCAGAGAACCTGACAGCTTCTGGAACAGGCGGAAGCACAGAGGCGCTGAGGCAGCACCCTGCGTGGGCCGGGGACAGCCGGCCACCTTCTGGACCAGAGGACAGGTGCCCACCCGGCTGGGGAGGCGGCCTAAGCCACAGCAGCAGCGGTCGCCATCTTGGTCCGGGACCCGCCGAACTTAGGAAATTAGTCTGAACAGGTGAGAGGGTGCGCCAGAGAACCTGACAGCTTCTGGAACAGGCAGAAGCACAGAGGCGCTGAGGCAGCACCCTGTGTGGGCCGGGGACAGCCGGCCACCTTCCGGACCAGAGGACAGGTGCCCGCCCGGCTGGGGAGGCGACCTAAGCCACAGCAGCAGCGGTCGCCATCTTGGTCCCGGGACTCCAAGGAACTTAGGAATTTAGTCTGCTTAGGTGAGAGTCTGTACTACCTGGGAACTGCCAAAGCAACACAGTGTCTGAGAAAGGTCCTGTTTTGGGCCTTCTTCTTCGGCCAGGAGGAGGTCCAAATACAAGATATCTGCGCACCTTCCCTGTAAGAGAGCTTGCCAGCAGAGAGTGCTCTGAGCACTGAAACTCAGAGGAGAGAATCTGTCTCCCAGGTCTGCTGATAGACGGTAACAGAATCACCAGAAGAACAATCTCTAAACAGAGTCAACTATAACTACTAACTCCAGAGATTACCAGATGGCGAAAGGTAAACGGAGGAATCTTACTAACAGGAACCAAGTCCACTCACCATCACCAGAACCCAGCACACCCACTTCGCCCAGTCCAGGGAACCCCAACACACCTGAGAACCTAGACCTAGATTTAAAAGCATATCTCATGATGATGGTAGAGGACATCAAGAAGGACTTTAATAAATCACTTAAAGAAATACAGGAGAACACTGCTAAAGAGTTACAAGTCCTTAAAGAAAAACAGGAAAACACAATCAAACAGGTAGAAGTCCTTACAGAAAAAGAGGAAAAAACATACAAACAGGTGATGGAAATGAACAAAACCATACTAGACCTAAAAAGGGAAGTAGACACAATAAAGAAAACTCAAAGCGAGGCAACACTAGAGATAGAAACCCTAGGAAAGAAATCTGGAACCATAGATTTGAGCATCAGCAACAGAATACAAGAGATGGAAGAGAGAATCTCAGGTGCAGAAGATTCCATAGAGAACATCGGCACAACAATCAAAGAAAATGGAAAATGCAAAAAGATCCTAACTCAAAATATCCAGGAAATCCAGGACACAATAAGAAGACCAAACGTACGGATAATAGGAGTGGATGAGAATGAAGATTTTCAACTCAAAGGTCCAGCAAACATCTTCAACAAAATTATTGAAGAAAACTTCCCAAATCTAAAGAATGAGATGCATATGAACATACAAGAAGCCTACAGAACTCCAAATAGACTGGACCAGAAAAGAAATTCCTCCCGACACATAATAATCAGAACATCAAATGCATTAAATAAAGATAGAATACTAAAAGCAGTAAGGGAAAAAGGTCAAGTAACATATAAAGGCAAGCCTATCAGAATTACACCAGATTTTTCACCAGAGACTATGAAAGCAAGAAGAGCCTGGACAGATGTTATACAGACACTAAGAGAACACAAACTGCAGCCCAGGCTACTATACCCAGCCAAACTCTCAATTATCATAGAGGGAGAAACCAAAGTATTCCACGACAAAACCAAATTCACGCATTATCTCTCCACGAATCCAGCCCTTCAAAGGATAATAACAGAAAAAAACCAATACAAGAACGGGAACAACGCCCTAGAAAAAACAAGAAGGTAATCCCTCAACAAACCTAAAAGAAGACAGCTACAAGAACAGAATGCCACCTTTAACAACTAAAATAACAGGAAGCAACAATTACTTTTCCTTAATATCTCTTAATATCAATGGACTCAATTCCCCAATAAAAAGACATAGACTAACAGACTGGCTACACAAACAGGACCCAACATTCTGCTGCTTACAGGAAACCCATCTCAGGGAAAAAGATAGACACTACCTCAGAATGAAAGGCTGGAAAACAAATTTCCAAGCAAATGGTATGAAGAAACAAGCAGGAGTAGCCATCCTAATATCTGATAAGATTGACTTCCAACCCAAAGTCATCAAAAAAGACAAGGAGGGACACTTCATTCTCATCAAAGGTAAAATCCTCCAAGAGGAACTCTCAATTCTGAATATCTATGCTCCAAATACAAGAGCAGCCACATTCACTAAAGAAACTTTAGTAAAGCTCAAAGCACACATTGCGCCTCACACAATAATAGTGGGAGACTTCAACACACCACTTTCACCAATGGACAGATCATGGAAACAGAAACTAAACAGGGACACACTGAAACTAACAGAAGTGATGAAACAAATGGATCTGACAGATATCTACAGAACATTTTTCCCTAAAACAAAAGGATATACCTTCTTCTCAGCACCTCATGGTACCTTCTCCAAAATTGACCACATAATAGGTCACAAATCAGGCCTCAACAGATTCAAAAATATTGAAATTGTCCCATGTATCCTATCAGATCACCATGCACTAAGGCTGATCTTCAATAACAAAATAAATAACAGAAAGCCAACATTCACATGGAAACTGAACAACACTCTTCTCAATGATACCTTGGTCAAGGAAGGAATAAAGAAAGAAATTAAAGACTTTTTAGAGTTTAATGAAAATGAAGCCACAACGTACCCAAACCTTTGGGACACAATGAAAGCATTTCTAAGAGGGAAACTCATAGCTATGAGTGCCTTCAAGAAAAAACGGGAGAGAGCACATACTAGCAGCTTGACAACACATCTAAAAGCTCTAGAAAAAAAGGAAGCAAATTCACCCAAGAGGAGTAGACGGCAGGAAATAATCAAACTCAGAGGTGAAATCAACCAAGTGGAAACAAGAAGAACTATTCAAAGAATTAACCAAACGAGGAGTTGGTTCTTTGAGAAAATCAACAAGATAGATAAACCCTTAGCTAGACTCACTAAAGGGCACAGGGACAAAATCCTAATTAACAAAATCAGAAATGAAAAGGGAGACATAACAACAGATCCTGAAGAAATCCAAAACACCATCAGATCCTTCTACAAAAGGCTATACTCAACAAAACTGGAAAACCTGGACGAAATGGACAAATTTCTGGACAGATACCAGGTACCAAAGTTGAATCAGGATCAAGTTGACCTTCTAAACAGTCCCATATCCCCTAAAGAAATAGAAGCAGTTATTAATAGTCTCCCAGCCAAAAAAAGCCCAGGACCAGACGGGTTTAGTGCAGAGTTCTATCAGACCTTCAAAGAAGATCTAACTCCAGTTCTGCACAAACTTTTTCACAAGATAGAAGTAGAAGGTATTCTACCCAACTCATTTTATGAAGCCACTATTACTCTGATACCTAAACCACAGAAAGATCCAACAAAGATAGAGAACTTCAGACCAATTTCTCTTATGAACATCGATGCAAAAATCCTTAATAAAATTCTCGCTAACCGAATCCAAGAACACATTAAAGCAATCATCCATCCTGACCAAGTAGGTTTTATTCCAGGGATGCAGGGATGGTTTAATATACGAAAATCCATCAATGTAATCCATTATATAAACAAACTCAAAGACAAAAACCACATGATCATCTCGTTAGATGCAGAAAAAGCATTTGACAAGATCCAACACCCATTCATGATAAAAGTTCTGGAAAGATCAGGAATTCAAGGCCAATACCTAAACATGATAAAAGCAATCTACAGCAAACCAGTAGCCAACATCAAAGTAAATGGAGAGAAGCTGGAAGCAATCCCACTAAAATCAGGGACTAGACAAGGCTGCCCACTTTCTCCCTACCTTTTCAACATAGTACTTGAAGTATTAGCCAGAGCAATTCGACAACAAAAGGAGATCAAGGGGATACAAATTGGAAAAGAGGATGTCAAAATATCACTTTTTGCAGATGATATGATAGTATATATAAGTGACCCTAAAAATTCCACCAGAGAACTCCTAAACCTGATAAACAGCTTCGGTGAAGTAGCTGGATATAAAATTAACTCAAACAAGTCAATGGCCTTTCTCTACACAAAGAATAAACAGGCTGAGAAAGAAATTAGGGAAACAACACCCTTCTCAATAGCCACAAATAATATAAAATATCTCGGCGTGACTCTAACGAAGGAAGTGAAAGATCTGTATGATAAAAACTTCAAGTCCCTGAAGAAAGAAATTAAAGAAGATCTCAGAAGATGGAAAGATCTCCCATGCTCATGGATTGGCAGGACCAACATTGTAAAAATGGCTATCTTGCCAAAAGCAATCTACAGATTCAATGCAATCCCCATTAAAATTCCAACTCAATTCTTCAACGAATTAGAAGGAGCAATTTACAAATTCATCTGGAATAACAAAAAACCAAGGATAGCAAAAACTCTTCTCAAGGATAAAAGAACCTCTGGTGGAATCACCATGCCTGACCTAAAGCTTTACTACAGAGCAATTGTGATAAAAACTGCATGGTACTGGTATAGAGACAGACAAGTGGACCAATGGAATAGAATTGAAGACCCAGAAATGAACCCACACACCTATGGTCACTTGATCTTCGACAAGGGAGCCAAAACCATCCAGTGGAAGAAAGACAGCATTTTCAACAATTGGTGCTGGCACAACTGGTTGTTATCATGTAGAAGAATGTGAATCGATCCATACTTATCTCCTTGTACTAAGGTCAAATCTAAGTGGATCAAGGAACTTCACATAAAACCAGAGACACTGAAACTTATAGAGGAGAAAGTGGGGAAAAGCCTTGAAGATATGGGCACAGGGGAAAAATTCCTGAACAGAACAGCAATGGCTTGTGCTGTAAGATCGAGAATTGACAAATGGGACCTAATGAAACTCCAAAGTTTCTGCAAGGCAAAAGACACTGTCTATAAGACAAAAAGACCACCAACAGACTGGGAAAGGATCTTTACCTATCCTAAATCAGATAGGGGACTAATATCCAACATATATAAAGAACTCAAGAAGGTGGACCTCAGAAAATCAAATAACCCCCTTAAAAAATGGGGCTCAGAACTGAACAAAGAATTCTCACCTGAGGAATACCGAATGGCAGAGAAGCACCTGAAAAAATGTTCAACATCCTTAATCATCAGGGAAATGCAAATCAAAACAACCCTGAGATTCCACCTCACACCAGTGAGAATGGCTAAGATCAAAAATTCAGGTGACAGCAGATGCTGGCGAGGATGTGGAGAAAGAGGAACACTCCTCCATTGTTGGTGGAATTGCAGGCTTGTACAACCACTCTGGAAATCAGTCTGGCGGTTCCTCAGAAAATTGGACATAGTACTACCGGAGGATCCAGCAATACCTCTCCTGGGCATATATCCAGAAGAAGCCCCAACTGGTAAGAAGGACACATGCTCCACTATGTTCATAGCAGCCTTATTTATAATAGCCAGAAACTGGAAAGAACCCAGATGCCCCTCAACAGAGGAATGGATACAGAAAATGTGGTACATCTACACAATGGAGTACTACTCAGCTATTAAAAAGAATGAATTTATGAAATTCCTAGCCAAATGGATGGACCTGGAGAGCATCATCCTGAGTGAGGTAACACAATCCCAAAGGAACTCACACAATATGTACTCACTGATAAGTGGATACTAGCCCAAAACCTAGGATACCCACGATATAAGATACAATTTCCTAAACACATGAAACTCAAGAAAAATGAAGACTGAAGTGTGGACACTATGCCCCTCCTTAGAAGTGGGAACAAAACACCCATGGAAGGAGTTACAGAAACAAAGTTTGGAGCTGAGATGAAAGGATGGACCATGTAGAGACTGCCATATCCAGGGATCCACCCCATAATCAGCATCCAAACGCTGACACCATTGCATATACTAGCAAGATTTTATCGAAAGGACCCAGATGTAGCTGTCTCTTGTGAGACTATGCCGGGGCCTAGCAAACACAGAAGTGGATGCTCACAGTCAGCTAATGGATGGATCACAGGGCTCCCAATGGAGGAGCTAGAGAAAGTACCCAAGGAGCTAAAGGGATCTTCAACCCTATAGGTGGAACAACATTATGAACTAACCAGTACCCCTGAGCTCTTGACTCTAGCTGCATATGTATCAAAAGATGGCCTAGTCGGCCATCACTGGAAAGAGAGGCCCATTGGACACGCAGACTTTGTGTGCCCCGGTACAGGGGAACGCCAGGGCCAAAGGGGGGGAGTGGGTGGGTAGGGGAGTGGGGGTGGGTGGGTAAGGGGGACTTTTGGTATAGCATTGGAAATGTAAATGAGCTAAATACCTAATAAAAAATGGAAAAAAAAAAAAATAAAACAACACTAGTCATGCTAATTCATCCCCCCAAAAGAATGTAATGGGGCTACAAACCTTAAAACAACCACAATTAACAACAGTAAATCCGAGACCCAATTGTAAGTAAAAGAGTGTTCCTGTGATAATACACATATTTATTTCTAGCATCCATGATGCTGAAGCAGGAAGACCGAAAGTTCCCTGGCTAGACTGAGATTCCATAAACATCATCAACAACAAATATGTTTTAGGGTGCATATTTTCCTTTTCCTAAATGCTTCTATTTTTATTAAACCCTACCTTAAACTCTTAAACATGTGTTATATTTTATTTCTACTGAGCTCCAATTCTTCTTCCTGAAAGTCAAACCGGCACTTTACTGGAAGAAAAGGTTAGTAAGGGTGTTGATTAAAAGAGCAGTAAATTTTCTAAAGCGCAAAACAAATGCATGAATGACAAATATTTGAGGAGTATGGCAATGGAAATAGCTCAACATCTCCCACGTTTCATAGCAATCATCATGGATTAGAGCCAAATCTTTGTCCAGAATGTGGGATTGAATACAATATAGTATCTTAAATGCATGGGATGGATTTGCATTTCCCTGATGATTAAGGTTGTTGAACATTTTTTCAGGTGCATCTCAGCCATTCGGTATTCCTCAGGTGAGAATTCTTTGTTTAGCTCTAGGCCCCATTTTTTAATGGGGTTATTTGATTTTCTGGAATCCACCTTTTTGAGTTCTTTATATATATTGGATATTAGTCCCCTATCTGATTTAGGATAGGTAAAGATCCTTTTCCAATCTGTTAGTGGCCTTTTTGTCTTATTGACAGTATCTTTTGCCTTGCAGAAGCTTTGCAATTTTATGAGGTCCCATTTATCGATTCTTGATCTTACAGCAGAAGCCATTGCTGTTCTATTCAGGAATTTTCCCCCTGTACCCATATCTTTGAGGTTTTTTTCCTACTTTCTCCTCTATAAGTTTCAGTGTCTCTGGTTTTATGTGGAGTTCCTTAATCCACTTAAATTTGACGTTAGTACAAGGAGATAGGAATGGATCAATTTGCATTCTTCTACATGATAACCACCAATAGTGCCAGCACCATTTGTTGAAAATGCTGTCTTTTTTTCCACTGGATGGTTTTTGCTCCCTTGTCAAACATCAAGTGACCATAGGTGTGTGGGTTCATTTCTAGGTCTTCAATTCTATTCCATTGGTCTACTTGTCTGTCGCTATACCAGTACCATGCAGTTTTTAATCACAATTGCTCTGTAGTACAGCTTTAGGTCAGGCATGGTGATTCCACCAGAGGTTCTTTTATCCTTGAGCAGAGTTTTTGCTATCCTAGGTTTTTTGTTATTCCAGATGAATTTGCAGATTTCCCTTTCTAATTTGTTGAAGAATTAAGTTGGAATTTTGATGGGGATTGCATTGAATCTGTAGATTGCTTTTGGCAAGATAGCCATTTTTACTATATTGATCCTGCCAATCCATGAGCATGGGAGATCTTTCCATCTTCTGAGATCTTCTTTAATTTATTTCTTCAGAGACTTGAAGTTCTTATCATACAGATTTTTCACTTCCTTTGTTAGAGTCATGCCAAGGCATTTTATATTATTTGTAACTATTGAGAAGGGTGTTGTTTCCCTAATTTCTTTTTCAGCCTGTTTATCATTTTTGTACAGAAAGGCCATTGACTTGTTTGAGTTAATTTTATATCCAGCTACTTCATTGAAGCTGTTAATCAGGCGTGGAGTTATCTCATGGTATTTTAGGGTCACTTATATATACTATCATACCAGCAAATCAAAACAACCCTGAGATTCCACCTCATACCAATCAGAATGACTAAGATCAAAAATTCAGGTGACATCTGGGAGGATGTGGAGAAAGAGGAACACTCCTCCATTGTTGGTGGGATTACAAGCTTGTAGAACCACTCTAGAAATCAGTCTGGCGTTTCCTGAAAAAATTGGACATAGTACTACCGGAGAATCCCACAATACCTCTCCTGGGCATATATCCAGAAGATGTTCCAACTGGTAAGGACTCATGCTCCACTATGTTCATAGCAGCCTTATTTATAACAGCCAGAAGCTGGAAAGAACCCACATGTTCCTCAACAGAGGAATGGATACAGAAAATGTGGTACATTTACACAATGGAGTACTACTCAGCTATTGCAAAGAATGAATTTATGAAATTCTTAAATTCCTGGAGGGCATCATCCTGAGTGAGGTAACCCAATCACAAAAGAACTCACACAATATATACTCACTGATAAGTGGATATTAGCCCAGAAACTTAGAATACCCAAGATAAAAGATACAATTTGCTAAACACATGAAACTGAAGAAGGAGGAAGACCAAAGTGTGAACACTTTGCCCTTTTTTAGAATTGGGAACAAAACACCCATGGAAGGAGTTAGAGACACAGTTTGGAGCTGAGTGGAAAGGATGGACCATCTAGAGACTGCCATATCTGGGGATCCATCCCATAATCAGCCCCAAACGCTGACACCATTGCATACACTAGCAAGATTTTGCTGAAAGGACCCAGATATAGCTGTCTCTTGTGAGATTATGCTGGGGCCTAGCAAACACAGAAGTGGATGCTCACAGTCAGCTATTGGATGGATCACAGGGCCCCCAATGGAGGAGCTAGAGAAAGTACCCAAGGAGCTAAAGGAGTCTGCAACCCTATAGGTGGAACAACAATATGAACTACCCAGTAGCCCCCAGAGCTCATGCCTCTAGCTGCATATGTATCAGAAGTTGGCCTAGTCTGTCATCAGTGGAAAGAGAGGCCCATTGGTCTTGCAAACTTTATTTGCCTCAGTACAGGGGAATGCCAGGGCCAAGAAGTGGGAGTGGGTGGGTGGGGCAGTGGGTGGGGGAGTGGGTGGGGGACTTTTGGGATAGCATTGGAAATGTAAATTAAATAACTACCTAATTAAAAAAAAGAAACCTCTAGCTGCAAAACACTCCCTTAAAAAAATGTATGGGATGGAACATAACTTGAAACGTAATTTGATTTTCCTTCAAAAGGTTGAACAAAAGGCTTGTGTTGTGCATTTATGTGTGTGTGTGTATGTTTGTATGTGTCTCCAGTTATAAAAGCACAAGAAATAAAGAAAAAATATAAAAATTTATAATTTATTCATTTAGTGTGAAATTTCTGAATCATTTTAACTTGTAGACCACACAAAACCTATGAGAATGGTGGCTAAAGTTTAAGTCTCGAGATAAATAAGAGGGTGGGACAAAAACATACAATGAATGTGAAGGATAACATTAGGAATGATTGAAAATCCCATATGGAAACAAACTGTTTCATAATGTGTCTATATATTCACACACAAACACACGCACACACACACACACACACACACACACACACACACACAACTTCTTTATATAAAATATAAAGTTTTGCATAATATATAAATGAAATAATTACATAACATATAAATGAATATGTATAACATATAAGTGAACATATATTATAAAAAGTATTTGAATTAGCATTATTCTACATTAAAAAATAATGCTCTTGCCAGAAGCCATGTGTTATCAAATAAAATTCCAGTGCTAGATAGATAATACTGGCCCTCAAGCTGTTTGTCATGAGTGTTCCAAAGACTCCCATACTTCATGTAAACTATTACTATTTCTCTTGGTTGCCAACAGAACTTAGTCATGAAACTGATTATGACCATGGTTCTGATTATGACACATTTTTAATGCCACATGCAAAACATAATTTGGTGGTGATCAGAAGTTTCTCTGTAGTTTTCCTGTTCTCAGATGTTGCTATGATGGCTGCTGAGAAAGAAAAGTAATCGAACTTTTTACCCATCTCTGAACTGTACAATTGACTAGCATGCTTGATCTGTGCGAGAATGCAGTGGTGGCCTATATGGTCTGGCATGGTCTTCAGATTCATTGAACTTAAGGCTAACTACACAGGACAAAACATATGAATACTACTATAAACTTTTCCAAGAACTCTTGGATGGAATCTCATAAGCCCTATGTTTAAAACCACTCTTATTATTTTAATAAATATAAATAGTATCAATTAGCCTTTAAAATATGTTTTCATACTTATCTATTGGTGCAACTCTAAGACCTCATCAGAGAAATTTCCTTGTATTTTAGATCATGAAGAACCTCACAACTGTTCAGAGTGCAGAGAATAAGTGTCTCCGGAGTGCTGTGGTAGAAACGGGACATGTATATCACGATCTTCCATTCCAAGGCACAAGGATCATCATGTCAGAAGAGTGAGTGAAAAGACTGTAAGAGTCAGAATTTAGGGAGGATCACACTGAAACTGTGTCTTCTGGACATGACATGAGTGTTCCTTTTGCAATCTCATCGTGGCTGTGATTGCTTACACAAGATCAGTAAAATGGTAGACTAGTCCACATTCCAGCATAGAGAGCAAAATGTTTCAGGAGTGCTGACCTGAAGTGGAGGTGCTATTGATGACTGCTGACAGGAGGAAAGTCATCATCTTTTTATATGTGGTCCCTGTTAGTTCAGCCAGACTCTAGTGGATGACGCTGCACCAGCTAATATGCAGACAGCACAAACAGAATGCAGTGGAATTTTTTTCAATTATAAGAAAAGGGAAAAGGGCTGCATTTATAAAGACTAAGCTTGAGGAGTGGAGTAGCTGAATATAATTAAAATGCATTGAGTGCATATATGAAAGTCCCAGAATAAATAACGTATCAAAATAAAATATTTCTGAAGGAAGATAAAATTCAAAATGCTCTGCCCCTGCTTGATAAACCCCCTTTCCTAGAGTATATGAAAATCAATGAAAAGTGCAGAAGTTTGATAAAGTCTAGATAATTTTTAAAGAATCATAATTGTATTAAAATTTTTGGGGAGAATACTTCTTTCTAGAAGCCTTTGGTCTTTCTAGAGCAAGCCTCATCATTTTCAGCCTGGAAAGTAAATGTTCAGAAAGACATGAAAATCAAGCATACAGTTTGAAAGGGAATCACGGCAAGTGATTTAACAGGGGGAAATTAGAAAGGAGAAAGAGTAGATTTTGAAATTCATAGAATAGGGAAAAGATTCTTTTGAGAATGTGTGAGTGCTAAAGTTCATATTTTTTTTAATCTAGAATGAGATGGGATGGTAGCATTAACATAGTAAAATGGCCATCTTACCAATAGAATCCTACATTCAATGCAATCCCCATCAAAATTCCAACACAATTCTTCACAGATCAGTGTCAAGCCAATGGATGTGTTAGTAAATCAAGCTAATAAAATAACTGTTTAAAGAAGTAATTTAAACATAGCTTTTAGAAATAATGTCACAAGCCAAAGCAAGACTCAAAGTTTTAGTATTTCAAAGCAGTACTGTTTAACACTAAAAATACTTCAAATAAAGAGTTTATTTTGACGTAGAAAGTATAGCAAATTACACTATTTGATTATGTGTGAGATTAAAATAAAGACAATTTTACAGACACACACATAGCTGTTACCCACACACATACATAGGCACACACATACTATACACAAAGGCACACACACATACACAGTCACACCCATACACAGGCGCATGCACACAAACTGCATTTACTTTATTGCTGCACACCACTTTTCAAAAAGTCTGTAGGTTAAGTAAATAACAAAAGGGAAAAAAAATGATGTTAGAAATAGAACATGCCAAAAGATGTGTCAACAGACAACTTTAGGAAACTTAGTCTTAATGATGCAGAAACAACACAATACATGAGAAACGTTTTCTAGGGAAAAATGTACTCTGTGGGAAAGAAAAATATCCATTAAGTATGAACAAGATTTGAACAATATTTACTCTCCATCATGAAAAGCACTGAGCATCTTCAGGGCCCAAATTGTATGATATATTTCTGTAAAATGTGGCAGGGAAGTACACAGGTTACTATAACTCTGAAGTTCTCTAACAGAAAGAAGGACTGCTGATAACCCATAGACTGATCAGAGAAAGCTAGATGGGTTGTGTCATATTTGTATCTGCTTGAAGCTTAGCCATTCTGACTTGTGTGAGGTGGAATCTCAGGGTTGTTTTAATTTGCATTTCCCTGATGATTAAGGATGTTGAACATTTTTTCAGGTGCTTCTCTGCCATTCGGTATTCTTCAGGTGAGAATTCTTTGTTCAGTTCTGAGCCCCATTTTTTAATGGGGTTATTTGATTTTCTGAAGTCCACCTTCTTGAGTTCTTTATATATGTTGGATATTAGTCCCCTATCTGATTTAGGATAGGTAAAGATCTTTTCCCAATCTGTTGGTGGTCTTTTTGTCTTATTGACGGTGTCTTTTGCCTTGCAGAAACTTTGGAGTTTCATTAGGTCCCATTTGTCAATTCTCGATCTTACAGTACAAGCCATTGCTGTTCTGTTCAGGAATTTTTCCCCTGTGCCCATATCTTCAAGGCTTTTCCCCACTTTCTCCTCTATAAGTTTCAGTGTCTCTGGTTTTATGTGAAGTTCCTTGATCCACTTAGATTTGACCTTAGTACAAGGAGATAAGTATGGATCGATTCGCATTCTTCTACATGATAACAACCAGTTGTGCCAGCACCAATTGTTGAAAATGCTGTCTTTCTTCCACTGGATGGTTTTAGCTCCCTTGTCGAAGATCAAGTGACCATAGGTGTGTGGGTTCATTTCTGGGTCTTCAATTCTATTTCATTGGTCTACTTGTCTGTCTCTATACCAGTACCATGCAGTTTTTATCACAATTACTCTGTAGTAAAGCTTTAGGTCAGGCTTTAGATCTTATCTTTATTTACATTTCAAATGTTATCCCTTTTCCTAGTTTCCTCTTTGAAACTCCCCTATACCGTCCCGCCTGTCCCTGCTCCCCAACCCACCCACTCCCAGTTCCTGGCCCTGGCATTCCCCTATACTGGGGCATAGAATCTTCGCAAGACCAAGGGCCTTTCCTCCCACTGATGGTCAACTAGGCCATCCTCTGCTACATATCCATCTAGAGTCACGAGCTCTGGGGGTACTAGTTAGTTCATATTGTTGTTCCTCCTATAGGGTTGCAGACCCCTTCAGCTCCTTGGGTAATTTCTCTAGCTCCTTCACTGGGGGCCCTGTGTTCCATTCATTTGCCAGCAAAACTCATGATATCCTCATTCTTAATAGCTGAGTAATATTCCACTGTGTAAATGAGCCATATTTTCTGTATTCATTCTTCTGTTATGGGACATTTGGGTTGTTTCCTGACTCTGGCTATCACAAACAAGGCTGCTATGACCATAGTGGAACATGTGCCCTTGTGGCAAGGTGGGGGCATCTTTTGGATATATGCCCAGGAGCAATATAGCAGGGTCTTCAGGTAGATCTATTTCCAATTTTCTATTCTTTTTTATTTTTATTGGATATTTTATTTGTTTACATTTCAAATGTTATTCCCTTTCCTTGTTTCCCTTCCTCCCAGAAACACTCTATTTCGTCCTCTCTCCCCACTGCTTCTATGAGTGTGTTCCTCCACCCATCCACCCATGCTCACCTCCCTGCCCTCGATTCCCCTACACTGGAGCATCTATGGAGCCTTATAGGACCAAGGACCTCTCCTTCCACTGATGCATACCTAACAAGGCCATGCTCTGGTACATAAGCAGCTGGAGCCATGTGTACTCCTTTGTTGATGGCTTAGTCCCTAGGAGTACTGGGTTTCTGGTTAGTTGATATTGATTTTCTTCCTCTAGGGTTGCAAACCCCTTCAACTCCTTCAATCCCTTCTATAACCCCTCTATTAGGGACCCTGCCCTCAGTTCAATGGTTGACTGCTAACATCTGGCTCTGTATTTGTAAGGTTCTGGAGGGACCTCTCAGGAGACAGCCATATCGGGCTCCTTTCAGCATGTGCTTCTTGGCATCCACAATAGTCTCTGCGTTTGGTGACTGTATATGGGATGAATCCCCAGGTGGGATAGTCTCTGGGTGGCCTTTCCTTTAGTTTCTGGTCTACACTTTATCACCATATTTGCTCCTATGAGTATTTTGTTTTCCTTCTAAAAAGGACCGAAGTATCCACACTTTGCTTTCCCTTCTTCTTGACCTTCATGTGTCATTCTATTTCCAACTGGCTCAGTTTGGAAATAATACCAGCAGGTGACTAATTCCTAAAGTATCAGGAACATTATAACATTAATCCATACATCCTTTATGCTTCAGGGTAACTTTGTGCCTAAGAAGAGATTAAACAAAGATTTTCACCCATTTTCACTACCATGCTTCAGGCAGAGACAGAGTATTTTTCTTTTATTTGTTATGTATTGTAATGACCAGTTGCACAAAGCTCCATGTACACCCCACTAGCATGAATTTTTATCTACTATGCTTTATTTCATTAATATGAATTGACTGTGATATTACTTTATTATTCAATTTGTTATTTATGATTGTATCTAGTTAATTTCTACACATTCCAGAAAATTTTTAAATAGTATCTTTTTGTTGAAGAATAATTTGTGCTGTGTTTCTACATGGTATTTTAAATTTTTCTTGCCTTCCTATGGAAATTTAAAATTAGCATTATAAGAGTTAATAGAGATAGCACAGTGTTAAAAGCACTTACTAATCTTGCGAAACACCTGGTTTCAATTCCCAATATACAAATACTAACCACCTATACATTTGGCTGAAAGGAAATCTGACCCCTTTGGCTTCTGGGGACATGTGTTCTCATGTGCATATATCAATGAGCAGATAACCATGTATATGCATAATTAAAAATATAAAATTTGCATGGTTTACATATGAACTAATTTCCTGAAGTTAAAGCAATAACTGTCTGTCCCCACATGTTGATGTATAGAATAGAACCCAATTTGGTAGGAGGGAAGATGTGATCTAATTTATAAATGATACAAGACAAAAAAAACAATTCTAAATACCTGAATTTTTAAAATATTTTATCTTTAGTAATGGCATGTGGAATAAAAAATTGCAACATTATTAAGGAGAAAACAATTTCATGTGTCACTTTTATTTTCTACTAAAATTGGAATCCTAGAAAAATTACTAAATTTATGGACTTTAGTAGTCTAATTAATAAAAAGAATGCCTGGTGCCTACTGATAAATCTATGCAGGCATTACATTTTGGAGAAGAATTATGTTTAGCACAATCTATGTGCATTAGTGGTATATCTTATAAGGAGAGATGAAGAAAATAGATTTCCAACATTATATGAAATTAACAGCATCATTGGAAGTACGGTTAATATAGCCACCCAAGGAAGAGCCATCAGAGAGATTAAAATTTCCATTTTGGGGTAGTGAAGATTATTAAAGACAAAAATTGAAAAGTCCATGAGATTACCTTTTGAAAAATTTACGAGTTTACTTCTGAATACCATTATAATCCTTACTTCAAATCCATACAATATTATGATGTTTAGTAGCTAAAATGCAAAGACTAAACAAGAGGAAAATACTTAATTTTGGAAGCCCTCTGAAGATTTTGCCAGTTACTGGAAGACAGTTATTGCCTTTCTGTTGTTTCTCCATTGAGTAGTAGTTTCTACATTTGGAAGCCTCAGAATTGGCAAGAATTGTTTATAATGCTCATTTCTTTGGCTGGACATTAGCATGAAATTCTATGAACTGAGGTTTATTATAATCTGTGAAGACTCTAAAAGCAAGTATCAGAAGTATATTTGAGTCTGAGAGGTAGAAAGCTATGGTGGTCACAGGAAACCACGAGTGAAACTACTCCCAACACCTAATCGATGGTGTTATGCCTCAGTAAATATTAATAGATGATGCCTATCTTACTGTATCTCTACCTAAAATTTTCTACCAAATACCTTATTAAGATTTCTGAAATTAAATTTTTATTTCCATTCTTTTCACTTATGGTGTAAACCTCTAGACACATATTTCTGTTTTCAGAGTCTTTATAAGTCTACTTAGCTATAATTTACAACCTAAATGATGAAGCAATTGGGTACTATTGTAGAGATTTGCATGGAATTCAGAATAATGTTTATGCAGTGTCCTTAACTGGTGTATAGCATGTGAACATTGATGATGTGTGGTATGACTTCTTCCTAATTCATGTTACATAAATATAGTGAAATAAAATCTGTACTATTCCAAGCAATGAGTTTAAACTTTGAGGATTAACTAATGTGTATCTTCATGCTAGGTAAACATTATGGTTGGGTAAAAATGAAAAAAAAAGTGAATGGACATATGCCATTTCTAATTATACTGTAAACAACATTTATGAATTGTTAGTTGTATCCTAGGCCTGAATAACCTTCGTTGATTGTTTGATATCATGATAATTGAGCCATGATAAACACAATTCATTTCAAATCTCAAAGGCACAAATTCTGTATAGGAGGATCATTTTTGAATCTGTAATATAGTTTAAAATTGAATGAAGTTCACTTTAAAGTGAAGACAAAAATAGCTACTTATTTGAAGTTTTAGAGACAGCTTGGAAGAGATTTAGTTTTTTATCTAAAATGAGTTTGCAGACCACAGGCAAAATGCAATACAAAAAAAAATGAAACAAAATAAACTAAATTATCCATGTTTCTGTATGGATGTGCTTTCTTTGCAGTCTGCCCTCCTGGCCATTATGCATTCCGTAGTGCTGCTTCCTGGTCATACAGAAGCATTCTTAGAGTTATATTCTCTTTCCCTAACTTGAATATATTTGAACATATTTATACTGTCTCAGATTACAAAAGGGTAAGTTTTAGATTGCAAACACATGTAACTTCAGAAATTCTTTTGTCAAATAGACAAAAGCAATAGCAGAAAATCTAGATAGGCATATGAAGAGACGTTAAATTCATGTTCACAATTATGGGATTCATAGCTTTCATATTGGGAAGTTACAAGAATATGACAAGAGAAAGTTAATTCAAATCATAAAATATGTTCAAGAAATATGATCAAAGAAATAATACTGCAATTTCACATGAAACAGATCCTATCAATATGGTCTTACCACACTAATATTTATAAATTTTAGGATGTTTTTATTACCCTAACCTCATAAATATATCCTGTAATAATAAATCAGGCTCTGAATGACTGTGCTCATGGATACATAACGCGAATATCAATCCAACTGCATATTAACATTCCAACAAGCCTCTTCTCACTTATCTCTGCTTACCTAAGGGCAAAGCATAAGTTGTTTCAGGGAACCAAATAAAATCTACAAGAACAACTATTTCAGGATGGAAAGTGGAAGACTGAGAATGAAGAATGCAGAGGCAATATTTCAACCTTTATTTGTTAATCACAATATATCACTGTTCATTGTTGTTCTGCTAACCGTCCTTTGCTGACTCCTTAATATGATAAACCTATGGGAATTCATTAGGGACGTTTGGGTAAGTCTTAAGTAGACTCATGACACATGCATCTTCAGATGAAATAGGGCTCTACCTTAATCAGTCTATGTGTGGGAGAACTAAAACCACTGAACTTTTCAAATGGATTTAAGGAGGGGAAAAAGGATAAATTAACATTCCAGGGACATACATGAGGTGCTTGTCTGTAAATAGCATCCTGTCCTGAGTGAAACTGAAGAAAATAATGTACTGGGATAATTGAAATAGCAAATGTGTTAGTCAGAGCTGGAACCGTGGTAGAGAAAGGACACATATTGCATAGGAAGCAGGGCTTTGAGGATACTTTTCCACTACCTTTATTCAATAAGAAAGAAATAATCTTGTACTCTCTCAGACATGTTGTACTGAGAAAACTTTAAGAACACAAAACACCCAATCCTTCTCACCTGAAAGTTCAGATGTGCAAAAAGCAGAAAGTTGCTAAAATCACTGTCCCAATATGTAAGACAAAAGTGCCATTAAATGTACAACCAGAATCGTGCCATCCAAACAAACTGTAGGAGAATAACTGGAATTTCTAAAAAGATTTCTTTTTAAAAAAGGAATACATTATTTACAGCTTAAGTGGGTTCAAATGTTATAATCATCAGACATTAACTATGTTTCAACAGTATTTTATTTGTCAGTGAAACCACTGTCCTCCTCTCAAAGGAGTGTTCTATTTCATAGTTCCAAACAAAAATACAACTGCTACATGTTTTCCTGCTTAGTGGTGCTCCAAGCCCTTGCCTCTGAAAAAGACAGCAATTTATGACCGCAAATCTCACCCTGTGCATGTTTTCAGCCTTAGCTGCGACCAAATGAATTAGAAACTCTGGGAAAATACTTCTGCCATGGATGTTTTGGACAATTCTATGGCTGAATGTTCTAATCACTATGGAAATTAATATGGTGGTTATGACTGAAAGAATAACATCTGGTATATCAACAAAAGAAATATAATCTTAAAATAGAATAAATTTTCAGGAATAACAAAGAATATATTTCCTAAAGATTTGAAAGGAACACAATTGGAATAAAAAAGACTCAAATTTTCCTGGCAAAAAGTCAATTGTTTTATTAAATAATTGACGTAAATACGCACTTGGGTGTATGGACGAGATTCCAGATTACTTCCCTGTCTTAGACATAATTGAATAAAATTTTTGGTAATCTGCATGTTTTGTGCTAGATGTTCTCCAAAGCTCTATAATTTCCAGACCATAGAATTTTATTTCTGGAGAAAGGAGTTGAATACCCAGTAGTGGCATAAGAAAAAGTTTGTAATCTACCATCATGCAATCTTGGGATTTAGTTCAATGAAAGAGAACTTGCACAGTAGGCACAAAGTCCTGACTTTCATACTCAGCACTAAATAAGCTAATATTTACAACTCAGAAGAGGCATTAGAAATAAAACCATCAAAATATTTCTGGAAAGTGAGTATCAAGACATATATTTTATGTTCCGCTGTGAAAATGCTTTTAGAAATCTCAGAAGACACCCAAGAAATCAAGCTTGGGGATACCTATCTTTGAATTCTTATTTTTCTAAATTAGTATTTTGGGGGTTATGTAAAAGAACTTCTAGATTAATGTTTTTGGGGGGTTCACAAATTTGCCAGTTGTAGGTCTGATTCTTGTGCTTTCTCTTGGGTTCTTTTCTTTCTGACATTATTTTCCCAATGTCATCATGACTGTTTTTGTCTTCTTTTATAACATCATATTTCATTATTAACCCTTAGAAGCCTGCTCGTTTTCTAATGAGCAGGAGAAAGAGGCGATTACAGGGGGAAGGGAAGGGCCTGGGAGAAGCTAAGGTCTAGCAAACCATAATCAGGAAATATTATATGAGAAATAAATATATTATCAATTATATAAAACCTTGTTTTAATTTAGCATTCAGACTTTAGCATCCAGATTTCATCCAGATTTCATTAAGACATTGTCATGCATATTTTTTCTACTCCTCCTCTTTTCCTTTCCCTCCTCACCCCTCATACCTACAATGTGTGGGTCAAAGGCTTGTCTGTGGGGAACTGTATTATTAAGTTAGCTAATAAGGAAAGACTCAGTCTACAGTGGAAAGCACTATTCTCTAGACATAGAGATGGTAATCTGTAAAAACAGTGAACAGTTATGCTGAGTTCAAGCAAGCAAACAAATGAATATATTTATTTTTCTCTGTTTTTGAAAGCACATATAATATATAAGCCACTTCAAGTTATGCAATACTGAATTGTAACCTTGAATCAGGAGCTGCAATACACTCTTATGTGTTGATATTTGTCAGGATATTTTATTGCAGCAACAGAAATGAATCTAGGATATTGGCACACAACACAGTTAATTTTGTAGAACTGTCCATGACCGATGAAGAAAATACTTATCCTCTATTTATTGAGTTTAATATTCTATAAATATCTGTTATATCTGCTTGGTTTGTGATCTGACCCAGCCCCAAATTCTTTGCTAAGTTTTAGTTTGCAGAACATACCTAAATATTACACTGAGATATCTAAATCTCACACCATTGGGTCAGTTACAGTTTCACAATTTATGCTTTTCAGTGTTTGCTTCATGAATTTCGGAGCCCAAGCACTGAGGTCATAACAATTTGCAATTGTTAATATGCTATCTTTATTAACCTATAGTATTCCTTATTTCTTATGACTAGTATTGCTTGGAAGTGTACTTAGTTAGATGGGAAAATAACTATGTCAACTTATTTACAGCTTCCTCTGCCTAAGAATACTGGAGTCTTTCCGTTTTCTTCATTTATTGATGTTTTTACTAGTAAGTTATGATTCCTGGAAAGAAAAATAAATTAAAAAAAAATCAGTGTAACTTGATTAAAACCCAAGATCCATTTCTTATTAATGATGATGTGAGTATTATATAATTAAGGATATTATCAAGGAGGTGTGCTATTTCCTACTGTTCCTTAATTTTTATTTTGCTTTGTTTGTTTTGATTACTGGTAGTTATTTTCTTTCTTCTCTCAGTACTCAGGATTTGGTGATTTACCATTGGGAAAAACAGAGTTTTTCTGAGCTCTCCCATTTTCATATATTACTCTCATAAATATGTTCTTTCCTAGACTATTGTGGATATGGTTGTCTTTCTTCTTCCTCTGTGCATATAACATACTTTACACTGCAGTCTTGCCTTGGTTGTATAGATTGACTTAATGTGTTCTTATATTGAAATGTTTTTACTTATCAATCAGTTTTGAGTTACCATCACCATGTGTAGCATTACTGTTTGTCATGTACTTACTTTCAGAGCTTGAAGTTTATTATTCAATGTATCTCTGGCTTTTGCATTTTCTGAAAATAAAGATCGATGGTATTCTGCTGTTTCTAACTTTGTGTGGAAGTTGACACTTCCCCTTGAATCTTTAAATATCGTTTCCTAGGTTTTGTTGTTTTAGTTATTGTTGCTGTTGTTGTTGTTGTTGTTGTTTTTGTTTCACATCTTGCTAATGATGATCTGGTAACATTTTCTGGCCCTGCCTATTTGGAATTCTAAATTCCTGTAATTCTTGGATGACAACTTGTTTTTCTGACTTGATATGTTCTGCTAAATTATTAATGACATTAGAATTTTTTTAAATTTTCTGTGGCATGAATTCTTAAGTTTGGTCTCTTAAAGATCGCTATGGGTTTTGGAAGTTCTGTTCTTATATGGCAGATTGTATTATTGTATTGGCCCTTATCCCTTAAGTCTGTCTCCTTGAGCTTGTCAGTTAACAATAGTTTTTACTCTGACTGATGACTTTGGATGATTACATGCCAGGCACTTGGTTTTTGAAATCTCAATTTTGTTGTTTAATTTTTCCTCTTATTTTTGTTTCCTTCCAAGGTACTAAACATTTAATCTATTCTGACAGGTTCCTTTTCTAGGCTATCACTTAATTCTCTTATTTAAATCTTCTAAACGTTTACTGATCCTTTTAAAAATTAATATTCTGAAATATTTTTCTGCTATTTTAGCCCCTCTATCTATAAGATGATGAGTCTGTGGGGTATCAGAAGGTTGAATGAAGATTATTGGGAAAAGGAAGAGTAAGTAAGAATGAGAGGACTGCATATTTCAGAGATATGAGAAGCGGAATAATTGCTACTCTAAAGTAGATAATGTGGAAAAGTCTAAGTTAAATACAGCTGAAATACTAAAGCACACATTTATAAATACAATGAAAATAAAGTAAACAGTAAATAAGTAAATATTGGGCATTATTATTCCCTTCACTATATTATAACCGGGAAGACACACATCGCATTGAATTTTATCTTTTATTAGTCTGCACAGAATTGATAGACAATAGCTAGTCTCAATAGTTCAAACAAGTGAAGTCAGTGCAGTCATCTAGGTGAGAGAAATTTGTGTGATCCAGATACAGCCTTGGTCAAATTTCCCAGTCTAACACCACTGCTTCATTCATGGATATTAAAATGATGTCTCAGCTGGGCGTGGTGGCCCACAGCTTTAATCCCAGCACTCAGGAGGCAGAGGCAGGCATATTTCTGAGTTCGAGGCCAGCCTGGTCTACAGAGTCAGTTCCAGGACAGCCAGGGCTACACAGAGAAACCCAGTCTCTGGAAGAAAAAAAACAAAAAACAAAAAACAAACAAACAAAAAACCAAAAAATAAAACATTGTCCTGGGAGATTGAAAAATCAGCCTTTCTTTCCTTTTAATTTATTTGCTAGATTAAATTATTCTTTATTTATTTGTATGTGTGTGTGTGTGTCTGTGTGTGTGTGTGTGTGTGTGTGTGAGAGAGAGAGAGAGAGAGAGAGTGCATGTGTGTGCCTTGATCTATGCATGGAGATCATAAGCCAATCTTCAGGAGTTAGCTCTGCTCTTGAATTATGTGTCTCAGGAATTGAACCCAGGTCACCAGCCTTTACAGCAAGCACATTTATCCTACAGTCATTCCATCCACCCTGGGATCGGGCTTTCTATGAAGGATGTGTTGTGACTACGGATTTGGGGCCATAGGAAATGCCTCCTGAGTATGTTCCCCTCGTCTTTTATCCATCAAGATACAGCATTATGATCTGTGGTGAGGCCATGTTGCTTGGGTGAGCCATGGATACTAATGCCACTTCTGTCTGCTCAGTCAAGTGCTGTCCTTGTCTCTGCAAACATTCTGCATCCAGCCATTTATGTGGTGTCTAGGCCTAGTTTCTTTCTCTCTGCCCTTTGCACTGCTGACTACCTATGTTTGTTCTCCTTGGCAGCTAAAGTTGGACCAGGAAACACATTTTTATGTTTTTGTTGCTGTCATTCTATAGTGTTCAGCCAACCAAATGCGAGTTCAAGTGAATTTTCAAACAAAGAAACAAAATGCTGTGGGTCGGATTTATTGCCAAACTCATCTCTGCCTTGGACTTAAATGGTTCCGTATTTTTTACACAGAAAATAATTCTGGAGCCAATTGCTTATTCATTATTTTTGGCAAGTGTGGCATGGTGAAAGGCAGTTGCTTTGGGTAGCAACAGGTGCTGAGAATTTCAATGGGTGTCTCTCTTTTAAGCAGTTGTAATGTAACCTGAGTGCCTGCTATTAATAGACAGACATCTGGGTAGCAATCAGCTAATTACCCTGTTTTATTTGCTTTCTGCAGGAACTGAGTGTGAACAATTAGGGCTAAGGTGTGAATTGTCACCCAACTATTTAAAACAAACACAGAAAGAAGGAAGGCAGTGAAGCAGAACTTTGGAAGGATGGCAATCTTGGATTATTTTACACTCAGAGACTGAGTTAAGGTTCAGGGACAGCTTCGTATGATGACGAAAGTCTACCTGAGAAGCAGTTAATTAACAGTGATAGGTATGCTTCCTATTGCTGTAGAGGCTCATTGCTATAAAGTTAGAGCCTTAAAAATTATCAACCTATTGACCCAAAGACCTGAGAGTAGAGCTACAATATTGATCTCCTGGAACTGAAATCAAGATGTTGACAGGACTGCATTCCTTTCTGGAAGCTTTAAAATCAAATATGTTTATTTGTTTGTTTGCTTGCTTGTTTTTTTTTTCTTTCCTACCATATGGGCTTTTCCACAGGCATTGACTCTTGTTATCTTATCCATCGTTAAGCCCCAAATCTTCAGACTATTCTAAGAATTCTTATGAAGTTATTTATATTTCTCTCTCCTTGTCCTTTCCTATATACATTGCTACTAGGGTAGGTACACCTGAGAAATGCTAGGTTTCCTCAACGTCACATGGTCCTCATGTTTATTTCCATTTTAACACACATGTTGTCATTAATATTAGCAGGTAGACACATATCAGGAATTCAAGCATGAGCCTCTTTGAAGGAGCCTTACAGGGAAACGCACCAATAAATAGTCCTAATCTACTTGTCTTCATTTTAAATTTTCTTTATATCTTTGAATATTATATTTCCAAAGTTAGCATCATAATTCTTTATTTCAAACAGAACAATAATATTATCTCGTCATGTTCCTTAAGTTTGAATCAAGGCTAGTTTGGGCACGAATACATATTAAAAAGAAATGGAGGCATTCCTTAAAACATGGTTAGAGATTCCCATGGATTTATCTTCATTTATCTTTTGATAATATAAAATTATATGTATGGCCAATGAAGTAATGACCAATGAAGCCGTTAGTGCTTAGATCACAGTGTCATCCTTGATTCTACAGGCTGTAAAATACATTCCAGGAAATTTTGGCTCTCATAGGGCCTTGTCTTGGAAATCACAATTCTTAGTGGCATTTCTTTGACTTGAGCACGGGTCTTTGATTCCTAATTATTTGCCCTTTGGACTCCTTCATAGAACCTCTTTCAACCTCAACTGTGTGTCTGTCAAAATGTATGCTTTCTAAATACTTCAGATTATAAGAAGAGGACGTTTTGTGCCACACCTCATTTATTTCAGCCTCTCTGCTAGTGAGCACACTTGAGTGTGGGGGTGACATTCAAGTTCTCCATCAATATATCTCAAGATTTGACCAGTGAAGAAAGTCCGGCAGCACAGAGGCAGCAAGAACACACCATGGCTCACTAAGGGTTTCTGGATGTTCTGAGGGTTTTAAGGCACTAAGATACAAAAGGAATCACTTCAGCATAGAGCAAATCAAAACGTTCTGAAAGAGTGACAAACAGAAAAGTTTGTTGGTTTGTGTAGATATTGGCTTCACAGTTGTTGGAAATAGAAAAACAGCTAGTGCTGGAGATGAGGGCCTGTTGAGGGAAGAATACAGAGCCTCAGATACTGTGACTGTGTGGCGAGATGAATGTGAAGACCTTGTTGCTTTTCTCTCTTTTCTGTTATGAGAGCATGCCAACAACACAATGACCACTTCATGGAAGGATATCACAGTATGGTGACGAGGGAAATGACTGGTTAGACAGCAAAAGAATAATGTCGTTTGCTACTGGTTTGTGTAAGAAAAGACACAGTCTATCAATTTCTGGCTTTATTGTTAAAGCTCAGTTTCTTTTATGAACCAACTCTTTTATTAGTTTGTCTTTGCAAAATTCCAAAAATTTATACATATCTGTGGGTATAATTTTAATTTATGCTATTTTTTTTATTATATACCACATATGTGTTTATATAATGCTTAGCATATAAAACATGTGTTTACCTTATAATTTTTTCTTTATCTCCAAATTGTAAATATTAATAAAAGTATATGTAGCATCCCAAGCAATTTGTTGTTAAATATCCCTATAAAGTGTCAACCCAGAAATACTGGAGAAATTCAGAATAGAGTATAAATGAATTGTCTTTTAATTAGAAAAAATAATAGAAGCACATAGGTTATATCCCACATTATGCTACAAATTATCATTGTGACCAACTCTTTGAATGTTGGGTCAGTTTACCTACGTGATCTCAGGCCTTATGTCTTTCATATAAGAATATTAATGTCAACTGTCTGATGTGATTGAATTATATGGTACATATCATGGTTAACCTACAGTAGGTCCTAAAGAATATGTGAAACTATTTCAGACAATATTAAACATAGTGGATCATAAGTGTTAGTAGTATGGTTTAAGTAATACAGTCCAATTTCAGCAAATATGCTGAAGGGCTGGGGGTAAAATAAACAGAAAATAATTTTCTGTGAGAGGCATCGCACTGATGGTAATTGATACTGTAGAACATTGGGAGCAGGAAACCTAAGGTTCATTACAGCATGTTGTTTCTGAGCGCCGAACATTGAGAATGCTGAGCTCTCTAATCTCAAATAAAGACAATTTGACCTCCAATTTGATTACCATCTTTGTTACAGCTGCTGAAAATATCTTCTATATAGCAGCCATACAAAGCAATGTTAGTGCTCCTCTGTTCCCAGTTAAGCTGGAATAGAGAGCATTGCTTCACAGACAACAATCTTTATGCTTTGTAAGTTGTCTCCAAATGTATGCAGATCCAGGGCCTCGAATGGGGAGCCTGGAAATGTGTTCACATGAAGAGTAAAAGAGGTACCTTCTCCCTGTGAAGGTCTTTTTGTTGGGATTATTTTTTGTTTGTTTGTTTTATTTTGTTTTGTTGTGTCATTGCACAGCCAAATTTAATACAAAAAGTCTTACATGATGAAAAACCTGCAAAAGCATTTAAATATATCATCCTTTGAACTCAAAAATAAAAGTTTCAAAGAAAGCTTTTTAAATATCCCTGTGAAGGATATGATCATCTTGGAAGTAATTATAGTACGGATTTTCTCCTCTAAGAAATTCCTTCATCTTGAAATGTTTTGGGTGTCATAACCTTTACTGACCCTTTGCCATTATCTGGGAGACATCTAAAGATAGCCAGATTTTGGTTGGCTTCACATCTCCTCTGCAATATTGTTTCATTAAGCACTTAGGGAATGAAGTTTGTGGAGGGTCAACTTGGGGCATAATCACATAGACTAGTTAATCCACACTCACTTTTCAAAATTACTTTCAAATTCTATGGATTATTTTTGGAGGTTTTCAGGTCAGGAATTCATAAGATATATAGACATTTTTCTGCCCACAGAAAATCAATAATAGGGAAGTAACATACTCCTTGGCTTTATAAATCAAAATGAGAGAAAGCTGTTTTATTCTGTAGTATATCATGATAATTTCGTAGCATCTCATGAAAATGTAAAATTCTTCTCACCTCACTTAATTTCTTGGTGAGTTTTGCTCAGGAGGTTACAGCACAGATAGCATTATGTTCCTAGATATCATGTGTGAGATATAGACATATATTCTCTTAAAATTACACACCTAATTATAAAGTAAGGTATATATTTCTCAGGAAATTAATAAAGAATTTTTCAAAAATTTTGGGAAATGTTTGTCTTTTACATAATTTAAGAAGAATTTATAATGTTACTCACTACTAAAACTGTAAATTTAGTTCTTTGTTTTATTAAATAATATTCTGAAACTAAACAAATCCAGGCAGGAACTGTTTCTAATCATAACTGTTGGAATGAAAGTGCATGTGGACTACAATTTACACACACACACACACACACACACACACACACACACACACACACACACACATATCTGAGCCTATCATTAAAAAAAAAAACTTACCTTCAGCACTGGTGAAAAATTGTAATATATTTGCACTTTAAGTACATTATACAAAACAAGTTCAACAAGCATCATTGAAAATAGGATCTTCTCTGCAAGAATAAGAATCCCTTTAAGGACACCTATCAGCACTTCTCAATATGATGGTCTGAGCACATTCAAATTTTCCAGATATTTTTGAGGCAGCACACCCTTAATTCCTTACTGCTGAGATCCCTGTACTCCAAAGTTATGCTTACTAATGGCTTTTTCATACTTTTAGGATACCAATCCAATCTGACTGACAGCTGGGTAGTAGGAAGAACACCTCTCTTACCATACTGAAAGTTTTTAATGAAGGAATGGCCTCACATGTACAAATCATTATTCATAGACCCTTTAAAGACACAGAGAGTTAGACAATTTGAACCCAGCCTTCATACTTTTACCCATATCAACCTTTTCCTTAATTATTGAGTTTTTCTGACTATTCTACCATGATACACTAAATGATCTGTATTAGTCATGTTTCTCATTGCTGGGATAGAAGACCTGACTCAGGTCACATAAAGCACGATGATCGTCCCGTGCATGGCATAAGGTTACATCATCTCTGATGATAGTTCAGTAGGGCAGCAGGGGCATTGTTCAGCTGCTTCGTACCCTTACAGTTACTGGAGAGATGTGAGTGCTGCTGTTTTTTCCAGCTTTCCCTCTTTTGCAGTGTTGGGGGCTCAGCGAGCAACGGGACTACACCAATTCAAGATATCTCCCCAGTCAGTTCCCCCGCTTTCCAAAAAGTGCTCTTATGGACATTCAGAAGCATGTTTCCCAGATAATTCTCAATTCTGTCACTTTGAAAATCAAGATGTCTTAGTCCGCCAGCATTGTATTTTCAAATAAGATAACTTTAAAATTGCATTAATCTTCTACATTGTGGTGAATTAGAACAAAGATTTGATAGAGCACCTTGTCCAATATAGAGTGTAGATAGATGAGTGACTGAATGCTTGAATGACTACTTCCTGCCTTTCCAGATGTGTTGCCTCTGAACTGTGTGTTACAGCATTTAGTTTTCCATTTTTGTTATACAGAGGAAGACTTCAAGACATATAACATCCACCAAAGAAATGTTAGCTGCATTTGTCTTGTCCTTTCTTGTATGAAATGTAATCATGGCGATGTGCTTGCCAACTTTAAGCTGGGAAGATTGGTTGTTATGATCAAAATAGCCAGTGAATAGGCTCACATATGGAATCTTAGGCAGAGCTACTGGGATAACAAAGTTTTACATGGAAATTCTACACAATCTCTTTTTTGCCTTTATCAGAACCAGAGAAAGGATGTAGAGATACAGTTCTTTCTTTTTTGTAGGGATTCTCTAACTTGCTGAAACCCTTTAGAAGATAGGTGAGCTCTCTCTCTCTCTCTCTTTCTCTCTCTCTCTCTCTCTCTCTCTCTCTCTCTCTCTCTCTCACACACACACACACACACACACACACACACACACACACACACAATCTCAACCTCTCTCACCGAGTTTTATTTTGGGAAGAGGCAGAGAAAGCCAAACATTAGTTCATTACTTCATATATTCATGAAATGAATAACAATTATCCGTTCTACTACTGTCTTGCTCTATGGGCATATGATATAAAGATACAAGTCATAGATATACATTCTTTTCTACTATGTCTAGCAATATGAAAAAAGAAATTAGTGAGTAAAGGAATCGGGATAATGGATGGATGTTGAGTGTTCTTCTAAAAGCACTAAAATACTGAACATCTTTTAAGCTGGGAGGAAATCATGGAATTCTTAGGCAAGTCTTATCTTAGGGGAAAAGCCAATTCAAGGAGGAAAGGATATTTTAATAGCAAAATTTTCCTAAAAACATGAAGAAAATTCCAAGTTTTAGAGTATGTAATCCAATACAGTATCAATAAAGGACTGATCTAAGGAATGATTGGGGATGTTATAAGGCAAGGCTGCAGAGATCTTATTAGAATTCGTGAGTGATGTGGAGAGAAATGTCTGGAGAGAATGATATCCAGCATACGTGACAAATTATATGTTGTTTTGAGATTATATGTCTTTAGGAGAAAACTCATTATTGCCCAAGTATATTAGGTTGGTGTGTGTGTGTGTGTGTGTGTGTGTGTGTGTGTGTGTGTAGTGACCAGTATATATCTTTTATAATGTGTGTGTGTGTGTGTGTGTATATATATATATATATGTGTGTGTGTGTGTGTGTGTAAATCTCTATCCTCTCCTTATATTATGCCTAAAGCCTCAAAATATATAAACAAATTTTCTCCAAATTTGAATATTAAAATCAGTAATATTAACTGGAGGGATTTTCTCTCTGTGTAAGGATACTTGAGGAATTAAAAAGCATACCTGAATTGGGATCCCCAGCATCCACTTAAACAGAAAAGGTTTAGCACTAAGCATCTGTTAATACCACACTTGGAATGTTGGGGTGAGAACAGGAACATTGCTGGGGTTTGTTGAATGCCACTTCAACTAGAGGGTCACTGTGAGATTATATCACAAGAGAAAAAGACAGAGTGACAGAACACGATACGATTTCCTAATCTAGCCTACATGTAAGCATAGGTACACATAAATATACATACATTTATATATCAACATGTATAAATCCATGTGCATACAACACACAAGCACACACACACACACAAACACACATCCCACAAAGTGGAAACTTGATGGTTCTTTGGAAAGTCATTCTGATGGTGCTTTGCTGGGGCAGACATGGGAAGGAACATTTCACTTAAGTGGACACAGGTGTGAAAGGCTGAGGCAGACCCCTCAAGGAACATTTCACTGAAGCAGACACAGGAGAGAGAATGTTATGCTAAAGCAAGCATATTTAAGGACACATGACGAAGGATTCTTTGCTAAGGTCACTCATGTATTAGTGCACCTTACATTGCCTAGTTGAGCTGTATTTGTTGGAACTCCATAGAGAGAAACACACACACACACACACACACACACACACACACACACACACACACTTCTGGTGGTATAATGCAGTTTCTTGATTCTTCTATTGAATCAGGGTGATTAAGAGAAAATGTCAGTTGAGACAAATGTACTTGAAAGATATGTGGTATTTGGGGGTTATAAATAGGACTCAACTGAGCTTGGCTTGCTGGTATAGCTAGCTGTGCAGTGTTTGTAGATCTTGTGTCTACACTGATCTTCACTGAAAGAAGCACAGCCAAGAACTTCTCCTGATGTCCCTCTGGGTCCTGGCTGTCTCTGCTAGGTAGTGTCACCGCTGTTGATTCCTGTTTGCTATCCCCACTCTATCAAAATGGACGGCTGGTGTATCTGTGAAGTGTTTGTGAATGGTTTGAGCCACAGCTGCCTGCTAAACTGTGAACTGAACTGCCAATTTCCAGACAACACAGACAGGAGTTGCTCCAAACAACATTTCTAAACAGGTCCATTTCACCCATGTTTTGGTTTCCTATTACCTCTGGTGGATGGTAGGCTAGAAGGAAGGTTAAAATGTTTAAGAACCATCATTAAGGATAAGTTTTGAAAAATTGAAGATACACATGCACACACACACACACACACTGAATTTATAACCTCAATATGTTAATGCTACTTCATCTTTATCAGTAATCTTTACTTGGTTCAGTGGCCATAGAACTATTTTCAATAAAGTAAAGATATATATATATATATATATATATATATATATATATATATATATATATATATGTGTGTGTGTGTGTGTGTGTGTGTGTGTGTGTGTGTGTGTGTGTGCGCATTTATTTTGTATGGCATAATTTGCATTGCAATATATATATGATTATGAAATGAAAAAAATTTAAAAGTATATGTGTGTGTGTGTAGTTTTGAGTGAAAATTCAAAGCAACACTCAGAAGACTGTAAAAACATGATGCTTGTTAAGTAAATAGAAATAAACAAAAGTATTTGTTGTCAGAAAATGGAATGTAAAGCTGCATGATGAGAGGAAAGTACCAAAAAGAACTAGAATCTATGATGTACAATGAAATTTCAAACTTAAGAAGACAAATATCATCTGATGATGGAAACTCACTCAAATACAAATTATATATATTTGGGACTCAGCTTCCACATTCAGCAGGATATAGTCCAGTTTCATCCATTTGTTTGCAAAATTCATCATATCTTTGTTTTAATAGCTGAACAATATTCCATTGTATAGATGTACCACATTTTTTCTGTATCCTTTCTTCAGTTGAGGGACATTTGTGTTTTTTCCAGTATCTTGAAATTACAAATAAAGCTGATATAAATATAGTTGAGCAAGTGTCTTTGTGGAAGAGTGGAGCATCTTTAGATACATGCCTAGGAGTGGTATAACTGGGTCTTAAGGTTGAAGGACTATTCATAGCTTTCTGAGAAACTGTCAAAATTGTTTTCCAAAGTGGTTGCAAGGATGCATTCGAGGCTATTTGCTACTTTCTCTTTATGAAATTTAATGCATCTTGGTTTATGAAGTTGATAATTGCCCTTTAAAGGTCTGTAGAAAATTCTGTTGGAACTTTGATGGAATTTCATTGAATCTGTTGTGGATATTAGCCATAAAATACAGAATACCCATGCTACACTCTGCAGACAAAACAAAGCTGAAGAAGTAAGTTACAAATTAAAATGTTTGAATCTTTTCTAGAAAAAGGTATAAAATAGTCACAAGAAGTAGATAAAGGAAAGAAACTAGGTGAGAGAGGAGATGAGGATGGTAATGGAGGAGTCTGGATCAGGTGTGGGTAGGGAAAGGAGAAATGGCCAGAGGGCCAGATGGCCATGAGAATGAATGGAAATCTTCAACTGACAGGGGTGAAAGTTGAGGGACATCTCCAGGACTTGATAGGGACCAGGGATAAGGGAGGCACCCAAGAATCAATAGGGGTGCCCTTAGCACTGGGGACATGAAACCTGAAGGGGCTACTTCCTCTAGCCAAGTAGGAATGATAGAGACACCAACCCACACACAAAATTTTCAACCTAAAATTTATTTTGTCTACAAGAAAAGAATGAATGGGGCAGGGGGTGAAGCAGAGACTGAGGGAATGGCCAACTAATAACCGGCTGAAATCAAGATCCATCCAAGGGCAAGCTCCAAGCCCTATTAATAATATCCTGTTATGTTTGCAAAAGGAGTCTAGCATGGCTGTCCTCTAAGAGGCTCTTCCCAGCAGTTGACTCAGAGGGATATAGACACCTACAGCCAAACAGTGGATGCAGCTTGGAGACTCTTATGAAAGAGTAGGGGGAAGGCTTACTACCCCACAAGAGGATAGGATCTCCACAGGAAGGCCAACAGAGTAAAGTCATCTGGATAATTGCAGCTCTCAAAGCCTGATTCACCAACCAAAGAACGTACATGGGCTGGGCCTATGCCTCCCTGCACATATGGAGCTGGGTCTTCATGTGGTCCCAATCATATGGAGCAGGGTCTATTCCAGAAGCTGTTGCCTGTTTATGGCATATGTTCTACCTTGGCTACCCAGGTCTGGCCTCAGTGAGAAAGGATGTGCCTAGCCCTAGCCCCATAGGAAGCTGATGTGCCAGAGTGGGGCAATACCCAGGGGGTTCCTCTCCCTCTCAGACAAGAAGGGGGGTAAGGAGAAGATATTATCAGAGGAGGTGACTTGGAGGAGGTAGTAATCAAGATGCAAAATGAATAAATAAAAATAAATGAATAAATAAATAAATCAATAAAGAAAGAAAGAAAGAAAGAAATATAAACTATGGCTTTCAGATAGAATGTTGTACTAAGGTAATATATACAAACACCAGTTTGAATAGTAAAGATTTATGAATGAAAGAAAGCTTTTGGTATTGTATGCTATCCTCAAGGAAATGTTCTTTGGTTAGTAAAGAAAATATATTCCCACTGAGAGAGTGAGAGTAAATGTAGCTTACTTTTTTTTAAACTCATGAAGCCTGTAAGGACGATCACGTAGAGGATGCACAGTGAAAGAATAAACTGGAAGAGTGTGAGAAATAGCAATGAGGTGACACCTTCCTTCAAAAGAACATGTAAGTTCTCAATCTCTATTCATTTGACATTTTGCCCTATAATTCTATTTTAATTAAATCTATAGGGTAACACTTACATGATTCGGAACTTAAGTGCCCTCTCCTTTATGGCAATACCCATTTCACAGCATTCTTGTTGAGGAGTTATTATAATTTTGACATTAGTTCTAAAATATGTTTTCAATGATGAGCACAATTTCAGAGACCCAGAATAAAGTGGGTAGGTCAGACTTTTCTATGGGTAACAGCAATTCATTTTAGAGGGTATGCTTCCCAAAGCCCTTGAAGATAGTTTTCTGGGGACTGCTTTCCTTGTTTGAAAAAGGCAGCTATGTCATGAAATGGCTTTCCCCTGCCTTTGGTTTCGTTTCAGAAAAGATATGAGAGCAATATATTTAAGCCACTTGGTCCAAACACAATACCAGCATAGATTTAGCAGGGTCTCGTGAGCTAAGAGAACCATGAGGGGGATAATGTGGATGGAGCTTCTGAAAGATTAAGTCAACCTTGATGCTTTTCCTCTATTGAATTTTCACGGATTAATTTCTAGATAACAGAAACTTGCCTAGATACTTCATGTAGATCTAACCTTCCCCACAACATTACAAAACCATGATAGTACACTCTAAAGCCCAAAACATCAAATGGCAGTTAAGCAACATGCCCATGGACAGTGACAAGGGTCAATCATTGCTGGACCATAATAAAAAAAAAATGGTGGTTTCATGGAATTTTATCACCTAATGGCATCTTCAGTGAATATGTTTTTATGAAAGCATTCAATTATATATAAAATTACAAATTTACCTAACATGGCATTTCTTAGGATGTATACCCATAATTAAAAATTCCATGAGTGCAGCAGAGAAAACTAACAATAATCAAGCTGTATACTCCAGAAGTGTCTTCTTTGGTGATTATAGTATACTTCACTACATGCTAATGGTCACATTATTGCTGATCAAATCTATATTTATTGTTTTGTTTTGTTTAATCAGAATTACACAGCATATTATAAATAACTCTGTTCTGTTTCATTGCAAATTTTATAACTTGCATTATATTTATTTTCTCTTGGGTATATTCTGTCATGCCTGTCCTAAAAATACTTTTAAGGACATATTGTTCTAAGGCTGCTTCCCTCTCTGAACAATACCTCACTCCCAAATACAAAGTGAGGCTCTTTAGATACTAATTCCATTAACAACTTTATCTGGTTTGGGGACATTTTTCAACAAGTATATACAAATATCTAAATTTCCTTCAAATTAATATACATAAGTGTTCAACTATCATAAAGTCAAACAACTAAATATCTAAAATTCATCAAACACACACACACACACACACACACACACACACACACACACACGAATAACTACAGAGAAGCCTTAACATAAAAGTCCATGGGAGACAAAGGAAAAATATGAAACTACCTCGTTCTTCTTTATTAATAAAAGAAATCTCTTAGTAAGTGTTGCCGTATTGTTTACCTAACCAGGGGAGCCCATTATTACCTTAGAGCTGAACATTTCCCACAGCCTATGTTACTTAAACTTGCAGTACATTTAATCAAGTTTGATAGGCTTCATAACAAAAGAGGGATTCCAGATAGTATTAACCCTCATTCTTTTATTCCCTTGACAGAAATTCAGTGAAGAGGTAAAGATATGAGTCCACAGCATGAAGATTTTCTGCATAATACACTGACCTCCAGAGTAAACTCATTCCACGTGACAGTGTTCTTATTAATACAAAGGTTAGCATCCTTAATTTCATGAGCTCTTGTTTTGACAGCCAAGGAGAATCTGTCTATTTTCTTAAACATTCTATC